>NC_137935.1:36118956-36456456 GCF_963969265.1 Rhamphochromis sp. 'chilingali'
TTCTATGAGATAAAGCCATTAATATGTGTGTCTGAGTCTTCTATCAAAAGTTACAGCTATCTTTCTGAAGTTGTAGAAAAACACGTTATTGCATGTACTGCTTACTGTTACATGCATTTGGCATTCTCAAACAAAACAAATTATAGTTTTTTATTTTGTGAGTAACTTGAAAATCTTAAATCAAACAGCTGCAAAAAACATTTGCACAACATGGGGATGTTGAATTCTATAAGATTCAGCCATAAATATTGTTAAGTATCAAAACTTCGTGTTCTTTTAATTCCTCATAGGCATCTGATGGAAGACAGCACACTCATACAGGGAGTGCAGAATTATTAGGCAAATGAGTATTTTGTCCACATCATCCTCTTCATGCATGTTGTCTTACTCCAAGCTATATAGGCTCGAAAGCCTACTACCAATTAAGCATATTAGGTGATGTGCATCTCTGTAATGAGAAGGGATGTGGTCTAATGACATCAACACCCTATATCAGGTGTGCATAATTATTAGGCAACTTCCTTTCCTTTGACAAAACGGGTCAAAAGAAGGACTTGACAGGCACAGAAAAGTCAACAATAGCGAGATATCTTGCAAAGGCATGCAGCAGTCTCAAAATTGCAAAGCTTCTGAAGCGTGATCATCGAACAATCAAGCGTTTCATTCAAAATAGTCAACAGGGTCGCAAGAAGCGTGTGGAAAAACCAAGGCACAAAATAACTGCCCATGAACTGAGAAAAGTCAAGCGTGCAGCTGCCAAGATGCCACTTGCCACCAGTTTGGCCATGTTTCAGAGCTGCAACATCACTGGAGTGCCCAAAAGCACAAGGTGTGCAATACTCAGAGACATGGCCAAGGTAAGAAAGGCTGAAAGACGACCACCACTGAACAAGACACACAAGCTGAAACGTCAAGACTGGGCCAAGAAATATCTCAAGACTGATTTTTCTAAGGTTTTATGGACTGATGAAATGAGAGTGAGTCTTGATGGGCCAGATGGATGGGCCCGTGGCTGGATTGGTAAAGGGCAGAGAGCTCCAGTCCGACTCAGACGTCAGCAAGGTGGAGGTGGAGTACTTGTTTGGGCTGGTATCATCAAAGATGAGCTTGTGGGGCTTTTTCGGGTTCAGGATGGAGTCGAGCTCAACTCCCAGTCCTACTGCCAGTTTCTGGAAGACACCTTCTTCAAGCAGTGGTACAGGAAGAAGTCTGCATCCTTCAAGAAAAACATGATTTTCATGCAGGACAATGCTCCATCACACGCGTCCAAGTACTCCACAGCGTGGCTGGCAAGAAAGGGTATAAAAGAAGAAAAACTAATGACATGGCCACCTTGTTCACCTGATCTGGACCCCATTGAGAACCTGTGGTCCATCATCACATGTGAGATTTACAACGAGGGAAAACAGTACACCTCTCTGAACAGTGCCTGGGAGGCTGTGGTTGCTGCTGCACGCAATGTTGATGGTGAACAGATCAAAACACTGACAGAATCCATGGATGGCAGGCTTTTGAGTGTCCTTGCAAAGAAAGGTGGCTATATTGGTCGCTGATTTGTTTTTGTTTTGTTTTTGAATGTCAGAAATGTATATTTGTGAATGTGGAGATGTTATATTGGTTTCACTGGTAAAAATAAATAATTGAAATGGGTATACATTTGTTTTTTGTTAAGTTGCCTAATAATTATGCACAGTAATAGTCACCTGCACACACAGATATCCCCCTAAAATAGCTAAAACTAAAAACAAACTAAAAACTACTTCAAAAACATTCAGCTTTGATATTAATGAGTTTTTTGGGTTCATTGAGAACATGGTTGTTGTTCAATAATAAACTTATTCCTCAAAAATACAACTTGCCTAATAATTTTGCACTCCCTGTATGAGTGCCAACTCATATGAGCACATTCGCAGTGTGTGTATAAAAATGACTATAACCGCTTATTGTAGGAGAAATCAAAGATTTTCAACCCTAACCTTCCCTCCTTTCACAAGTTAAAACATGTGAAAGGAGGAACAAGAGAGCATGTGTTTCATTCAGCCTGCTGTCCCACAGGTTCCCCTCCAGTGTGATAGTCAGCCTTTCAGCTTTTTTCTTCTTAACTGGGGTGGGGTCCTGTGCTCGAGTCAGTGCTAAATCAGCTGTCGTCCCCGTTCAGTCGGTCACATACTGGGTCTTCCCGACCATCAGCCGGCCTTCTCATGAAAACGCACTGAATGAACACAGGCATTTATCTTCTAAACACGATTCAGTTTCTTTTGATCATTAAAGCTTAAACACAAAAAGATGATTGCTTCTCTAGGAAAAAAATCTGGAGTTCTGGGAACTTATGGGTCATTATAATCTTAAGTTTTACCGTACCTGAATTGTTAACCACACAAATCACCATAAAGTCATAGAGAAATGATCATAGAAACTATTCTGTCCCTCCTGTTATTTCTAAGCTATGTTTTTTATAAGTTTGTTATATGGCGGATCATAATCATTCGTTCTGTAATTACCTGTTGCAACATGTCAGAAAATATGTTTATTCCTGATCTTGTCTGGGCAAAGCCTGCCATCTAGTGGGTTGACAGGGTAGCACCATATTAGAGCGCAAGCAGTGGTTTTCTCCCAGCGCTCGACAGGGAAGGTCCATTTGGCTGTGTCTCTGTAAATTCCTCGCTGCCCTCCTCTCACGTCATGACCTACTGGCAGCAGGACTGACAGTGTTTGATAACAAGCCAGAGACTTATCTAGCATGGAGATCTACGTTTCACAATGCCACTGAAGATTTAAACCTAAAGTGCAGTGAAGAACTTGATCTGCTCACTAAGTGGCTTAGTGGGGAGTCTCTCCAGCATGCTCTGAGAATCAGGGCTGTCCATGTTAACAATCCAGAAACAGGTCTTCAGCGTTTATGGCAAAGGCTAGACAGGATTTATGGCTCATCAGAAGTTATTGAAGCTTCTCTGTTCAAACGCCTAGAGAGCTTTCCCAGAGTTACTCCGAGAGACAATCACCTTCTACAGGAACTTGCAGATCTCCTCCTGGAACTTGAAGCAGCAAAAAACGAAGGATATCTGCCTGGCCTCAGCTTTCTCGACACTCCAAGAGGCATAAACCCAATTGTGGAAAAACTCCATCAATCAGGGCCATCAATTTCCCTCCAATTGCCCAGCCAGTACCACTCACTCAACTGAGGGATCTAAAACTCTACACAGATTATCTAAAAACACAAAACCTCTACACACTTCTAACATGCACATTTACACAACTAAATGGCAGTATTAACAAAAGGAAAAACATTCAACAAATCCCTTTAAACATTAACACAAACAAAAGGAAGCATCTCTCTGGAAAAAGAAACCCCTCCACATGGTTTGACCTGATGATGTCATGTGTGACATGATCAGGACTTTAAAATGAGGAAATGCCAGGCGGGCGTTTCCCCACACCTGACACTCATGATGACTGAAAAGACAAACAGAGTAAGTATGAACAAATGACTTAATCTGTAACATAATAAAGTATAAAGAAACATAACTTAGTATTTGTCTTAATTTGCAGAATGTTTGATTTGCCGGCAACAAAACGCTTACACAAACAAACCCGGGATAGTGAGTGAAGCAATGTTACTTGACAAATAGCAAATCATAGCAAATACCTAGAAACAGAATAATGTGTACAATGTGTAAAAAAAAGGTAAACACATATGGGACAAATGGAGAGAATTGCAACTGCTTCTCCACTTTGTCACAGTGAGACAATCACATTTTAGAGCCCCGCTAACAGCAAACAAAACACAGGTTGGCACACCCAGCAACAAATCTAACACTCACTCTCTTGATCCTGACAAACAGTGTCCAGTACACATGAAGCCCCATTCACTTGCAAAATGTAGAGGGTTTAGGATGAAAACACTGGATGAGCGGAAAAGTCTGCTCAAAGGGCTTTCGATCTGTTACAAGTGTCTCTCCTCAACAGAACACAGGGCCAAAGACTGTAAAGCTGATATTCGTTGTCTGGAGTGCAAAAGCGATACCCACATCTCCGCCATGCATGCCGGGCCACCCCCTTGGACAAGTGGGAGCTTTGATTCTACACCAGAGGCACACGGCGGGGAGCCAGACATCCCGAGCTCCACAGTGGACAGGGACAACAAGGACGGTCTTGTTCTAAAATTTGCATGGTGAAAGTATATCACAGCACAGCCCCTCAAAAACGAAAATGTATGGAATTTTAGACGACCAAAGTAATGTGTCACTGGCTCGTTCTCCCTTTTTTGACATGTTTAATGTACATGGTGAAGCCTTTCCATACACAATGAAAACATGCTCTGGCACAACGAACAAAACAGGCCGTAGAGCTCACGGCTTTGTCATTGAGGGTGTGGACGGAAAAGTGTCCATACCACTACCAACACTGACAGAGTGTAATCAGATTCCTGATAACAGGAGTGAGATACCCACCCCAGAAGCTGCAGCTGCTCATCATCACCTAGCTCACATAGCCACACAAATACCCCCTCTTGATCCAGAGGCAGATATTCTCCTCCTCTTAGGCCGTGATGTAATTCAGGCTCACAAGGTTCGACGCCAGGCAAATGGGCCCAATGAAGCACCTTATGCCCAAAAGCTTGATCTTGGATGGGTAATTGTTGGAGATGTTTGCCTCTCGGGAGCTCACAGACCCACATTGAACTCCTACAAGACTAACATACTGAATAATGGCCGCCCCAGTTTTCTCTCTCCCTGTGGCAACAGAATTTACACAAAGGTGAAGATCACAGAAGAATGTCCCCTTTTTGAGAGCACACAGGTCAAAGATGAACTGGGCAAACACATCTTTCAACAAACTACTGATGATGACAAAATGGCACTCTCTGCAGAAGATAAGACGTTTCTGAACATTATGCACAAAGAGTTTGCTAAAGATGATGCAAATAACTGGGTCGCCCCCCTGCCCTTTCGTCATCCCCGACGTCGCTTACCCAACAACAGAGAGCAGGCTCTCAACCGCCTCATGTCCCTACGGAAGACATTAAAGAGAAAGACGGAGATGAAAGATCATTATGTGGAGTTTATGAAAAGGATCTTCGACAAAGGTCATGCAGAAAGGGCACCCCCTCTCAAACCCCACCAAGAATGCTGGTATCTCCCACACTTTGGTGTTTACCACCCCCAAAAGCCAGCAAAAATCAGAATAGTCTTCGATTCAAGCGCCCAGTTCGAAAATGTGTCTCTGAATCAAGTACTGTGTAAAGGCCCAGATCTCAATAACAGCCTTGTGGGCGTGCTTCTCAGATTCCGAGGTGACCCACATGCTGTGATGGCTGACGTGGAGCAGATGTTTCACAACTTCACGGTCAGAGAGGACCATCGTGATTATCTGCGTTTCCTGTGGTTCCGCGATCATGACCTGGATGGAGAAGTGGATGAGTTTCACATGACAGTCCATGTTTTTGGGAATTGCCCGTCCCCCTCAGTTGCCATCTATGGACTCAAGAAGACTGCTGTGGAAGGAGAGAAAGAATATGGCAGTGATGTAAGGGAATTTATTGAGTGCCATTTTTATGTAGATGATGGGCTAAAGTCATTTCCCTCTGAGACCCAGGCGATTGACGTCCTTCACAGAACACAAAGGATGCTGGCTCAGTCTAACATCCGCCTTCACAAGATCTCAACCAACAGCCCTGTAGTCGTCAGTGCCTTCCCAAGTGAAGATCTAGCCACAGGCCCGCAGGAACTCCAACGTGGACAACACGCACCACTCATGCAACGCAGCCTTGGGTTAGGCTGGGACCTGTCGACAGACCAATTGTCATTTCAAGTTGAAATCAATGACAGGCCTTTCACCAAACGTGGTGTATTGTCAGTCATCAACAGTTTGTATGACCCACTTGGCTTCGCTGTGCCAGTCAGCATCGAAGGCCGCTCCATTCTGAGAGAGATTTCTATGGACATTAGCGAATGGGATGCACCGCTGCCGAGGGAGAAACAGGACAAGTGGCAACAATGGAAAGATTCCCTAAAGCACTTACAACAGCTCAAGATCTCCCGCATGTATACATCCATCTCACTATCTGAATCTCAGAGAAAAGAAATGCATGTTTTTTGTGATGCATCCACAAAAGCTGTTGGAGCCGTCGCTTACCTGAAACTCACAGCAGGCAATGGGCTCAGTGAAGTTGGGTTTCTTCTTGGAAAGGCCAGGCTGGCTCCAAAACCAGACATCACAATTCCAAGACTGGAACTTTGTGCTGCTGTGCTGGCTGTAGAAGTGGCGGAAATGGTCCAGCAGGAGCTTCACACTACTATCGATGAGGTGAACTTCTACACTGACTCGAAGGTGGTCCTTGGATATATTTTCAATGAAAAAAGACGCTTTTATGTGTATGTGCATAACCGTGTGGAGCACATTAGGCGTTCTACCCAGACCCACCAATGGCATTACGTACCCACACAGCTAAACCCAGCTGACCATGCCACACGAGCACTGCCCGCTGAGCATCTGTCTCACTCTACATGGCTTAGCGGACCTGCCTTCCTTACAGATTCAGGCCAACGACAAATACAGAAAGAACCTTTTGACCTTGTTTGCCCTGAAAACGACACTGAGCTGCGCCCAGATATCGTATCCTGTGCCACCTTTCTGTCAAAAAAAGAGCTCGGGACCACAAGGTTCGAGAGATTCTCAAATTGGAGTCGTCTGCTGAAAACTATTGCCAGACTGCTGCACATTGCCAAGTCGTTTAAAGGCGAAACAGAGAGCACATGTCGTGGATGGCACAAGTGCAACAACTATGCTACAGAAGAACAGCTCCAGCAGGCCAAGGTTACTATCATTCGTGCAGTTCAAAAAGAGGTGTATGCAGATGACATCAAGCGCATGGAGCAGAGTGAGTCCATTCGCACACAAAGTCCACTTAGCAAGCTGAGTCCTTACATAGACGCTGATGCAGTTCTTAGGGTCGGTGGCCGGCTCGCAAGAGCTCAACTGTCAACAGATGAGACACACCCCATGCTCATTCCCAGTAAACACCACATAACCCAGCTCATAATCAGACACTTTCACGCACAAGTATGTCATCAGGGCAGACACTTCACCGAAGGTGCAATCAGAGCTGCAGGTTTTTGGATTGTGGGTGGGAAAAGAGCCGTCAGTAGTGTCATCTTCAACTGTATCATATGCCGCAGATTAAGGGGCAAGCAACAAGAGCAGATCATGTCAGATCTACCAGAAGACAGAATGTGTACAGACCCTCCTTTCACGTGTGTGGGCCTAGATGTTTTTGGTCCGTGGCCTTTTACAGTCAGAAAGACACGAGGAGGTCAAGCGGAGGCCAAGAGATGGGCAGTGATCTTTACGTGTATGAGCATACAGGCAAGATCTTTACGTGTATGTATGAAGCATACCAGCATGTGGTGTTAGCTGTATCTCTTACCATCTCTGTATCTCTTGATTGTGTAGTGACTGTTTACATTTACATAAGTCAACAATATTTAATGTAATCTTTGTGTATTTGTATGGAGAGTGAATACACTGTATTCTGTTTCTGTTATTACAGTTTTACAAAAAGGAAAATAAGGATCAGTAAAGCTCTGAAGAATGCCACGCGGTCTCCTGAGTGTTTACTGAAACCATTTAATGTTTAGCTCACTGCATAAGCTGGATAGAGACGTTCAGCTGAGGGCAGAAGAGAAACCATTGTTTTATGTTAAACCTGGAACTGCACCCTTTTGACACACTTCCATGTGTCAATTCACCAGAAGTAGGAAATTAAAAGCCAGCTGCGGCCTCCGTGTCTCCGCCCACGCCGTCGCCTGGTCCAGCTTCATCCGAGTCTTCATCCTCGTCTGGTCCAGCCCATGCCACTGCTTCTGCCACGCCTGGTCCAGCCTCGGCTTCTGGCCCTGCCACGCCTCAGCCAGAGGACGACGCCTCGCCTGGTCTCGACGCGACCCAGCCGGAGGACGACACCTCGCCTGTGCCTGCCACGCCTCAGCCTGGTCTCCTTCCACCTGCCAAGCCACGTCCAGGTCCAGCACGGCTGTTTCCGGAGCCTGTCAGGACAGCCTGTCGACGGAAACCAACCAAACCATCCAACGATTATCATCCACGGCGTCGACCACCTGCCAAGCCGCCCGATGGTCTTCGTACGCGCCCACGCCACCGTTGGCCGCCAGCCAAGCCCCCTGACTGTCTTCGTACATACCCAAGTCGCCGCCGGCAGCCAGCCAGGCTCTCCAGGTGTGGTCAGCCATGCACGCTTTGCCACTGCCATTTTCCACGTTGTCGGCCTCCTGATCTGCTCCATCGCCACCGTTGGACTCGTGGCCGGCCCCCTGAACCCTTGAACTATGGACTACTGAACCGTTGGCCTCCTGGTCGGCCACCTGAACCGTGTGAACTCTTGTACTGCTGTCATCTGGGTCGGCCTCCTGAAACTTTGAATATTGGACTTTTTGCCTTGTCCCCCAGGGTTGGGTTAGTTGGTCTCATATGTTTGTGTTTTAGTCTGGGATTCCACTTTGAATTTTTTTTTGTTTTCTCTTTTCCTTTTTCCTTCCCGGTTTCCTCCATGTGTTCCCACTGCCCCTAATCACCTCCTGTGTATTTAAGTCCTGTGTTTTCAGTGTGTCATTGTCAGATCGTCTGCTTTGTTTGCAAGCCAAGAAGTTGCGTCAAGTTTCCTCATGTCAAGTCCATGTTCTTGTTGTAGGTTTTTAAGTTAATTTAGCTCACCCAGTTTAGTTTATTGTTAGCCTTGCATTTTGCCTTTTGTTTACAGTTATTTTGCCAGCGTCAATAAACGGCTCGTTTTCTGTTATTCAAGTCATGTTTCACATTTTGTTTCCGACTGCATTTGGGTCCACCCTCTACACACTGTCAGCCCTGCTGATTGTGACACATGGCAAGATATGTTCTCGCATTTCTCCCAACGTCCGAGTCGTACGCCTGTGACAGCTGCTGGCTGCAGTCACTTTGTGACATTTGAGGAAGTGGAGTGGGTAGGGGTCAGCTACCGTTTGTTTTAATAACCCGTTTTCCCCTGTTTTGAGTAAGTTAAGGAGGTCAGACTCTGTCTTTATTTTTTTACTTTTGTTTTGGTCAGGGGTGTGGGAAACAGTTTAGATTCGTTTTGTGTATTATTTTGACCTTCGCTCACCCTGAAGTGTTGAAACTCCTGTTTTGTTGTTCCTTTTTTATCACATTGTAAATAAATTACATTGTAACAAACAGATTTGTTTCCTGTCCTGCTTGGGTCTTTGCAGGGGACCCAGTGCTTCACTCATGTTATAGCCTGGCCTGGCCTGGCCCCGTAAAAATTCACATAAATAAAATGAAATAAAATGCGTTATGGATGAAACTTTACATTACCTTTTCAACAAGGAAGTAAGCGCCTCCTTTGTCTCAAATTTTGCCATTCACTTTGGCTCAAACAACGACGGATGGTGTGATCTGACACTGATGTTCCTTGAGCATCAAGTTCAGCTTGGATCTCTTTAGAAGTCTTTCTGGCCTCTTTTGTTACCATTTGGATTATCCATCTTTTTGATGTGTCATCAATTTTCGTCCTGCGGCCACGTCCAGGGAGGTTGGCTACAGTCCCATGGCTCTTAAATTTCTGAATGACATGAGCAACCGTAGACACAGGAACATCTAGCTGCTTGGAGATGGTATTATAGCCTTTACCTTTAACATGCTTGTCCTGAGACAACTCTTTCCTTTGCTTCCTCTTGTCCATGTTGAGTGTGGTACACACCATGTCACCAAACAACACAGTGACTACCTGGAGTTTTATATATAGGCCCACTGACTGATTACAAGATTGCAGACACATGTGATGCTGATTAGTGGACACACCTTGGATTAACATGTCCCTTTGGTCACATTATTTTCATTCTTTTCTAGGGGTACCATCATTTATTTTTTAAATAATTCAGTTGAAGCATGGTTGAAAAGCAATGTCTAACTTTCATTGGTTAAGATTTATAGAATTTTTATTTATTATTACTTTTGTCAGATTAAAGTTATTTCTGTGACCATTGTGAGTTTTTCTTTCATTGACCGAAGGGTACCAACAATTTTGTCCCTGTCTGTATAACTTTAAATGTTAATACTGAAGTTTCACCATAAAGCCAGCAAGGCTTTATGCACCATTTATCAAAAATAATAATAATGGAGACAAAAATATAATATGAAGGTCATTTCATTTTACCCTGTAATCCAGCCACTGGACATGAGGCCACCACCTGGTTCAGGAAACCTGGCACGTGGGCTGTGTCCCAATTCAGGGTCTGCACACTTGAAGTACGCATTTTAAGTGTGATTACGTCACCGTCACTCTTGATTCGAAGTGTACTTCAGACGCATACTCCAAATGCGCTGTCGATTTCCCCAAATATCAAGCGTGGTCCGGTGCACGCTTCGTGGTCCCATATATCCCACAATTCATAGCGTGGCGGTGGGTGTGGATAATTTTGCCGCAAAATACGGCAGAAGGGAGCGGCCAAAGAGTGAACTGTCAGAAGTAAGTACTGAATATGACGTCACTTATTTATGTGCGAATGTTTAATAACGAAGAACATTAAAACATTACCGTTAGCCACATGTCGGCAGAGTTGTGTGACATTAGTGATGTTTGTACTGTCAGCGTTAACTTGGTTGTAATACCTTATATATTTATATTTATTTATATTCATACATATATATATATATATATATATATATATATATATATATATATACATATATATATATATATATATATATATATATATATATATATATATATATACGCACGGTATATATATACGCATATATATAGGCACGGTGGTTAGCACTGTTGCCGCACAGCAAGAAGGTCCTGAGTTCAATTCCAACACCAGGCCGGGGTCTTTCTGTGTGGAGTTTGCATGTTCTCCCCGTGTTTGCGTGGGTTCTCTCCAGGTACTCCGGCTTCCTCCCACTGTCCAAAGACATGCAGCTTGTGGGGATAGGTTAATTGGATAACCCAAATTGTCACTAGGTGTGAATGTGCAAATGAATGTGAGTGCGAATGGTTGTTTGTCCCTGTGTGTTAGCCTTGCGACAGACTGGCGACCTGTCCAGGGTGTACCCCGCCTCTCGCCCTATGACAGCTGGGATAGGCTCCAGCGCCCCCCGCGACCCTGAAAAGGATAAGCGGAAGTGAATGGATGGATATATATATATATATATATATATATATATATATATATATATATATATATATATATATATATATATATATATATATATATATATACAGGGAGTGCAGAATTATTAGGCAAATGAGTATTTTGTCCACATCATCCTCTTCATGCATGTTGTCTTACTCCAAGCTGTATAGGCTCGAAAGCCTACTACCAATTAAGCATATTAGGTGATGTGCATCTCTGTAATGAGAAGGGATGTGGTCTAATGACATCAACACCCTATATCAGGTGTGCATAATTATTAGGCAGCTTCCTTTCCTTTAGCAAAATGGGTCAAAAGAAGGACTTGACAGGCACAGAAAAGTCAAAAATAGTGAGATATCTTGCAGAGGGATGCAGCAGTCTCAAAATTGCAAAGCTTCTGAAGCGTGATCATCGAACAATCAAGCGTTTCATTCAAAATAGTCAACAGGGTCGCAAGAAGCGTGTGGAAAAACCAAGGCGCAAAATAATTGCCCATGAACTGAGAAAAGTCAAGCGTGCAGCTGCCAAGATGCCACTTGCCACCAGTTTGGCCATGTTTCAGAGCTGCAACATCACTGGAGTGCCCAAAAGCACAAGGTGTGCAATACTCAGAGACATGGCCAAGGTAAGAAAGGCTGAAAGACGACCACCACTGAACAAGACACACAAGCTGAAACGTCAAGACTGGGCCAAGAAATATCTCAAGACTGATTTTTCTAAGGTTTTATGGACTGATGAAATGAGAGTGAGTCTTGGTGGGCCAGATGGATGGGCCCGTGGCTGGATTGGTAAAGGGCAGAGAGCTCCAGTCCGACTCAGACGCCAGCAAGGTGGAGGTGGAGTACTGGTTTGGGCTGGTATCATCAAAGATGAGCTTGTGGGGCCTTTTCAGGTTGAGGATGGAGTCAAGCTCAACTCCCAGTCCTACTGCCAGTTTCTGGAAGACACCTTCTTCAAGCAGTGGTACAGGAAGAAGTCTGCATCCTTCAAGAAAAACATGATTTTCATGCAGACCAATGCTCCATCACACGTGTCCAAGTACTCCACAGCGTGGCTGGCAAGAAAGGGTATAAAAGAAGAAGAACTAATGACATGGCCACCTTGTTCACCTGATCTGGACCCCATTGAGAACCTGTGGCCCATCATCAAATGTGAGATTTACAAGGAGGGAAAACAGTACACCTCTCTGAACAGTGCCTGGGAGGCTGTGGTTGCTGCTGCACGCAATGTTGATGGTGAACAGATCAAAACACTGACAGAATTCATGGATGGCAGGCTTTTGAGTGTCCTTGCAAAGAAAGGTGGCTATATTGGTTGCTGATTTGTTTTTGTTTTGTTTTTGAATGTCAGAAATGTATATTTGTGAATGTGGAGATGTTATATTGGTTTCACTGGTAAAAATAAATAATTGAAATGGGTATATATTTGTTTTTTGTTAAGTTGCCTAATAATTATGCACAGTAATAGTCACCTGCACACACAGATATCCCCCTAAAATAGCTAAAACTAAAAACAAACTAAAAACTACTTCCAAAAACATTCAGCTTTGATATTAATGAGTTTTTTGGGTTCATTGAGAACATGGTTGTTGTTCAATAATAAAATTATTCCTCAAAAATACAACTTGCCTAATAATTCTGCACTCCCTGTATATATATATATATCAAGCTGTATGCCAAGAGTGAACGAGACATCGATTCACTGATCCACACTACCAGGCTATACAGCAATGACATTGGAATGTCGTTCGGACTGGAGAAGTGTAGTCGGATGGTAACAAAGAGAGGGATGGTAGTCAGAACTGAGGGGATTGAACTACCAGAAGGCAACATTGCAGACATAGAGGACAGTTACAAGTACCTGGGGATCCCGCAGGCGAATGGGAACAATGAAGAGGCCACTAGAAAAGCTGCAACCACCAAATACCTGCAGAGGGTCAGGCAAGTCCTTAGGAGTCAGCTGAATAGTGAGAACAAGATCCGGGCCATCAACACGTACGCCCTGCCCGTGATCAGGTACCCTGCTAGGGTAATAGGCTGGCCAAAGGAGGAGATAGAAGCCACTGACATAAAGACAAGAAAGCTCCTTACCATGCATGGAGGGTTTCACCCCAAGTCCAGCACCCTGAGGCTGTACGCTAAGCGGAAGGAAGGGGGCCAGGGACTGGTGAGTGTCAGCACCACAGTCCAGGATGAGACAACGAACATCCAAGAATACATTGAGAAGATTGCCCCAACTGACTGAGTGCTCAGTGAATACCTCAGGCAGCAGAAACCCAAGAAAGAGGAGGGAGACGAGGAACCATCATGGAAGGACAGGCCCCTGCACGGTATGTACCACCGGCAGATAGAGGAGGTGGCTGATATCCAGAAATCCTACCAGTGGCTGGACAAAGCTGGACTGAAAGACAGCACAGAGGCACTAATCATGGCAGCACAAGAACAAGTTCTGAGTACAAGATCCATAGAGGCTGGGGTCTATTACACCAGGCAAGACCCCAGGTGCAGGCTGTGTAAAGATGCCCCAGAGACAATCCAGCACATAACAGCAGGGTGCAAGATGCTAGCAGGCAAGGCATACATGGAACGCCATAACCAAGTGGCCGGCATAGTGTACAGAAACATCTGTGCCGAGTATAACCTGGAAGTCCCGAGGTCAAAATGGGAGATGCCCCCAAGGGTGGTGGAGAATGACCGAGCTAAGATCCTGTGGGACTTCCAGATACAGACGGACAAAATGGTGGTGGCTAACCAACCGGACATAGTGGTGGTAGACAAACAGAAGAAGATGGCCGTAGTGATCAATGTAGCGGTTCCGAATGACAGCAATATCAGGAAGAAGGAACACGAGAAGCTGGAGAAATACCAAGGGCTCAGAGAAGAGTTCGAGAGGATGTGGAGGGTGAAGGTAACGGTGGTCCCTGTGGTAATCGGAGCACTAGGTGTGGTGACTCCCAAGCTAAAAAACCTGAAGCTAAGAAGCTAAGAAACCTGGCCCCACCTTATCATGCGAATTCCTGAGATCAGATGGCCCAGGATGTGAATGGGCGTTAAGGCGTCTGGGAAGGGATCTCAAAACTGGATTATAGATGGCAGAGAGTTGGTGTCGTAAACCCCAAGCCTCTGTTCAAAGATGGTCGCTCACAGTGGACATAGATGGCTTCTTTCACTCCTCTTTCAAACCATCTGTCCTCTCTGTCCAAAATGTGAACATTGGCATCCTCGAAAGAGGATGCCTTAACGCCCACTCACATCCTGGGCCATCTGATCTCAGGAATTCGCATGATAAGGTGGGGCCAGGTTTCACAATGAACTCACCAGAAACTCTGGCTGATTGGGACCCACACCCAGTTTCACACCTTGGCTCAGGCGATTAGAGGATCATCAGGGGGTCCTTTTGTCCCTCTGTGGGGGGTTACACCCACTAGGTTTATATCTGGGACTCTCCACCATTTGACCTTAGAACTGAAGAAGCTTCTGGGATGAGAGGTGAAACGTCTTCAAGTAACTGTGATATTATTCTGTTATTATATGTTACCTTATATATGTAATCAAAGTAGTTGAATTAGAATACTGCTGTAGATCATATTATACCCTTTAAAATAGAGTGTGTGATCTGTATGTAGTTTAGTTCTCATTATACTTTTGAGTTAACAGAACATATTCACATATTAGTTCATTAGATAAATGTGCATCACTCTGTATCCTTGATCTGCTGGGAATGTGTTACACTGTTTTCTTGACATGCTTAATTGTTGAATCATGAAGAGAAGGTTGTAAGCAGGAGACTCTGTGTCTAAAGACAGGGGAGATAGATAGACCACATTCCACACCCCCACCTTACAGAAAGCAGAGAAACAACTGCCGAGGTCATAACTTAGGCGCTGTAACAGAGAAAAAATGTGATGTTTTGGCTTTTACGACTAGCTGGGGGCCACTAGAGACTATAAAAAGCTGAGCAACCCGTCACCATTTTGAGACATGTGCCTGACCCTCTGGTAGCATCTCTCCCGTCCGGACGTTGTAATGCTCTGACTGTTGAATTGTATGGAAATAAATGATTGTTGATTGAGCATTTATACACCGAGTATTGTCCCTCCTTCAGCCCAAAGATTCAAAGAACTGCGTGTTTTCAACAACTTGGTGCCGTGTGACCCGGATCCTTGGTGTGCTGAGGAGGTGTAGATTTGGCCTTTGGTGAGATCGTGGGGCAAAGTGAACAGAAGGCCGGCCTAAAACAGAAAGGTAAGCACAGCCTGTTGTATTATAAATACCAAATGTGCATATTGGGCTTTCCAAATTAATCTGTTCGCTGAGTCACATGTATTTTCACAGTAAATTTGTCGGTGTCTGGTTTTTGGCGCAAGATACTAACAACATAAGTTGAGGCTGAATTCCAGGGTGTTAAATAAACTGCTTCTACCGAGATACTAATAACATACTACGTTGGTCTAGATTGCAGTAATCTGCCTCTACCGAGATACTAATAACATACTACGTTGGACTAGAGTGCAGCCACTTTACCTTCCACATTTAATTTTGTCTAATACTGGCTTCTGTAGCAATAATACGTTAGAATTTATTCTGAAGACGCGGCCATAAGTTCAGTACATTGAAGTCGAGGTTTGTTTATTTTGTTTATGGTGTCAGTGACGTCCTGGCTTTTGCCGGCTATGAAATAGAAGTTGATTTAAGGACAAGCAGATACTGGCTTCACGGTGCAGTTGGACGCTGGCAACGCGAGAGCGAAACACGTCCGTAGGTTTGGTTTATGATACGGCGTGTTCCGGTGGTGCGGCCGTGAAGTGCAGTAGTGGTTGGTGCTAATTTTAGTACATTTGAGAGAGGTTTTGACGGTGGTTTGTGGCGTCAGTCGAGTATAAAGGGCTGCGGCCATAATACAAAGTAAAAATTTAAGTACAGAGCAACACCTGGTTTATGATGTCAGGTATAACTTCGGGGATGCAAGCATCACTTTTATGATGCGACTTTGCCCCGTGGTGGCGGTCATAATCGCAGAGAAAAGGGTATTTTGGTCTATGGTGCAGTGTGCTTTAAGAAGATCTAATAGTTGAGCTCAGAGGTTTCTGTGTAAAATTCCCGCTGAGGAAAAGTGTTGTGTGTGAGTGTCAAAGCGCGCTCTGGGTGAGAGAGTGTGTGTGAAGCTGCGAGGCGCGCTCTGGGTGCTGTCTTGTGGGTGAAGCGCGCACTGAGTGAGAGTGTGAGTGAGGCGCGCTCTGAGTGTGTTTTTGTGTGGAGTGTGAAGCGTGAACACAGTGACAGTGACGGTTAATGTGTTTGATTAGGAGGACATTAGAGCAAATACACATTTTAGGATCAAAGGTTGATGCCTAGTGTACCTGTGGAACTTTGCCTATGGAGTAGCGACCCTCCTGTCCGTGGACGCGTGGCCAGGACCGGCGTTGTCCGGGTGCTGAGGTGGTGACTTGGGGAGGTGAGGGCCCCCGCATAGCCACGGAAATAACACTGGAACGGCCGTGTAATCACGGGTTCACATTTATTTCCGGACTAGAACAAGACACATTTTGCGAACAAACGTTGAGTCTAGATTAGTAAAGAAATATAAAAAGGTTGAATTCCTCGTTTCAGCGGTTGAAATTGTTGTGTGCCTGTCCCCTGACGAGTGTGAAATTAAAATAAAGAGGGAATTTGGAGCCACATAGAGATAGACGGGCATAATTGGGTGTATTACTCTGTGGTGTAATAAAAATAAAAAGGAGAGATAGTAAGAGGTGTGCAGTGGAGAATTATGGAGGAGTAGAGAGAGGAATGTGTTGGGAGACTGGCGTACAGTTTACGCTGTCAAGGTAGGCGTGTTGCCTGCTTATCGGTTTAAAAGTGATGAAAATGAAATTAAAATAAATCTCTTAGTGTGTTAATACAGGAAGCTGTGGACCTGGACCAACTGCCCCCACAAGCACAGCGGCCGAAGCAAAATTATAGGTAATGGGAACCACACCCAGCACGAATCAGCAGCTGTGAAAAAGACAGCAGCGAGGAGAGAATTAGAGGAGAAATTAAGAGAAGTTTTAACACATAAAATTGGGGCCAACGGACTTGTGGAGGTTGGGAAGGCGTCCGGAGCATCACAACAAAAAGGTGAAACAAAAACACACACAAGCAGAGAAATCTGAGAGAGAGGCTCCTTTTAAGGTAACGCCTAGTTTGAGAAAAGATAAAACTAACCTGCTTTTATACAAATGCACATACACGCAATGAAGAAACAGCTTACACTCATGAACACGTGAAGATTTTCCAGCAAGGTTAAAGAAAAATTAACATACTTAAATGATGAAGTCTATACATTACTGACAAAGAAACCCTCTGGGTTGCAGGACAACAATTTAACTAAAAAAAAAAAAGGAACACTGGTCTAACCAACCAGGCAAGACACAACAAATTTAGTGGTTAAAAGATTCAAATTGTGACATGTTTTCTGTTGACTGATTAATAAAAGTGATTACTGAATGAAAGAAAGTTCCTTTTTGGGCTTTTAAACATGATCTTAAGAATTTTAACATATACCGGTGTTGTCCTGTCAACTTGGTGGGTTAGGAGTTGATTATATCGGGAGACAAAAAACAAAAAAAGGGGGAGAGAAGGCTGACACAGGGCCTGGCCCCATTGCCTCCCCTCTGAATAACACAGCCAACACAACAACATTTTCCTGTTCGTTTGTTTTTGTTTTTTGTTTGTTTTTGTTTTGTTTTGTTTTTGTTTTTTCTATACATATTTAATTACAGGCTGCTTTGCCGGCCCTGAAAGCCGAGGCTGACTGGACTCCTGCTCTCCCCCATACGTGACACTGACCAAATGCTGCAACAGCTGGACCCACAACAACGACCTGAGAATGTCAACAGACCTGCAGGAATGTGATCTCAGGCAGCCGAGACGGAGAGCACTAAACCTAAGGCCCGTTTCACTACACGGGGGAAAAATTCCCAGACTGCGTCAGCTGACAGAGCTGTGACGAGACGCCCGCCAAGCCCGAATGAAAAGTAAGGCCGAGCGAAAGAATGCTGACCTTGATAACTTTGCATTCACACTGTGCAGGACAGTGATGGACCAACACGGATGATCGGGTGGCGAAAAAGGGCGTGACCGAGACAAGAGGAGTAACTGAGGACAGAAGGCACCTCAGAATGGACAAAAACACAGAAGAAGATGCAGGTGTCACCTGCGGTGAACATCGACACTGGAGAAAGGACTGCCCCAATTGGGGTCAGAACCAGGATGGACTGAATTTTGAGCAGCAGCAGCAGCAATGGTCGCAAACAAACTGAAAAAGGAGGGGGGCAGGACCCCAGGACATGCTTCAGGCCGTGGTTTACCCAGAACACCAGAACAGGAAAGTGATGAACACAAACACCCACACAAACACACACATCTACATGCACTGACTCAGAATGAAGAGAAACACATACACACACACACACCCACACACACACACACGGGAATGTTGATTCACTGAGAAGTGATGCACACACATACACATGCACACGCTTGTGCAATGAAGAGTGATCCACACGCACACACACATACACGCTGATGCAATGAAGAATGCTTTGCTTATGCTGATATGCAAAATGCTGCACACAAACATCCCAATGCATAATTTTTATGAGGAGCCATTGATTACTTAGAATGTGTTATATGTCACCTAGAAGGCATTTATGTAGATTTTAGGAATAAGCTCTAAAACGGTTTGGTTATGAAAACAATGTCTGTGCGTGATGTCTGTTTATGGCTCAAGGCCTTGACTGAATTCTTTGCTGTGCTTCACACAGCCCTGATGAGGAACAGTGGCACAGAATGAAAATGATGAATTAATAGTGTAAGGTTAGGTTGGAGTACGGCATTTTCTGTGATTGAGTTTTAATTCAAGGAGGAACAAAAGGTGTTACGGCACCTGAGGTTCTTATTCCCACACAATATTGTCCCGGCAGGAAGCAAAATGTTCCTGTGAATTTCTGGTTGATTGTTTGGTTTTGTTTAGCGCTAGCTTGATTTTATCAGTGAGCTTTGGCTTGTGTTCTTTCTCGTAAGCGAGAGAGGGATAGTTTTATGCTTGGACATGTCTGCAACGGGCCCTAGTTTGTGTTATTTTAGTAGTATTTTGTTGGTTATGTCTGTTTTCGTTTTTGTTACAGTGCACTGGAGAAAAAAACATCTGAGAGGTGTGATCCACCGATGGTGATATGGTGATATGTTGATATTTTGTGAGTTCATGATTTAACAATCAGCTCTTTAAACCAGGCCTGAAAGATTGAAATTTAAAGCGCTATGAAATATTCTTACAAAAACAGTTGCAAAGTGTGCTTCTCCATGATTGTAATTGGCTTGGGAGAAATTCACTTATAGGGAACACTGAGAAGTTCTGAGTCTAAAAGGATTGCACCGAGTCAATCCGGCCCAAAAAACAACAAGGAATTGTTTTCCTTTAAAATGATGACGTCATCTTGCTGGTGATGGACGCTCGAATAGGTTGCGCGGGAGACTCCATTATCAGCAACATCTGGTATGAATGTGTAGGGAGGTATGCATGTGAATGGACTGTGATGGACTGACGACTAAAAGTTTTGACTGACTTGATACTGAGACAATGACTGCACCCACTTTAGGATTAGTAAATGCCAATAAACAAGTCACCCAGCCGACAAGAGAAGGGTGGATGCTTCGCTTTGTTTTGTTTTGTTTTTTCAGGAGCAGGAGGATAAGAGAGACTGGAGGAGGAGACTCTAGCTTCACATAAGTATGAACTGCAGACTTAACACTGTGGTTGCTGATTTTGAGTTACTGATGTTTGCATCAAGAAAACTGTGCTATATTAACTGTGTTTTGATTAAGGTATCATGTTATATTATTGGGAATGCCAAATGCTACAGTGGAGAAGACTTTGGATATCACTCATGACTGGAATATGTTACTATTAACCACAGCAGGCCACTGTAAAGAAGTCAATTAAATTTTATAGAGGAAAATCGCCAAAATTGAACAATACCTATGAATGACTGGCCACATTCAGAATAGAGATATGCAATAATAAACATTGGTCCTCGTGATTTAGGTTCTCACTTGAAATAGTAAGTTATTAAATGTAGAATATAATCGACAGGGACATTTGATAGGATGTGGTACTGAAAAAGAACAAGAGCAAAGTAAATAAAGAAAATATTGTGTTTAGTTTGGATAAATTCTAATTAAAATGTACCATTACACTCAGAGGATCAATATGGAATAAAACATATGCAAAATTTGTAGGAAGTACATGACTGATAACTGTTCTGTCCTGAGCGTTTGTTTCCAGAGCACCCACTTGACCACACCAACAGTTTCTCGCCACCGAGGAGGGGTACTTGCAAAAAGAATAAAATAAAAATCTGAGTTTAACAAAACAGTTTGAATGTAAATATCAAGCTTACCTTTCTTTTTCCATGAAATGTGCTAGTGGGCACGCCAGCCATTTTGAAAAGGTGGGCAAAACAATTGGCAAGGCCACACCCCCACACATGTGATATATTTTTAAAGGTACTGTTGCCCTCTCTAAGAAACATCAGGAATTAGAGGAGTGGCAAGTAGAGTATGCGAGCTACAAGCAAAAACTAAAATGTGTACTACAGTGTGCAAAAATGAAATACTGGGTCATCAGGGGGTCATGAGGGACATTTATAAAACTAAAAGTCCCACTAACCTTAAAGTGCACTTGAAAAGCCCACACAAGAAGGTTAACCTAGCTTACCTAGAAGACCTCATCAGGGGGAGCACACTCCCCCTCCTTGAAGAGCTCACCCACTCAACCCGCATCCCCAGAAAACAGCTAACCCCAGATAAGGCAGTGTGATGGATCCCGAGACAACAGGACTGGGACATCTAAATAAAGGTGTGAAACAATCGCCTTCAAAAGGTTATCAATTCACTTGAACCAAAATTAGGACCACACGGTGCGGCAAGAGTTAATAGTTATTAGTCTCAACACCCAAGGATAACCAGAAGAGCATGACTGATATGGTGGGACTGGGATTTTGTTACACTTAATTTTTGCAAAACACAAATAAAACTAAATTGAAACTAAGGATTTTCAGAAAATAAAAACTACACTAAACTAGCAAAGAATTGGTAAAAACTAATAAAAACTGATGAAAATTGCAAAACTATTACAACCCTGGTGCAGAGATTGGCAAATCTGACCAGGAAACGTTATAAAATGGATTGTCAGGAAAGTCAGCGTTAAAGCCACATTTGACAGTCCATACTAGGATGGCATTGGACATCTTCGGGGCAGAAAAGGGTTGGTGTGACCAAGGTGTGGTTTGGCTTGTTGTATGTACATTTCAAAATGTTACAGCTCTGGATGGACCAGTTACCAGGGCATGGAAGGATGACAGACTTTATTACATGAGGAGAAGGGACATTTTCGGGATCGAAGATCCTCAGGGATGACAAGGCTGGAGCAACGGTACTCGAGAGAAGAATTTTTGATACTTTCTGAGATATGATGTCACTAACCTTCTCTTTTAATTGTCTAGCTCCAATGAATTGACACATGGGAGTGTGTCAAAAAGGGGGAGTTGAGTTTGAACATCAAACAATGGTGATATGAAAATTTCTATGAGTTTATTTTTGTGTTTAATAAATTAGCTATGGTAAAACTTAAGCTTATAATGTGTTAGACTTAGAAAGGGTTCACTAATTTTTGATTTCTTTTACACACACATAGATTATGATTAGAATTAGAATAAGTCCTGAACATAATATTTTAAACCAAATTTGAATCATTAGAAGAACAATGGATAACAATATTAGATTATCAAGGCTAGGGAGAGAGGTGTTTTGGTTTTCTGTCTCTTGCAGAGAAAGGAACAGACACCAGACGGGGACCCGGAGATGTGAGGACCCTTCACAGCAGGGACAGATGTAGGGACTGCCGAGACAGCAACTGGGGTCAAGTGTCATGACGTTTGGGCTCCTGGAGAAGATGGATCCCACAAACACAGCGATAACCATGAAGGGGTTGGCGAAAACCAGGAACACCAGACCAACGAGGTTCGAGAGGCTCTTGGCAAAAAGGGGGACACGCCGGTGAACCCAAAACACACAGATCCTTGTTTGAAATCGGGGCAGAATAACTGTGCAATGACTAAAGGGTGGTCTAACCCCGGAGGTCGAAGAAAGAAGCTGAGAATCACCCAACTGGAAGACACTGGTAGCTGCAGCAATAAAAATAAAGGTTAAAAGCTCCTTAGACAGAGGTTCTAGTCTAAGTACATTTGAAAGGTATAAGGGGGCATTAAAATGGGAGAGGAAAACTGGAGCACCAAAATAAAGCTGTGGGAAAATGGGGAGTGATGGGAGTGTCATCTGTAACTGCTGTTATGGTTGTAAATCTAACTTTGCTTGCATCTGAACTGCGTGAACACAGAGGTCATCCCCCATATGGTCCACCCGTTAAAGGGGGACAGAGGGCCTCAGGATCAAGAAAACTTGGACCTTGCAACGCTGAAGTGCTTGTTATTAGTGATCTCTTTAATGAGAGATCAAAAGAGGGTATTGTGATATTATTCTGTTATTATATGTTACCTTATATATGTAATCAAAGTAGTTGAATTAGAATACTGCTGTAGATCATATTATACCCTTTAAAATAGAGTGTGTGATCTGTATGTAGTTTAGTTCTCATTATACTTTTGAGTTAACAGAACATATTCACATATTAGTTCATTAGATAAATGTGCATCACTCTGTATCCTTGATCTGCTGGGAATGTGTTACACTGTTTTCTTGACATGCTTAATTGTTGAATCATGAAGAGAAGGTTGTAAGCAGGAGACTCTGTGTCTAAAGACAGGGGAGATAGATAGACCACATTCCACACCCCCACCTTACAGAAAGCAGAGAAACAACTGCCGAGGTCATAACTTAGGCGCTGTAACAGAGAAAAAATGTGATGTTTTGGCTTTTACGACTAGCTGGGGGCCACTAGAGACTATAAAAAGCTGAGCAACCCGTCACCATTTTGAGACATGTGCCTGACCCTCTGGTAGCATCTCTCCCGTCCGGACGTTGTAATGCTCTGACTGTTGAATTGTATGGAAATAAATGATTGTTGATTGAGCATTTATACACCGAGTATTGTCCCTCCTTCAGCCCAAAGATTCAAAGAACTGCGTGTTTTCAACATAACTTAAAAGAAGTCCAGACGCTTTTCTTTGCAAGCTCCTTTGACTACGATGACCTGGATGACTGAGAACCTTCACAGACAACTACACACTCCTCAGCCTATCTGGGAAAGTCTATGCCAAGGTGCTGGAAAGGAGAGTTCGTCCGCTAGTTGAACCTCGGATACAGGAGGAACAATGCGGTTTTCGTCCTGGTCGCGGAACACTGGACCAGCTCTTTATCCTCTCGAGGATACTTGAGGGTGCATGGGAGTTTGCCCAACCAGTCTACATGTGTTTTGTGGACTTGGAGAAGGCATTCGACCGTGTCCCTCGGGGTGTCCTGTGGGAGGTGTTGCGGGAGTATGGGGTGTCTGGCCCATTGCTACGGGCCATTCGATCCCTATACAACCGTTGCAAGAGCTTGGTTCGCATTGCCGGCAATAAGTCGGGCTCCCGGTGAGTGATGGGCTCCGCCAGGGCTGCCCTTTGTCTCCGTTTTTGTTCATAATTTTTATGGACAGGATTTCTAGGCGCAGCCAAGTGGCGGAGGGCTTTCGCTTTGGTGGCCTCAGAGTCTCATCTCTGATTTTTGCGGATGATGTGGTTCTGTTGGCTTCATCGGGTGAGGGCCTCCAGCTCGCACTGGAACGGTTCACAGCCGAGTGTGAAGCAGCGGGAATGAGGATCAGCACCTCCAAATCTGAGGCCATGGTTCTCAGCCAGAAAAGGGTGGAGTGCCCACTCTGGGTCGGGGATGAGTTCCTGCCCCAAGTGGAGGAGTTCAAGTATCTCGGGGTCTTGTTAGCGAGTGATGGGAGAAGGGAGCCGGAGATCGACAGACGGATTGGGGCTGCAGCTGCAGTAATGCAGACGCTGCACCGGTCCGTCGTGGTGAAGAGGGAGCTGAGTGTAAAAGCGAAGCTCTCAATTTACCAGTCGATCTACGTCCCTACCCTCACCTATGGCCACGAGCTGTGGGTAGTGACCGAAAGAATGAGATCGCGGATAGAAGCGGCAGAAATGAGCTTCCTCCGAAGGGTGGCTGGCCTCTCCCTTAGAGATAGGGTGAGAAGTTCGGCCATCCAGGAGGAGCTCAGAGTAGAGCAGCTGCTCCTCCACATTGAAAGGAGCCAGCTGAGGTGGTTCAGGCATCTGACAAGGATGCCCTGGCGCCTCCTGGGTGAGGTGTTCCAGGAGGCCCCGGGGCAGACCCAGGACACGCTGGAGAGATTATATCTCTCGGCTGGCCTGGGAACGCCTTGGTGTTCCCCCGGATAAGCTGGAGGAGGTGGCTGGGGAGAGGGAGGTCTGGGCCTCTTTGCTTAAGCTGCTGCCCCCGCGACCCGGCCTCGGATAAAACGGATGAAGATGGATGGATGGATGGATGGATGGATGGATGGATGTTCATGACAAAAATGAATGACCAACAAAACATTTTTCTCCTTTATTTCTGTCACACAAAGCTGTATGTAACGTTTCTCGCGGTTAGTATCATGGGTGCTAGGCCACCTGAACAGTGCGACGAAGGCTAGACCGTCCCATTTCACAAGCCTCTCACTTCCGCACTTCTCGTACTTATAGTACGCACCGTACGTAGTGCGCGTAGTGCGCGTAGTTCGCGTACTTCAAGCGTGCAGACCCTGAATTGGGACACAGCCGTGGACTGCCCTGAGGGAGAGGAATCGGCGGTAAGCCCACTGCCACAGCCAATTCGCAGAGGGGAGGAGAGCCCAGCCCCCCCCTGCCGGTTGATATAGGCCGCCACAGCCATGCTGTCCATCTGGACAATCACGTGGAACCTACGCAACCAAGGCAGAAAGTGACGAAGTTCCAGGAACGTGGCCTGCAGCTCCAACGTGTTGATATGGCGAGAGAATTTTTCATGAAAGAAATAGTAAAAGAGGGACAGACAGTAAGGGGCTCTTTGCTAGTCTATCTTTGTTTATAATTCAAAAGCAAACAGGATAAAGTTTATATTTTTAAAAATCCATATCCAGTGTTGAGAAGGTTACTTTTAAAATGTATTCCACTACAGACTACAGAATACATGCCCCAAAGTGTATTTTGTAATTTATTCCGTTACGTTACTCAATGACAGTAACGTATTCTGAATACTTTGGATTACTTAATATATTATCATGCTTTTTACAACTACATGAATGTGCTATTGCTGTGTGATTTATTACTGTTACTGAAGGTTACTCGCCATATCAATACCAACTAAATTTTTAAATCTTAATATAAAATGAGTAACAGTAGGGTGGACATTAGATAAGGCTGCACTTTTTGCAGCAATCTCTTATAGAAAACTATTCCGTGTGTATATAAAACAGGTCTGCGGCTCCAAACAGTAGTAAAGGGACCTCTGTCTAATACGTCGGGTTCTGCGTAGGGCTCGTAGCCAAAAAGTAGCTTTACTTTGTTGTCTGGGTCAACTTTGCTAGCAAGAGACAGAGAGAGGCGTTGAATGGCTGCTCCAACGGAATGTATTGTTTTGGAGGAAAACATGAACACAGTGAGTGTATGTATGGGTGTGGCTGAGCACTGGGTTTCAGGCAGGCCTGGTGGGTGTGTCCCGTCTGGAGGCTGGCAGACCTGAAGGAGATGAGCACACACACCTGCAGCAAATGAAGCCTCGTCGGGGACTTAAGAGTGTGGCTGAGCGCTCCTCGGCATAGAATCATTGCGTCAGACTCCATGTTAGTGCCGTTAGTGTCAAGTCCAGTGAGTGCATGCCCGCAGTAGTTGAGTGTCCTGACAACTGCTTCTATTGTTTCCTGCAGGAAGAGCATGGAAAGCTAGAACAGCGAGCATGGAGAGTGCAGACACACAGGAACGGAGAGCACGAGGTAGACGGATTGGGGAGGAAGACACGGTGCAATAGTCAGAAGAACGCACAGGGATTGTTTGTGTGAATATTTACTGCACTGTAAATAAACACACTGTTCACCACACAGAGTCCGACATTTGGGTCCTCCTTTCCCCACATCCCCACGCAGACCATGACAGAATGATCTCGCCAGACATGGATCCAGTGGACTCTGAGGAGAGGCTCAGGAGGGAGGTAATGGACAAAGTTTACAAAATGTGTGATTTGTGGTAGGAGAAGCCAGGGGAAGGGTTGCGTCGCGCCATGATTAAAAATTAAAAAACTTTTTAATTTTCCCTGGCTAGTGGACTCTCTCAACCCGATCACCATGGACTTCCTGTTCTCCACCCTCCAGCTTCACTTTCCTACCCAGGCTACCCACTGGCCCAGCCCGCTGGTGGATTCTCAGCCTGGCACGCCGGCCCCAGCATCGTTAGGGAAGCGACGTTTGCACCGCCGGCGCTCCTCACCGCAGCCGGATTCACGGATTTCGGAACAACCAGCTGTGGTGAGTAACAAAGACATTTCTTCATTTCCTGCTGAAACAGTGACTATTTTTCCTGGGGAGGTGTGTTGTTCAAGGAGTGAAGAAAACTTTTTTTTCTGCTCATTCTGAGCCGGGAGTTTTCAAACTAGAGCCCATTAACACCAAAACTGTGGAATTTGATACTGTTTGTGCAGCCATTAATCAGACTGTTTTAAAGTTGGAAAATCACCCTGGGGTCTAGTCTGAGGCTGAACTGGGGATTTCCATCACCTTTGGACCCCTGCACATAATTAAGTCTGCTGCCCAACCTGAAGCGTAGCTCAGTCAGCTGCCCAGCTTGTAGCCGTAGCTCAGTCAGCTCAGTCAGCTCAGTCAGAATCCACCATTTGGGTCCTCCTTTCCCCACATCCAAAAAGACTGATTAGAGGAAAGTCTCTTCTATAAAAAAATAACCCCCAAAATCATCAGAGAGCAGAGTGCGACTCCACTGAACTTCATGGTAGATAAGCTGTTTAGACGTAGTCGGAACCATGAGTTGGCTTAGAGAGCAATCTTGAATGATTGTGTCGAGGGTGGATGGTAGATGATGCTAGTGAAAGCACATGAGAAGTGAAGGGACACCATGGGACATCCAAACTGCGCAGTTTGGATGTCTTAAAAGGAGCGATAGAGGACAGAACTTGGAATCCTGGTGCCACGAAGGTTTGTCAGTGCTTTGCGAAGGAGGCTCTATGTACAGTGGGGCAAAAAAGTATATGTGTGAACTTCTGTAAGAGTGTGTGTGTGTGTGTGTGTGTGTGTGTGTGTGTGTGTGTGTGTGTGTGTGTGTGTGTGTGTTAGACCTCCTGCTGACCAAAGGGTCGTAAACCCAGGAAGCTTACATCAAAAGAAGCAGATCTTCCAGATAGGATGTATCTGCAATAAAACATTACAGCCCCCACCAGAACCTCGAGAATCTGGGGGGAAGGACAGTGGAATTTCTTTCATCAGAGTTAAAACACTGTACAAATGGTAAACATAAAAATGACAAACATTTAACAATTTAACTCTAACAGTTAACAACACAAAAGCCATATTAAATGCAGACTACTTTAGGCCCGGAAGTAGGATTTGTCACGCCATCACTTAACGACCGGATACCAAGGTTATTAGCGTTAATGAAAACTAACGAAATAACAAAAACTAGAAGTGAAAAAACATTTTCGTTAATGGAAATAAAAATAAAAACAAAAAAAGGAAAACTAACTAAAACTGTAATGAGTGTTCACAAAACTAACTAAAATTAACTGAATTTATAGCAAAAATGTGTTTAGTTTTCATTGATGTGTGTGTGTCATACAATAGTCAAGGGTGAAAATGAATTTTAGTTTCCAGATTTACAGAGGGGCAAAAAAGTATTTAGTCAGCCACCGATTGTGCAAGTTCCCCCACTTAAAATGATGACAGAGGTCAGTAATTTGCACCAGAGGTACACTTCAACTGTGAGAGACAGAATGTGAAAAAAAAATCCATGAATTCACATGGTAGGATTTGTAAAGAATTTATTCGTAAATTAGGGTGGAAAATAAGTATTTGGTCACCTCAAACAAGGAAAATCTCTGGCTCTCACAGACCTGTAACGTCTTCTGTAAGAAGCTTTTCTGTCCCCCACTCGTTACCTGTATGAATGGCACCTGTTTGAACTCATCATCTCCATCTCCAAAAGACACCTGTCCACAGCCTCAAACAGTCAGACCCCAAACGCCGCCATGGCCAAGACCAAAGAGCTTTCGAAGGACACCAGGAAAAGTATTGTAGACCTGCACCAGACTGGGAAGAGTGAATCTACAATAGGCAAGCAGCTTGGTGTGAAAAAATCAACTGTGGGAGCAATCATCAGAAAATGGAAGACATACAAGACCACTGATAATCTCCCTCGATCTGGGGCTCCACGCAAGATCTCATCCCGTGGGGTCAAAATGATCATGAGAACGGTGAGCAAAGATCCCAGAACCACACGGGGGGACCTGGTGAATGACCTGCAGAGAGCTGGGACCAAAGTAACAAAGGTCACCATCAGTAACACACTACAACGGCAGGGAATCAAATCCCGCAGTACCAGACGTGTTCCGCTGCTGAAGCCAGTGCATGTCCAGGCCCGTCTGAAGTTTGCCAGAGAGCACATGGATGATACAGCAGAGGATTGGGAGAATGTCATGTGGTCAGATGAAACCAAAGTAGGACTTTTTGGTGTAAACTCAACTTGTCGTGTTTGGAGGAAGAAGAATACTGAGTTGCATCCCAAGAACACCATACCTACTGTGAAGCATGGGGGTGGAAACATCATGCTATGGGGCTGTTTTTCTGCCAAGGGGACAGGACGACTGATCCGTGTTAAGGACAGAATGAATGGGGCCATGTATCGTGAGATTTTGAGCCAAAACCTCCTTCCATCAGTGAGAACTTTGAAGATGAAACGAGGCTGGGTCTTCCAACATGACAATGATCCAAAACACACCGCCCGGGCAACAAAGGAGTGGCTCCGTAAGAAGCATTTGAAAGTCCTGGAGTGGCCTAGCCAGTCTCCAGACCTCAACCTCATAGAAAATCTGTGGCGGGAGTTGAAAGTCCGTGTTGCTCGGCGACAGCCCCAAAACATCACTGCTCTCGAGAAGATCTGCATGGAGGAATGGGCCAAAATACCAGCTACTGTGTGTGCAAACCTGGTAAAGACCTATAGTAAACGTTTGACCTCTGTTATTGCCAACAAAGGTTATGTTACAAAGTATTGAGTTGTATTTTTGTTATTGACCAAATACTTATTTTCCACCCTGATTTACGAATAAATTCTTTACAAATCCTACCATGTGAATTCATGGATTTTTTTTACACATTCTGTCTCTCACAGTTGAAGTGTACCTATGGTGCAAATTACTGACCTCTGTCATCATTTTAGGTGGGGGAACTTGCACAATCGGTGGCTGACTAAATACTTTTTTGCCCCACTGTATTTCTTGCTGTCTAATTATGCCAGCAGGTGGCAAGTACTTTAGTCGAGTCGTCTGTGTTGCTGCTCCGTCCTCGCGCAGAATCATGTCAGGAAAAGTCGGGAGAAAGCTCCAGAGTCCAATTTGGGATTACTTTGAATATGACTGTGTTTTGAATGAAGTAAGTGTCTTGTAGTGGAAAGAGACAATTTATGAGGGACATTTCTCAAGGGAAAAAAATCCCACAAACCTTAAAGTGCACTTGAAAAGCTCACACAGGAAGGCTAACCTAGCTTACCTTGAGAAGGTAAGGGAGCACACTCAACCCTCATCCCCAGAAAACAGAAACTAACCCCAGGCAAGGCAGCGTGATGCATCCCAAGACAACAGGACTGGGATATCTACATAACTGTGTGAGTCAATTGCCTTCAAAAAGTTTATCAATTCACTTGAACCGAAATTACGAACACCCGGTGCTGCAAGAGTTAATAGTCATATTGGGGCCAAGATATACATTTTATAGTTGCCTGGTATCAATGGTTGTTCATCTGCCTTTATTTATTTATTTATTTATTTAAAGAACCCATAGGTGGGAATGTGAGTTGTCTGTCTCTGCGTGTTAGCCCTGCGACAGATAGGCGTCCCGTCCAGGGTGCAGGGTATGGTAGCTGGAATAGCAACATACCCAAGGATAAGCAGAAGAGAATGACTGATATGATGAAACTGGGATTTTGTTACACTTACCGTAATTGTCGGGCTATAAGCCGCTACTTTTTGCACAAGCTTTGAACCCTGCGGCTTTTAGTCAGGTGCGGCTTTTCTATGGATTGTCCATGATTTTTGTGATATCGTAAGACGATTTGTTTTGTTTGTTCCGCTGTTGTACGGCACTACGTTGCCTGGCGGAAGGATCGGGGTTCAAGAGTGGTATGTTGGTCACATGTCCATCCGCCAGGCAACATAGTGCCGTACAAGTAGCGCGAAAAACAAACTTCAAAGTAGCGCTACGCGTTCAGCGGGAGTCGTGGATGACCAGCGGCGATAAACTTGCGAAAAGCAAGTTATGCTCAACTCCACCGGTGGAATCTGACAGCGTGGAAAAGTGTGAAAACATCCACGATCACCAACGGATTTCGAAGGGCTGGACTGCTGCATGATGAAGAGGAGGACACCGCCACGGCCCTTCAGAGGGTGTTCGACTCTGACACTGACAATGAGGATTTCTTGGGTTTTGAAAGTGACAACGAAGGAAAGAAGCTGAGAGTGGATGACGAAGCCATCCTGAGCCTGTTCGTTTCCGACACTGGAGAAGAGGACTTTGGTGGTTTTAGTGCGCAGGAAGATGGTGGTGAATGACTGACTTTTCTTGTTAAAGCCGTGTCACTGCACCTGAGCCTAAAAGGTAGTCCAAATCTATTTTTCTGGTGTGCTGTAGGTACTACATTTGTTACTCATTTATGAAGCACAGCACATGTGCAAATATGTACCCATAACTTGTTTTTCAAAATATTAATAAAAGGGGTGTGTCTCCAAACAGCCATCTCTTTCCTGACAATTCGCTTTGTGCATATTCTCTTACATATGATAAGTCAACATTGAAACACCTGCGGCTAATGTATGTACAAAACAGGATTTTCCCCTGATTTTAGCTTGTGCGGCTAATATTCAGGTGCGCTTTGTAGTCCGGGAAATACGGTAATTATTGCAAACAAAACTAAAACTATAACTGAAACTAATCAAAACTAAACTGAAACTAAGGAGTTTAAAAAAAATAAAAACTAAACTAGCAAACAATTGGTAAAAACTAATTAAAACTGATATAAAATTGAAAATCGGAAGTCAAAACTAAATAAAAATAAAAACTAATGAAAATTGCAAAACTATTAAAACCCTGCCGGATACAGACTTTGTAACATGTCACGTGAAGATTCATCAGCCAGATGAAGTGTTTACTGACAATTGACAGTGATAGCGGACATCATCATCCCTATTCCAATCAATCCTCTCCACACAGACAAGCATAAACATGCTCGACTATCACTAAATCAAATTTAACACACGTACGTTATGACGCTAATAGACCCTGTGCACGAGAAAATGCTAACTTCCTGGTTTGAGACCGGATGTGGGGTTGTACATTTCTGTTAGCTTTACTTTGCGGTCAATCGCTACTGCGAAGATATACTCCAAAATCATGTCCAAAACTTAAAAACGGAAAGATTGTTACAAAGATAAGTTACAAAGAGCAGAAGGTGGGAACACTCACCACTGTTGTGTCATAAAAAATCTAATGAAGTTGCTGCAGTTGCTGAAGTTGCAACTGGAAGTTGCATATGCTAACGTGCACATAGTCTATTCAGTTTACAATAGGGTTCATTCGCTCGGTCAGCAGGTGGCAGTATGCTCGTACACTGGGGAGTAAACTGCCATTAAACAAACAGAAGAAGAAGAAATCCACTGCACATGCGCTGTACGGATCGGGTAGACCCGATTTGTACGGTCCGACTTTGCACATGCGCAGTAAGGATCGGGAGTCCTTCCCTCCCCATCTCCAGCTGCCTCCCTCTTCCCGCTCCACCACAACCACCCACACATGCAGGGCCTTGGAGTAGGGGTATGTCACCATGGTGCAGAGGAGGCTACCCCCCCCCCCCCCCCCCCCCCCCCCCTGTCCCCTTCAGGCTGCCTCTGCCTCAATTTTATCCCACAACTTAGACATTCACATTACTCACACTCTCATTCTACATACATATAGGATCTTGGGGGTGGGCACGATACACGGAGTCCAAATTACCATCAGGGTGTACACCTCACCCCTGGCGTCGTTGCCCACCTCTCAATTTTGAATACACGTAGACATTGAGGGCTAGCAGGAGGGACTATGCGCTTACCTGCTGCTCTCTGGCAGGTAGCTCCATGCCCTCCTGGGTTTTAATTGCACCTTAGAACACACATGCATCAACACTAAAATAAGCGGGTGGAGGGAGGTTTGGAGTCTTCTCTCACCCCCGTTCTCTGCGGCCTGCTGGAGCGGGGGGGCTAGGAGGAGTTGGCCGTCCGACTGCGGTGGGGCCTCCCTGCTGCTGCGGAGTCGGGGCGGTCTGCCTCTCCCCACCGCAGGGAAAAGGGTAACACCACCTGGGTCTGGGTGCAGTTCCCCCCCTCCAGGGGTAAGGGTACCTAGACCCGGTTCGTAGAGTACGCTTGGGGAGTGTGATCGTGTGTACAGCGTCTCTTTATGTCTGTATCCACGTTGGTTGAGTGTGGAGTAAGTGCATATGAGAGCATGAGGGTGGGAATGGATGTTTGTGTCTGTGTGTGCCTGTATGTCTGTGTCTATATGTCAGGTTGGGTATCAGACGCCACCTCTCTGGGGACATCTCAGGCCCTCCAAGGTTTGGAGGCCTATCTCCACCCACCACCACTTCCCCTGCCAGTGGCGGACTCCCTCAGGTGTCGGTGCGTTGGTGGTTCTTTGTGTCTGGGGGTGAGCGTCCGGGTACACACCGGCTCACTCCTTGGCGGCCGCTTATCGGGGCCTGGAGCCTGGGGCTCGCTCGGGCCACTCCGGGGGTGGGGTGCCCCCGGCCTCTCGGCCTGGGGCTCGGTCACTCAGGCGCAGCTGGCTGCCGGCGGAGCTCACGGGCGCGTCACTGCAACTCCCCCTGGCTTCTGCTCCGCGGCTGCTGAGTGAGCCCTCATCTGGGACTCTCCTCAGCTCTTACTGGGACAGTGGCGCGGCTGTCCCTCTGTTGGTCTTCCTTGGTCTCTTGTGTTCTGGGGGCCTCTGGATGTCTGGAGTTTTGATCTCCTCCATACCTGCTTCATACCCTGGAGGACGGGGCTGTGGCTCCCCACACTCCCTAGCAGATCGTTACATGGAGAAACCTTTGGAATGCAAGCATGCAGAGGTGGGACCAAGTCATTGTTTTGCAAGTCTCAAGTAAGTCTCAAGTCTTTATCCTCAAGTCTCAAGTCAAGTCTCAAGTAATGTCAGGCAAGTCAGAGTCGAGTCTCAAGTCACTGGTGTAAAAGTCCGAGTCAAGTCACAAGTCTGAAACTTTGAATTTCAAGTCCTTTCGAGTCTTTAAAAAAAAAAAAACGAAAAAATAATGTTGCAGTTATATGCTAAATGTAAATATTAGACCATGTAATTTTAAAATCTGTGTTTTTCTCAACACATGACAAAATAGTGAACTTAGAAAATATACACAAATTGTGAAATTGCACCTCTTTAAAATGCAGCTCAATTAAACCTAGCTCCAAGAATAATTTTCACCGACAGTTCTGAGATAAGCTGCATGTTATTCTTGGATGCGGTTGTAGGACCAGCTTTAAAATCGCATGACAAAAATATCATACACATTTAAAAAAAACTGTATCACCAACGTAGCCTGGACAACATTTGCTAGTTAGATGAAGTCAGCTATCTCATCTTAGCATATTTATATGCATATTTATAATTATACGCTTCTTGGAGTGAGTGCATACACTCATGAAGTTTAGTAACTTCAGGTCACTGCAACAAGCCCAGGTACAGTTTACCGACGGATGGGTACAGGACCTTGAAATGCACCGTGTAGAACGAAAGACCATCGTACGTATCATAAGTTTACCAGTCTCACAAATCGTCGTCATAAATACACATTCCTTAACCGTTTATTAATAGGACCTTTGAGCTCAACGGTAATTAATTAGTAGTGGAAATAATTTCTGGTACCCATCACAGAAATGTAGCAGTGACAATAATACTGTATGCTGTAATCGTACTGGGCAATTAGTGATACAAAAAACCTGTTTTATCCTGTGAATAAAAGTACATATTTTTGTCAATGTACCATAATAACAGAAGCGAAACGCAATATTGTGTCAGGACAATTCACTATTTATGCACAATAAACAAAGGAGCATAGCGCGACAATTTCTGTTCAGCGCCAGACTTGCTTGTAACCTATATCACCAATTATGTTATGAAAATGACGTATTAACTACTAAAAAACACTGACCTTCGTGTAAATGCTTGGAGCAGACTAACCTGTGAGCTGTAGTGTTCTGGGACGTTATATTTGATCTTTGAACGGCTGCAATCCAGGCCATCCGTCGCCTCTTTGTTACTTCGGAAACATGGCTTGAACAATTTCTCTTCAACGACGTAATCCGATAACAACCGATCTCTTTACTCGTCGGCTTCCAGTGGCTGTCATGCGACCGGCTATTGCAGTTAATAATACAACAGCTTCTTGACATTTTTGTGTTTCTTTTTATCGCTGTGTGACTGATTTCAATTGAAAGCCTGCGTGCGCTAGTACCGCTTGCCACGAGTTCCCAGAATCCTTTGCGGTTCTACCCGTGAATGACGTAACATTTTCAATCTCTATATAATATGCATGTTAAATTTTATATTTGGGGTAAAATATCAAGTCTTTTCAAGTAAACCGGGTCAAGTCCAATTCAAGTCCCAAGTCATTGGTGTAAAAGTCCAAGTCAAGTCACAAGTCTTAGAACATTTTTTCAAGTCAAGTCTAAAGTCATAAAATTAATGACTCGAGTCTGACTCGAGTCCAAGTCATGTGACTCGAGTCCACACCTCTGCAAGCATGCTGATCCACACAGGTATGCACACAGGTGTACACACGGGTATTCACAGACGCGGACTACAGCTTTCTTGGCTGCTGCCTCAAAGCACATTGTGCGCTGTCTATCTTGCGTGCTGCACAATATCGTTTATTATTTAGTATCTACTGATATCTACTGCTAGCTAGTTTATTGTGATGGTGCTGTTTTTTTTAATTATGTTGCTCTTTGTTGTTTGCTTTCTCTTCTGTTTTTTTTCTCCATACAGGTGACCCAGGTGGGGTTTTTTTTGTTTTGTTTTTTCTTTCTTCTCCCCCTTCTCACCGTCTCTTCTCCCCTTTGGTTTTCTTTCTCTCCCTCTCTCTCTTTCATTCTTTTTCCCTGTCCTATCCCCCAGTCATGTCTGTCCCGTTTGTAGCAACTGTAAATAAAATAAATTCATAATTATAATAAAGGTCAATCAAATGGACCAATATGGCAAGGCCATGATGATCCACTTGGTAAAATAAATCCGCTTGGCATCTTTCTTGGCCTTAAGACAACAATTCTGATGGCTAAAGATCCAAACGGGACACAAAAAAAAAAAAAAAAAAAAAAAAAGGATCGGGAGTCCTGATCCGTAACTATCTTTTTATTTTTCGTTTTTGTCTACATTTTATTGAAATGTTTCATTATTGGAAACATTTTAAGAGATACTTGTTATTCTTAACATCTTAACAGATACTCTGACCCGTAACTATCGTAAAACGCTTGGACCGGAAGTAGACACCTTTCGCGCATGCGGGGTACCGATCGGGTTTCCGGTACGGATCGGGTAGTGACACGGCCCAAGCGCTTCAAAGTAGCGGACACATGGAAAGAAGAAACACATGAAAACATGGCAGAGCCAATTGTCTACGCTAGAGCTGAAGAGGATGAACACCCTTGGCCTCATATACAAAGTAGAGCAGGGCGATATGGCCAAAAATATTTATCACGATATATATTTGAAAATTTGCGATAACGATATAACTGACGATATAATTGATGCAAGACAAAATACAACTCCACAACATTACTAGCACAAAAAGACAACCTTCCATTTATTTTCACTTAAACAAGAAGCTGGTTTTTATGTACATTAAAGCTTTACAAAAATTTAACAGTGCAAATGCAAATTCCTTGCTGAAAGTTTAACCAAAAGGCATTTCCAGTAGAAATGGGCTGACATATCCTGAGCATAACCATGTATAATATCCACTGAAGTTAAAAAGAGGTGCTGTGCAACATTAAACTGCAGTGTGCAGTACGTATTTTTCAGACCATAAGGTACACAGGATTATAAGGCACATTAAGCGAAACAAAGCAGTCAGATAAATCAAACTTTATTCAACTCATTCTTCTTGCTTCCTCCACTTCTGTACCATTGATTCATTAATGTTGAATTCTCTGGCAGCTGCTCTATTCCCATGTTGTTGCAGTATATTATTGACTAACCTCGTATTGTGGATGGATTATCTCAGTTGTTCTCCTGACTGAAGTTTGGTCCGTTTACAGCATCCTGCCATGCAATTGCATTTGTCTCTAACCATGAGGAACCTTCACGTCAACTTTTATAAGTGGAAAAGTGTTAGTGTTCGTCCTCCAGCTTCACTGTTTATGTTATGCTAACGTAGCTGTGTCACTAGCGGTCACGTAGCACATCATTATATACCAGCTAGCCCAACTTCAGTAACCCTACAAACGTCACTGCTGTTTAGTTTCCTGTCCTCATTTATGTTGGAAGTGATAGCAGAGCTGTACGTTTGAATTTTTTCAGAAATCTCGCAGTCATAACATGCTATATCATGCTTAGGTAACTAGCGAAACTAGCGAGCTAACTTCCGCTAGCTTCTTGCTAACTTCTAACTCCGTTAAATGTAATAAATTCTGTTTTCATGGATGCCTGGAAGTTAAACTTCATAGTTACACCTGGTAAGGCAGCAATGCTGATTGTTTTATTAAAGATGAAACAATTTAGACAGTTTTTAACTCTCAGTGATGCTGCAGTGTTCGTTTGATCTGAAGTATATGGAGTTTAGGACCCAGTTACTCCCAGATTTAAGAGCATCTTAGTCTGACAAATACGACAATAACGATGGCCGCTTGCATGTTCTGCAAAAAAATGTGCTTTGTCGTGTATCTGACGGACAAACACCAAACCAGTTCCACATCACTGAAGTTGCACCATTTTTACAAACCAATTCTGGTTCATTTGTTTCACTCAACAATCGGCCATGTGCGCATGAAAACAAAGGCACTGCGCATGCGCGTTTTACTCATATTCTATCGCGATATTTCATTTTCCTATCGTTGCCTAACATTATACCAGTATTACCGTGAACGGTATAGTATGGCCCAGCCCTAATACAAAGAATGTTTTGCTTAAAAGCAGTACAAAGGAACAGCTATGTCTTCAGTGTCTTCAGTGAGAGCCAAAACAAACCAACTTTTCAGCGTGAAAAAACTCAACTCGTGTAATCTGAGGAAACGGTAAGTTTTCTCTAAATATCTTTTTAGCTGTGGTTAGCTTGATGTCAGTCTTATGTTACAGCAGCTGTGTCAAGCTCGAGCTGCGAGTCATATTTTCGGCGCTACGTTGTAGTGAGATAAGTTTGTGGGTGTTTTGTGCAGCTTCGGCTGTCCTTTTGACTCCTTGCCGGTTAGCTAGCTTGAGATACAACTTACGGTGTGTTCACACCGAACGCGATAGAGGCGGCCAGAGCGTCAGGTTTACATGTAAAGTTAATGGAAAGGCGCGATGACCCGCAATTGTGGCTCCCGCGAAAATTCAGAAGCAGATTTGCGTCGCCAAAACGCCAAAATGCCTGAAACGCGCGTCAGTGTAGCGCGTTTCAGGCGTTTGACTCGCGAAAAAAAACACGCGTGTGAGTTTTTGTGTTGCATTTTGTGCATACGCGCGTTACGCGTCTACCGCTCGAGTTGGAAAAATCTGAACTCCAGCGGCAAATCGCACCGCGACAACCAATCAGGAGCCTGGTGACGTGGCTGTGACCTAGGTCAAAGGGGCAGATCCAGCCAAAGCCCTTCATACTTCAATGGAGGGAAGGCTAATCAATGCGGTAGCAAACAACCCAGAGCCGTACGATACCAGCTGCTTTCTGTACCAAGACAGGAATATAAAGGACCGAGCTTGGAGGAAGATATGTAAAGAGATCGGGCAACCTGGTAAGTTCATTCATTTCTCTTAAGTTTTCTCTAAAGTTTTCGCTGACCCGGGGAAGCCGCACAAAAGCTAGCAAGCCACCGCTATTTTCCCACTGACGTACAAATACCGTTCTGCTTTTATGCATGTTGTCATTTAGGAATATATTTTATTGTTTATTAATAAACAGCACACAGTGGTCCCGCTGTTCATCCGTCACTGCTTCGCTTTTTCACTGATTTTCTTTTTCTTTTCTTTTTTATTGCACAGTACAGCATTGCATTCTGCAGCCTGATTGACAAATCTCCTTCGTGTCGTGTCTCCTGCGCTTGCCAAATTTATCATGTTTGGTTTTGATAACCATCACGTCCAATAGAAAAAACAGCACAAAAATACCCATAACTATGAGCCTCATTCGGAAATAGACACCTGCACCACGAGGGAAAAAGGCACACGAAAGTGGCAGGCAGATGAAGACAAACCGCGGCATAATAATACAGACTAGTTGCACAATATGGGATCAACAAGAAAAGATTTTTAGAATATCAACAAATTAAATCCATAGTAAAAAAGAAATTTAACCTCAGTCAAGTTGAATTACAAACACCACCAAGCGCGGCACATTTCCTTACTCTTAAATCCCCCAAATTATTATCTAAAATATACAGAACACTTTCTAAATTAGATGAATCAATATCCCTTCCTATTGCAAAGTGGGAAGCAGATTTATCAGTCAGCTTTGACCAAAACTTCTGGTCTCAGGTATGCTTAAAAACCTTTAAATTGATTAAAAATCCCAGTCTGCAATTAATACAATACAAAATACTACATAGAGTGCACTATACAGGTCATCGGATGTTCAAGATGGGCTTTACATCTTCCAACAACTGCTCACACTGTCAAGGCAATACACCAGACAATTACATACACGCTCTTTGGTTCTGTCCACCAGTGCAGAAGTTTGGGCGCGAGATATGTGAAGACTTATCAAAGTGTCTGAAATGTAACATTCCAACTTCCCCCTTAGTGTGTTTGTTGGGCAGCTTAGATAATGTCACTTCAGAAAAGAATATAGCCCATATGGTTTTCACTGCCCAGAAAACTGTCCTCATGAACTGGAAAAATAAAAACAATCTTAATTCTAACCAATATAGAAATTATCTTTTAGATTACATTAGTCTTGATACAGCCTCTGCCACCACATCAGATCAATTGCTCTGGGCTCCTTTGATCAGCTCCATCACCTAGTGGGGGTGGGGGGTCATAGTTTGGTCCCGCCTTCATTGTTGTGATTGGTGTGGGGGTAGGGACAGGCTTAGGGCGTCGGGGGGTTCCCCGGAGGCATCTTCCTTGGGGGGCTCAACCCGGGGTAGCGGTCATGTCCGGTTGGGGGCTCTTTTGGCTCTCGGGTGACTGTTTCCTCGTGGCTGCGTGCAGCGGGGCTAGGGGAGGGTCTGTGCTGACGGACGTGGGTTACTGACCTGGTAGCCTGTCTGCCCCTGGGTGGGTCCGGGATGGGCGTGAGGTTCTGGAGGCGCTCCGTCTCAGGGCTGGGGCCCTGGCCGGGCCTCGGGGCCTTGGGTCCTGGTTTGTGTGTTGCCGGGGTTGTGGGCGGGTGGGTGCATGGGGGCCCATCCCTGGCGCAGGGTGCCGCCAGTGCGTCGAGCCACCTGGGGGGCTCTTCAACTGGTGGGGGAGATTGTCACACCTTGCAGGAGCTTTCCTCTCCTCAGGAACTCTCTGCAGGAGGGGGAGATACAGGAGAGGTGGAGGAAGATCTCAGCCTGGGCGTCTATTGTCTCATGTAGTCTGGAAGATGAGTGGATGGTGGGGTGGGTGCAGTTTTCTCTGTGGTGGGGTTGGGTGGACTGTCCCAGGCTCTGTGGGGCCGGGGGGCGCTGCTGCGCTGGGCCCCGGATGCGCCTGGGCCCCCTTTCCCTGGCGGGTCGCGGAGTATGGGAGTGCCTACTGGGGTCAGCGGGGGAGCTGGCCCCAGGGACGGGTCACCTGCCCCTCCCTTCCTTCCCTCCCCATCTCCAGCTGCCTCCCTCTTCCCGCTCCACCACAACCACCCACACATGCAGGGCCTTGGAGTAGGGGTATGTCACCAGGGTGCAGAGGAGGCTACCCCCCCCCCCCCTCTGTCCCCTTCAGGCTGCCTCTGCCTCAATTTTATCCCACAACTTAGACATTCACATTACTCACACTCTCATTACACATACATATAGGATCTTGGGGGTGGGCACGATACAAATTACCATCAGGGTGTACACCTCACCCCTGGCGTCGTTGCCCACCTCTCAATTTTGAATACACGTAGACATTGAGGGCTAGCAGGAGGGACTATGCGCTTACCTGCTGCTCTCTGGCAGGTAGCTCCATCCCCCCTGGTTTTTCATTGCACCTTAGAACACACATGCATCAACACTACAATGAGCGGGTGGAGGGAGGTTTGGAGTCTTCTCTCACCCCCGTTCTCTGCGGCCTGCTGGAGCGGGGGGGCTAGGAGGAGTTGGCCGTCCGACTGCGGTCTGGAGTGTGGGGCCTCCTTGCTGCTGCGGAGTTGGGGCGGTCTGCCTCTCCCCACCGCAGGGAAAAGGGTAACACCACCTGGGTCTGGGTGCAGTTCCCCCCCTCCAGGGGCAAGGGTACCTAGACCCGGTTCGTAGAGTACGCTTGGGGAGTGTGATCGTGTGTACAGCGTCTCTTTATGTCTGTATCCACGTTGGTTGAGTGTGGAGTAAGTGCATATGAGAGCATGAGGGTGGGAATTAGGGCTGGGCGATATATCGAGTTTTTTAAAAATATCGATATATTTTCATACGAGATATAAGATGTGACAATATCGTTTATATCGATATAGTCTATGTTACGTTATAATTATACTTGTGGAGCCGCAGGTTTGCCTCTCTTCCGTCCACTTTTGTCTCTACGCAACGTTACTCGGCCTCGCCTCTCCTTCACTGAACACAACTCCCCCTCCCCCATAGCTTCACCTGCAGGCAATGACAAGATGAAAGCGGAAAATCTCCGTTAGCGAGTTACCGTGCGTGGGGCTGGACGGCGTCAACGTGTTAGCGAGCTTACCGCGCTAGCGAGCTAACCGCGCTAACGACATGCAGCCCGGAGGGGCTGCACGGCCTAAAATCCTTTCATTTTCTCAAAAATCGACAGTGCGCCTTATGCATGAATTCTGGTTGTGCTTACTGACCGCGAACCGATTTTATGTGGTACACAGCGCTCAGCAATCTGTCAAAAAATGTTTTAATATGACTTTGCTAAGCTACGGAGCTGCACCGCTTGATGGATTGTCGGAGGATTACGGCTACCGAGGAGAAGCCTCGCGGAGTGATACGTACTGTGTGTGTATAAGGACCACAAACGGCACCTGTTCAGAGACGTGGTGCAGCTATGAAATCTGTCTCTTTGTTATTATGCTCAGCATCTATTAGTTTACATTTTGACTGCACAATTGTGAGCTTTTTGTTATGCACAAAAACAACATTGTTTTCTTTTATTTATGGACCATGATTATTTAATAAATGCTGATAATTTATTTTTGAGTAATTTCTTCATGTACATCTACGCTGTATGTAAATAAAAGTGCCCGTGTGACATCTGGGACACAGTGTGACTAGGAACTCTCTTTTTGTTCTTAACTTATGGCTTTAAAAAAAAAAATCGAGATATATATCTTATATCGCCATCCAGCTAAAAAATATCGAGATATGAATTTTGGGTCATATCGCCCAGCCCTAGTGGGAATGGATGTTTGTGTCTGTGTGTGCCTGTATGTCTGTGTCTATATGTCAGACGCCACCTCTCTGGGGACATCTCAGGCCCTCCAAGGTTTGGAGGCCTATCTCCACCCACCACCACTTCCCCTGCCAGTGGCGGACTCCCTCAGGTGTCGATGCGTTGGTGGTTCTTTGTGTCTGGGGGTGGGCGTCCGGGTACACACCGGCTCACTCCTTGGCGGCCGCTTATCGGGGCCTGGAGCCTGGGGCTCGCTCGGGCCACTTCAGAGGTGGGGTGTCGGTCACTGAGGCACAGCTGGCTGCCGGCGGAGCTCACGGGCACGTCACTGCAACTCCCCCTGGCTTCTGCTCCGCGGCTGCTGAGTGAGCCCTCATCTGGGACTCTTCTCAGCTCTTACTGGGACAGTGGCGCGGCTGTCCCTCTGTTGGTCTTCCTTGGTCTCTTGTGTTCTGGGGGCCTCTGGATGTCTGGAGTTTTGATCTCCTCCATACAAATCAAATCAAATCAAATCACTTTTATTGTCACATCACATGTACAGGTACATTGGTACAGCACATGTGAGTGAAATTCTTGTGTGCGAGCTTCACAAGCAACAGAGTTGTGCAAAATACAATAATGTAAACAAGCAAAATACAAGCTACATCTAAAACTAATAAATATACACTCAACAAAAATATAAACGCAACACCTTTGTTACTGCTCCCATTCCCCATGGGATGGACGTAGAGACCTAAAATTCATTCTAGATACACAATATAACCATCCCTCCCAAACAGTGGTCACAAATCAGTCCAAATGTGTGGTAGTGGGCACATCTGCTATATTGAGATAATCCATCCCACCTCACAGGTGTGCCACATCAGGATGCTGATCTGACATCATGAGTAGTGCACAGGTGTACCTCAGACTGCCCACAACAAAAGGCCACCCTGGAATGTGCAGTTTTGGCCGAATGGGGCGCGGGGGAGGGCTTTGTACGCATCCCGGAAAGAGGTGTAGCAGTGGTCGAGTAGCCGATCTCCACGAGTGTTAAAGTGGATGTGTTGGTGGAGTTTGGGTGAGACTTTCTTCAGGTTTCCCTTATTAAAGTCTCCGGCTGTGATAAACGCCGCCTCTGGGTGTGCGGTTTCCTCGCTGCTGATCACGCTGTACAGTTCCCTGAGTGCTCGGTCAGTGTCGGCTTGTGGGGGAATGTAAACAGCCGTAATAATCACTGCTGTAAATTCCCTCGGTAGCCAGAATGGCCGGCACTTAATCATCAGGTACTCCAGGTCCGGTGAGCAGAAGGATTTGACCGGGTGCACGTTCGCATAATCACACCAGCTGTTGTTGATCATGAAACACACACCACCGCCTCTGCTTTTCCCAGTAAGATCCTGTGACCTGTCCGCGCGATTGACGGAGAACCCCGGTAGTTGTATTGCGGAGTCCGGTACCTTGTCCGATAGCCAGGTTTCTGTGAGGCAGATCACGCAGCAGTCCCGCATCTCTCGCTGGAATGAGATCCGTGCCCGAAGCTCGCACAGCTTGTTCTCCAGAGACTGCACATTAGCCAGTAATAAACTGGGTAACGGTGGTCTGTTAGTGCGCCATCTCAGTCGAACCAGAACGCCAGATCTTCTCCCTCTGCGTCGGCGTTTGCGGCCTCCAGGGCCAGAGAACAAAGGCGTCTCAGGTGAGATGAATGGGGGGTCTGCAAACGGAGCGTCCGTGTTGCAAAACTTGAACTCCGGAAAGTTATAAGAAAGACCGTCTTTTATGTCCAGTAAGGTTTGTCGGTCGTACACAAGGAGACATGTGCTACTCGCGAAAAAATGAAGGAAAAGTAAAATTAAACACAGAAAAAAGCTGTTGCTTGGGGGAGCTCGCGACAAGGCTGCCATACTCTGCGCCATCTTGAATCACGCATACCTGCTTCATACCCTGGAGGACGGGGCTGTGGCTCCCCACACTCCCTAGCAGATCGTTACATGGAGAAACCTTTGGAATGCAAGCATGCTGATCCACACAGGTATGCACACAGGTGTACACACGGGTATTCAAAGACGCGGACTACAGCTTTCTTGGCTGCTGCCTCAAAGCACATTGTGCGCTGTCTATCTTGCGTGCTGCACAATATCGTTTATTATTTAGTATCTACTGATATCTACTGCTAGCTAGTTTATTGTGATGGTGCCGTTTTTTTTTATTATGTTGCTCTTTGTTGTTTGCTTTCTCTTCTGTTTTTTTTCTCCATACAGGCGACCCAGGTGTTTTTTTTTTTTCTTTCTTCCCCCCCTTCTCACCGTCTCTTCTCCCCTTTGGTTTTCTTTCTCTCCCTCTCTCTCTTTCATTCTTTCTCCCTGTCCTATCCCCCAGTCATGTCTGTCCCGTTTGTAGCAACTGAAAATAAAATAAATTCATAATTATAATAAAGGTCAATCAAATGGACCAATATGGCAAGGCCATGATGATCCACTTGGTAAAATAAATCCGCTTGGCATCTTTCTTGGCCTTAAGACAACAATTCTGATGGCTAAAGATCCAAACGGGACACAAAAAAAAAAAAGGAAATAGACACCTGCACCACGAGGGAAAAAGGCGCACGAAAGTGGCAGGCAGATGAAGACAAACCACGGCATAATAATACTTTTACGTTTTGCAATCTACAAAGGTTTGCACTTTGAGAATCAATTGTGAGAACTGTGACCAATGTTCATGTGTGTGGGGAAAACAGTATATAAAGTGCGTGACCAGGGGCTAGTTATTCTGAGAACCCCTGCTGCAATAAATGAGGGACCACTGTCTACTCTGATTATTATATTCAACCTGTTAACATTTAATACTGTATTGATAGAACCAACTGATTCTGCAGCAGAGCATCCCCAGTCTCTGAGCTCCTGCTGCTGCACCCACAGGTATGTACAGCAAGCACTGATACCTTTTTAGTCGGTGAGATTGCCTTGTGATCACCTTTACTAAATATCTACAACCAATCTGATTATATCCTGTTTTTGTTTTGTTTTTTTTTCAATGTTGAAATTAAAATCTAGTAGCAGCCTTCTCATTTCTTTGTGTTTTGTGCTGTTTTACAGGCCCACAGAGGAGGACGGCTCCGAGGCAGATGAGGGACGGGTCCCAGGACGGTCCATCAGCGCTGGAGCTGGCCATCCTGGTATCCCTGAAGAGTCCACACCAGTCTCCAATGGAGCATTTCCTCCTCAGCCTTGTTCCTGCTCTGGAGAGCAGCTGGTCCTTTTTAATTCCTGTCTCTCTGTAAATTCTTATATTTTATATATTTATGTTTAATGTTTTTCTGTTTGAGAATTTTAATATTATTTCAAATAAATTTTTATAATGAGTAATGTCTCAGTTCTACTACACAGCAAATGTTGGCACACGACTTGACACATGTAGAATTTATTTCATATTATACTAATGACAAAATATACTAATACAGTGGGTTGCAAAAGTTTGGGCAACCTTGTTAATAGACATTATTTTCCTGTATAAATCCTTGGTTGTTACAATAAAAAATGTCAGTTAAATATCATACAGGAGACACACAGTGATATTAGAGAAGTGAAAAGAAGTTTACTGGATTTACAAAAAGTGTGCAATAATTGTTTAAACAAAATCAAGCAGGTGCATAAATTTGGGCACCACAAAAAAGAAATGAAATAAATATTTAGTGTATATCAATGTGTGTGTCTCCTATATGATATATGGGGTGCCTTTGTCTGGACGTGCTTCCCATCCAGAGCTGCACAGCACAGAGGAAAGTTCCAGCGCTCCCTCTGTGATGGACCGCCAGTCTCCAGGTGAAGGCACAGCCATGAAGTCGTCCACTAGACAGTCTCAGATGGCCGTCGCTACCTGGGGGGTGATCTGGCTCACCGTGGACACACTGACTCTGAAACTGAACGCGATGGTCCTGAAGGAGTCCCTGGTGACAAGGAACCTGGACAAAATTGTTCAAAATTAGTATTATGTGTACTGCAGTTACAAAATACATTAGTCAAATTCCAAAAACTTTTGTGATGTCAGATTTAAATCACAAAACTTAAATCTTAAATAAAACATTTTGTAATTATAAGGATAATTACAAAATGTATATTAGATAATATCTAAAACAGTTGTGTTTTATTTTAACTTTAACATATCATAATTTGATTGGTAGCAACGTTTACAACTACAGTGTGCCAATCACTCATAATTCCTAAACATGTCAATCAGGTAGGAATGAAGTAAGACATTAATAGAAATAAAGAGTTGTATGTTGACATGTAGCTCTTTCCTTGCTTAAATCATTAATATTTTTGAAAAATTAATCTGTGATAAGACATAGCTTATCAAGATAGAACCATGTAACTAAAGATGAACCAAACTGTTCACAGTTTTATCTAACTCTGTTTTAATAAAGGCTGGTGACCCCTGTTATAGAGTCTGACAGCTGCAGGGGTTATATACAAATATTCAACTATACCAGAATTAAACCAGGTCTAAATAAAAAGGAGTGAGTATCACTACAAAGGTTAACTCAGTGGTCCTAATGCTACAGTTTGATATCAGCAAACACCGAGCGCATAAATTGATGTGACACCACAGCCATGCTATCAATGCAAACACTGATAACAGCATAAATTGAATTAAATCAGGACTTGATGAGACCTTCTGAGTATCACTAGAAATATTATAAACAGTCATCTCCGTACCACAGTTTGCTATCAGTAAACACCGACGGCATTCATTGATAGCATAGCACATCCATGTTAGCAGTCTATAAACAATAGTTTAGCATATTAGCACAGGTATCAATAAAGGACTACCGTATACGGTAGTTGTTTAGTAACTACTAACCTTAGTAACCTCAGGCACACGGACAGGCGCTCTGCAGGTGGGATTGAGCGCCTGTAGTTGGTGTCTAGGCGGGCAATGCTTGGACCAACGCGGGACAACAGGTCCTCAAACTGGGCGAGGGAAAGTGAATGGAGAAGGGAGACTCTCTCTTCAAACGCTAGCTCGACAGCTGCCATCTAGCAAAGGTACCGGTCTGGCACAACTTCCTCCCACATCCCTCCCACATTTCCAATGCAATTTTGAGGCGCGATGGATTTTTCTTGGACACGCGTAGAGGTGCAAATGTGCACGCGTCAAATTAGGGGCGTTTGGGGCGTTTTGTTCGCGTCCATCGTGTTCGGTGTGAACACACCGTTATAGCTCACGCTTATAGCCTATAAGCTAACAGCTAGCCTGGTTAATGACGCTAGAGTTCAACGCACATGCAAACAGCTCGTCTCTACTTCTTTAACTGTTAAAACAGAAGGCAATACTGCGGGTGATTTTGTTTTTCAGCAAGAGTTAGTAAAAAACATCTCTAGTATAATCAAATCTACTTGCTAAACATCCGCAGCTTGGCAGTGTATACAGCACTATAATGACCAGACCTAATTATTTTGGAAACCATACCTCTTTCCACAGGTCTCAACTTCATCAGACATCACCTAGACTCAGAGCTGGATGAGTCCAGCGCAAACAGCAGCCTAACCGACTAAGATAAATGGATCCATGGGCTCAGGGAAGCCAGAAGCAGGGGAGCTGGAGAGGTACCTTTCATGTCCATTCACTGGAGGTGTGGATCTATTGCATGGCTTTCCCCACATCAAGAAGCTGTCAATCAAAATCTGTACAGCTCTTCCTGCATCTGGAGCTTGTGAAGGACTTCTTAGTCATGCAGGACTCCTGTTCACTGCTAAACAGTTACAGCTTCACAGAAAGAACCTTAACCATCACTTCACTGTGTGAAGAAATGGCACATTTTTGCTAAATATGCAGAAATAAATGCACACTTATACAATTTATGGTAAAATGAGCTGCTTTGTATGTATGTTGAAGATGCCTCGTTCTAATGTTTTCTCTGAGGCTGCTGTGCCATTTGGCGCAAAAATGAATATAAAGTTTACAGCATATCTTGTCACTGGAAATTGTTTGCACTGTTTATATATTTATATTATTTACTGTAGGTATTGGTGAAAAAAGCTTTATGTTGTGAAAAACTGAAATTGGAAATTAGAATTGTTATGCCTTATTTTGTTGATGTTTTTACATATATTCCTTTTGAAAATACTAAGATTTGTATATTTATTAATTTTTGTTTGTCTGATAGCATTTATTTAAAAAAATAAATTGGACATTTCAAACAGTTACTCACTACTTGAGTAGTCTTTTCACCAAGTACTTTTTTACTCTTACTTGAGTAACTTTTTTTGAGACTACTTTTCACTTTTACTTGAGTAATAATATTTTAAAGTAATGCTACTCTTACTTGAGTACAATTTTTGGATACTCGACCCACCTCTGCTGTCAGCCGAAAATAAAGAGACACCAAAATCAAGCATCTACGGAGGAAGGCAAGATGAACTTGTACCACAGTGATCTGAATGTTTCTACTGATGGAGGAATCCTGAAGTGTAAAGGCCTTCACTCTGCTCAGAATCAGCCAAATGCTGCAAAACGGGTTGCACATGGATAATAAACCAAAGCAAACTGCGAAAGCAAGCTGTTTAGTGACAGCTTTAGCTAAGCTGACTTGACTAAATGGAGCAAAGAATTGGTTAAATCTGTGCATCTCCGGCAGGTTGCGCTCTGCCCGTGCATCTCTGCACACGCCCCGGCCTCGTCGTGAGCGCGCGGCTCGCGGAGCAGCATCAGCAGAGCGGGGGCGCGGATCAGATCGAAGCGGACATTCTGCAGTCATTGTTGGAGGATCGTGCGGAGTTGGACGGACTTTCGTACCGAGGTCTTCTGTAGCGTGGCCGGGTGAGCTCCGCGGGAAACCGCATGTAGCTTAGGGGCTGGTGGGGGGCAAAGGTGCGAAGTGAATGCGGGGGACGGCTCTGGAGAGCCGGTAGTGCATTTTCTTTTCTCCTTACTGAAAACAGGGATGGTGAAGGTGAGATGAGCTCTAGCTGCTGCTTTCGCCGTGTTACAGCGCAGTAGGTGCGCGCTACCTCACGGTATGGAGGGAAAACGGTGGTCGGCGGGCTCCGACCATTAGTGGTCCAGTCTCCGCTGCAGCCGCCATGGCTGAACCGCTGTGTAGCTGTCTTTGCTCCACCGGGACTAGCCCAGCTGTGTGGTACTGGTCATGCAACTTTAGCACACACACACACACACACACACACACACACACACACACACACACACACACACACACACACACACACACACACAAAGCAGGCCTCCGTCGCACCTTTATGTGAATGATTTCTGTAATGCTGTCGCCTACAGCAGCGCTCATATCGCCGGAGCTGCAGTGCTCTGGGAGTGGAACGAAGATGATAAAAATAATCGTCGTGTTTCATGATACTGGACGCGCTCGGGAGAAATCCTCGGATGCTTCTTGTGATGTGATGCGATGCAGACGTGCTCTAGTTTCGAGGTTAACATGTGTGTTGCTGCAGACATACAGATGGAAGCAACAACTGGGACTGGTTTTAAGTGTCCCGTGGGCATTGAGGGGAGGTGTGTGAAGAGAAGCTATGTCATCAAGGTTACTAGCGGCCAGTAAGGCCGATCTTAAGGGTGGAGCTGCATTAATGAAAAAGTCTGTAGCTTGCGTGTGCGCTTTTCACCATGTGCACTGGCAGGGGCGGATCTAAAGAAATTTTGCTAGGGCGGCATGGACATCAAATGGGGTGGCAAAATCAAAACCTTTTTTAACCCCCCCCCCCCCCCCCCCCCCCACACACACACACACACACACACATATGTAGATATTACATATGGTTAAAATGAAGTATACATATTCAGTAAGTATACAGGTTTCATATAAATATAATCTAAACTTAATTTATTTTTTGTAGCCTGCATAATTAAACGTTTCAGTTACATGTGAATTTTAATTTTATGTACTGTATAGTAAATGGCCTGTAAATGGCCTGTATTTGTATAGCGCTTTTCTAGTCCCTAAGGACCCCAAAGCGCTTTACACAACCTGTCATCCACCCATTCACACACACATTCACACACTGGTGATGGCAAGCTACAATGTAGCCACAGCCACCCTGGGGCGCACTGACAGAGGCGAGGTGATATGTAAAAATTTTCCAACTGACAATCGTCAGTCCAATAACCAACAATAGGGGATATATTTGTGCAGACTTTTTGATGGGCGAAGCAATATAATCATGCACGGACTGATTTGCGCAATTACAATGTATAAGTTTTGTTTGGAGGGAATATTTTGCCTTCTTTTCTTGTTTGTTTCAGTATTAATATAGCTACTTTTGGGATTATTTATTTATTTATTTGAGATGCACCAAAGACTTAACAGTAGACTTAACAATACGGCAGAGAATCTGTTTGTTTGTTTTTTTTAATGTTCGCTGGAAGAGGCATTTTGATTTTTAAGTAACTGTTTGTAGAGCAGGGCGATATGGCCAAAAATATTTATCACGATATATATTTGAAAATTTGCAATAACGATATAACTGACGATATAATTGATGCAAGACAAAATACAACTCCACAACATTACTAGCGCAAAAAGACAACCTTCCATTTATTTTCACTTAAACAAGAAACTGGTTTTTATGTACATTAAAGCTTTATAAAAATATAACAGTGCAAATGCAAATTCCTTGCTGAAAGTTTAACCAAAAGGCATTTCCAGTAGAAATGGGCTGACATATCCTGAGCATAACCATGTATAATATCCACTGAAGTTAAAAAGAGGTGCAGTACGTATTTTTCGGACCATAAGGTGCACGGGATTATAAGGCACATTAAGCGAAACAAAGCAGTCAGATAAATCAAACTTTATTAAACTCATTCTTCTTGCTTCCTCCACTTCTGTACCATTGATTCATTAATGTTGAATTCTCTGGCAGCTGCTCTATTCCCATGTTGTTGCAGTATATTAATGACTAACCTCGTATTGTGGATGGATTATCTCAGTTGTTCTCCTGACTGAAGTTTGGTCCGTTTACAGCATCCTGCCATGCGATTGCATTTGTCTCTAACCATGAGGAACCTTAACGTTAACTTTTATAAGTGGAAAAGTGTTAGTGTTCGTCCTCCAGCTTCACTGTTTATGTTATGCTAACATAGCTGTGTCGCTAGCGATCACGTAGCACATCATTATATACCAGCTAGCCCAACTTCAGTAACCCTACAAACGTCACTGCTGTTTAGTTTCCTGTCTTCATTTATGTTGGAAGTGATAACAGAGCTGTACGTTTTAATTTTTTCAGAAATCTCTCAGTCAGAACATGCAATATCATGCTTAGGTAACTCGCGAAACTAGCGAGCTAACTTCCGCTAGCTTCCTGCTAACTTCTAACTCCGTTAAATGTAATAAATTTTGTTTTCATGGATGCCTGGAAGTTAAACTTCATAGTTACACCTGGTAAAGCAGTAATGCTGATCGTTTTATTAAAGATGAAAGAATTTAGACAGTTTTTAACTCTCAGTGATGCTGCAGTGTTCGTTTGACCTGAAGCATACGGAGTTTAGGACCCAGATTACTCCCACATTTAAGAGCATCTTAGTCCGACAAATACGACAATAACGACGGCCGCTTGCATGTTCTGCAAAAAAATGTGCTTTGTCGTGTATCTGACTGACAAACACCAAACCAGTTCCACATCACTGAAGTTGCACCATTTTTACAAACCAATTCTGGTTCATCTGTTTCACTCAACAATTGGCCATGTGCGTATGAAAACAAAGGCACTGCGCATGCGCGTTTTACTCATATTCTATCGCGATATTTCATTTTCCTATCGTTGCCTAACATTATACCGGTACTACTGTGAATGGTATAATATGGCCCAGCCCTAACTGTTTGTTTAATTTTGTATTTGTTGTTTGGTTGAGTGTGTAAGACAAACACCGGAGCTGCCTGTAAACACGGTTATAGTGGAAAAAAGAAGCCAATTTCTCTTTGTTTCCCTCCCCACCACTGTGGGTTTAAAAAAAAGAAGAAGAAAGAAATAAAATGTTTGTTTTTTTCTGAACTAACTTTCTTTCTTTCTGTTATGAGTTTCAGTAAATGAGTCGCTGCATTTTGGTGCACTCTGAGGAGGGTGCATTTGTTCACAGCTGGAAGAGTGTGCTGTTGAAACAGCGGTATTATTTTTTCTGTTGACTGCTTCTGTAAGCTTCAACCAACATTATTAGCAAACGTACTCATGGGGAAATGATAAATAAATGAATCGCTCTTGTAAAAATGATGGGTATAGGCTCACCCTATTGTCAATAGTCAATATATTCGTCTAATCGCCCAACTTTACTGTATAGCCTGTATAATAAATAAATATGTAGCCTAATAAGTATAAAATCCAGAAAGCTACACAATTGAGGTGGTTCATTCACAAACACAAGTCTAAGTTTTTTGTTAGAAAAAAATAAAATTGTTACATGCTTACACTTAAACAAACCTATATGGAAAAGATATATATAAATCTTATAAAGTTTGTATCTGTCTTGTGTGAAACTTGTATGAAAAGCATACAAGAGTGAAAACAGATATAAGATCCCTTGAAAAATTATATAATGAAACTTGTATGTTCTGGATACTTACTAAAACAATGTATGAAAGTAATGAGAAAGTGGCCACTTTCATGAGTAAATCATATAAGTTTTTACTATTTCTTTTCCATATGGGAAATGTCAGAAATTCTGCACTGTCATGAAAAATTTAAACCTAAGTTTTTCATGCTTTGTTGAATTAAACCAGAGATTCCCAAAGTGTGGGGCCCGCCCCCTGGGGCAAAAAAAAAGCAACAAAAAAAAACACGCTTGGAGACTGATGGCATAGTGGACAGGTTTTTGATGGGGCTCCCAGACAAATGCAAAGCAGGAGATGAAGCATCGCCAAATATGTTTCCAAACCAACTTCCTTCCAAGCCAAAGACTAGAAAATATGGTGAAGCATGTCTTCCCTTTGGCTTCACCTGCACAAGTGCCAAGGGAGGTCTCCCCTGCAGAATTGGTTTTCCCTGCATCGGGAGCAGCGCTGGGCTCTCCAAATCACGGACAGACAGTATCCCACATTCTTGATTTTTAGTTCACAAACACTTCTTGTAATGACTAACTTACTCCTGACATTTTGGAGATGTTAGCTCTTTATACAGTAAAGTTACAGTGGGATACAGGGGGCATTATTCTTGTAAAACAAAGGGGGGCCTAGCAAAAAAAGTTAACCCACTTAGTTCCAGATTATAATTGGCCATATTTGACTGCTTTTGATTTTACATTTATATTTCACCTTTAAATGTTTTTTTTTTTTGCCTTGTGTGGTATCATTGTTTTCAGCACAATCTTATGTCTGCATGTACAGTTATTTTTTCATTTCATTGTTTTTTTGGGGTTTTTTTTTGTACAACCATTAAAAAAAACTACTAAAACTAAAATGAGAGAACAATCAGCTGTCGTAATAAGATGTCCCACAAATTATTTTTGCCAGTAAAAAAAAAAAAAAAGTTTGTCCGCCACAAGGCAGGGGAGAACACCACAGGGATAAACCCTGCAGGCCTGACAACAGGCGTATGATTCCTCCGGTTTTCCACCTGGAGACATTGTTCAGTGGAGATGGTGTCTTCCTTTGTGACGTTCATTAGTACCCTTACTGACACAAAGCAAAACAACAATCACACAACACACTAGCTATGCACTCCACCCTAAACGTTACACATCTCTTTCTCTCTCTCGCCCGCTGGATCTCGCTGCCGTCACTCCCAAATTTTTCACATCATTCCGAAACAATAAAATCCCACATGATGCCACTTTTTTTTATTTGTCGACATGATACATTTTTCCACCAATAGCAATGAGGTGCCTTTTTTTTCTCTACTGTTTAGTATTCAGAAAAAGCATTGCATATATATATATATTAGGGAGAGAGAAAGACTGCTATGTCAGCTTAAATCGGTCATGTGCGTATCTGCACACATCTGCTACTGTGTGTGTGTATGCCAGAAAGATGGAGAGAGTATGAAGGTGCTTCCTCCTCCTCTCACCTTTCATCAGGTAGACAACACCAGCTAGGCATCCACTGTTAATTGGCTCTGCCCTGCCAGAGTCCGTGCAGCTCCTTTTCCACTCCTCCTTTCCCAACAGTTCCTCCCTTCATCATCACCTCTTATCATACTTAACAATTCCTTCTTTACACCCTTGTCCTTTACCTGTTATGCAAGGTCTAATTGGAATACAGTAGCTGCTTTAGACTGCAGTGTGGCAGGTTTAATTATAGCTTTTTGTACATACTAAAAGATATCATCTTGTATGAGATATTTCTCATATTTTATTTGTAGATTTGTTTAAACCTGGTTATTAAGTTTGTGGGAGTGATGCAACTATAAGCCTTTTTGTCTAAACTTTGTCCCATGTGAGTGAATTACTCAGAGTAAACACTAACAGAAAACTGCAATTCAATATTCATATTTAGGACACAAAATACTTAGATTTATGCTGTGGAATGTAACATGATGAGTTCTTCTTTTGAAACGCTTTTTTTTTGGTTTTGTTTTGTTTTTCTATGTGTGCTACAACTTGCCTTGAGGCAACAGTTGCTAAGATTTGGCCCCATTTATAAATTGAATTAAATTGAAAAAAAAAACCCCATACTATATGTATGTTTGAACAACCACGTCTTATACTTACAGAGAATGGTAGGAATAATTTCCTGAAGCACTTTTTATGGTTGAGTCAGTCTGAGGAAGGAGCTCTGCTGCCTCAGAACTGTCTTGTGTAGGAGGTGTCATGAGTTGTCCATGATACAGAGGAAACACAAGTGAACTGAGCTGGAGATGTTTTGTTGTGCCTCTGAGTGGTAATTATCGTGTGTGATGTGGGATTTAAAAATTTAGAGATTTGCCTTTAAAGATGGCAGAAATGTTTAGATTACCTTCGTTTTCCAGGTACTTTTGATGATAATGTGGCATGTGCATATTTCATTACCTAAACCTAAACTTGTTAGATTGGTGCTGATTTAGAGCTGCATCATTTTTGCAATCAAGTGAAACAGGTTTGTAGTCATATTTATTAACAATTCAGCCTCATGACTAACATTTTCCTTTCACAATAAAGCCTAGCAGCTCTGAGCAATTTCTGACAGTGTAACATTGCTGGATGAGGCTGGGCTTCCGATGTTAGACGGGATTTTTTTTTAGCAGTATACTGATAGATGTTCCAGCCTTGACGTTGTTTCTGTGTTCTTGTGGCTGCATATCAGGACACGGGCTGCATTGCTGCAGATAATATGTGAGAGCACTTTGCAGAGCACTGTAGGACTGGCTGCAGTGGCTGATCCTCCCCACTGAGCACACTGACCTCCACATGGAAGAAAGAGAGGAGGGGGAGGAGAAGATGCAGCTATTCTCTCTATTCTTTTTGTTCTCCTTCTCTCCAAGTGCCTTGCTCCACAGGCTGGCTGCTTGGAAATGGCATTGCTGCAACCCCTCCTCCTTCTTCACTCTCCCCCTGCTTTTCCTGCATCTCTGGGGTCCCAAGAGCTTTGTGAGCGTCTGTTTGAGCCAAATGCCAGCACTCTGCATGCCCTCTCCCCCCTTCCTTCATCTTCCTGCGTGTGTATGAGAGGGAGAGAGTTGGGGGATTTCTTTGGATGCCTTCTTTATCCATGATGGGGGTTGCCTGTTGCTGTGTTCTAGTGCTTCATCCCCAGCGTTTGTGCAATTGGCGTGTGAGTAAGAGAATGTTATTGTTCACAGTTTCACCATAAGCTCTTTTCACACATGTACTGCAGCTCTACTGCATCCCAGTCCTTTGTCTATGACACTGTGCTTAGCACCACAAATTAGTTTAAAAAAAAAAACAAAAACGAATTTTTTTCCCCATGATCTGATGGGATGCTTACATTTAAACATACACTTCAAATAAACTGAAACATCAAGGAAATCGAGCTAAAAAGTTGGTAATCTATGTACCATCAATATATCTTAACTCAACAACCAGCTGACATATCCTTTGAAACCTGACAGCTAAATTGCCTAGATGTGAGGCTTGTGAGGCTTTCACTGTGAACATATCAGAAATTTTACATCTAAATGTAGGGATGGGTATTGATAAGATTTTCACGATTCCGATTCCATTTTCCATAAATTATTCTGTAGCAATTGTAGGCAGGGACATTACTGGATATTCTTGTGTAAACAAGAATATCCAGTAATGTCCCTGCCTACAATTAAACACATTCACTTACTGAAAATCGGGGGCACCTGCTGTGGCAAATCGGGGGCACCTGCTGTGCAAGCCTTTTACCACAAACTTAGTCACTGCTCGGTGACATTCGTCTATCCTGCCTGAAAGGAGACGCTACCGGTAGACTGCAGCGAGAACTGCCAGCATCTGAGGCAGCCAGACTCTGTCTCTCTCATCATGGTCACCTAAATGCACAGTAATAGCAGGTAGGGCTGCTCAATTAATCGAATTTTAATCACGATTACGATCTGGAATTTCAACGATCATTAAAAATGACTGAGCCGATTATTAGCCCCTCCCTCATTTATCCGCGACACCTTAAAGGCCGGTCCGTGAAAATATTGTCGGGCATAAACCGTCCGTGGCGCAAAAAAGGTTGGAGACCGCTGATTAAGAGGACCCGAGGGAAGCTCGGAAAGCTAAGCAGAAGTTATTTGGAGAGGAGAGTGACTGCTGTTGGTTGAAAAGAGAGGTAAAAAAACTTCAGTGGTGTTGCACACTATTTTATATTATTTTTTAAAGTCATTGTTAACCCTTTAAAGCCGGTCAGAGCAGCACGCTCCGTGTTGTGTAACTATTTTTAAATCCCTGTAGAACCTGAACCGTGTAAGGTAGCGCAATAATTTGTTTTGCATATGAAACCGGAGGAGTTGTACTTACATCTGATGCCATCAGCTTGTCCTCGGTCACGGTTTCCTTCCACATAAAGCTTTGCAAAAATTGCATAAAAAGCGCTTGCAGGAACAAAAACATAATATTCCAGAAACAGGCTTTGCCGATTCGATCAGCTGTTCGTAACACTTCCCACAGTGAAATGATGCACCTGCTGTTTTCTTTGCAAATTTGCATCATAGGATTGTTTTTTGTTTTTCCTGCAGTATATAAAAACTGTATCTCCAAAATAAAACTATGAAGACACTCAAAATAAATTTCCTGTTGTTGTAAACTATTTTTTGCAACTTTATTGTATTTAAAGTTTTGAGGGATAAACCTCTTAAATTTCTCCAAGTAGAAATATATGTAAACAAAACAAAAGCGATTTTCAATTTTTTTTGTAGTTTATTGCACTTTTTTGCAATTTATGTAATTACTATGGACTTAATGCATACATATTATTAAAATATGGGCTATAACAGTTGTATTGATGTATAGCAACTTGAAATGCTCCCACAAATGGCACTACAGCATGTAAAAAAATAATATAAGCTCTGGTGGACTTGGTTCTATAGTAGGTCTTAAAGGGTTAAATAAATATCGTCAAATAATCGTGATCTCAATTTCAGTGAAAATAATCGTGATTATCATTTTTGCCATAATCGAGCAGCCCTAATAGCAGGTTTTGTAATAAGGCAGATCACGCTAACATAATATGCACTGTTAGTTGATTATTTACCTGCCGCATTAACGGGAGAGGATGTGCAAACGTTACCGCTGCTGCTGGGTTGAGATTCACGAGTCCGGAGCGGAATTAAAAACACGACATTCATTTAAGATTATCACGTGTTTTGTGAGCAAATGCTTTTGCATATTCGTAGTGTTTCCTCCCTTAAATGAAATGTCTACTTTTCAAGTATTGCAAGTTGCCCTGTTGTCATCCGTTCTCGTAAAGTATAATCAAACTTTTGAGCGTTTGAGCCGCCATGTTTCCTGCCAGGTAGGGCTGCTCGATTATGGCAAAAATGATAATCACGATTATTTTCACTGAAATTGAGATCTCGATTATTTGACTATATTTATTTAACCCTTTAAGACCTACTATAGAACCAAGTCCGCCAGAGCTTATATTATTTTTTTACATGTTGTAGTGCCATTTGTGGGAGCATTTCAAGTTGCTATACAACTGTTATAGCCCATATTTTAATAATATGTATGCATTAAGTCCATAGTAACTACATTAATTGCAAAAAAGTGCAATGAACTACAAAAAAATTGAAAATCGTTTTTGGTTCTTTTACATATCTTTCTACTTGGAGAAATTTAAGAGATTTATCCCTCAAAACTTTAAATACAAAAAAGTTGCAAAGAATAGTTTACAACAACAGGAAATTTAGTTTGAGTGTCTTCATAGTTTTATTTTGGAGATACACCAATTTTTATATACTGCAGGAAAAACCAAAAAACAATCCTATGATGCAAAAACAGCAGGTGCATCAAAATAAACTATTTCCAGCAGTGCAATTTGAGTTCTAAGCATCCCAGAAACTATTCAGAAAAGTCAAACATGACCAGTATAGGCTTTTAAGGCCTACAAGTAAAAAAAACTACATTTTCCGCGAAAATGACGTCACTTCTGGTTTCGGCCAGGGAATGGCGGACATGCGATAGTTCGCGCTGGCGTCTGTTTCACTGTGGGAAGTGTTACGAACAGCTGATCGGATCGGCAAAGCCTGTTTCTGGAATATTATGGTTTTGTTCCTGCAAGCGCTTTTTATGCAATTTTTGCAAAGCTATATGTGGAAGGAAACCGTGACCGAGGACAAGCTGATGGCATCAGATGTAAGTACAACTCCTCCGGTTTCATATGCAAAACAAATTATTGTGCTAGCTTACACGGTTCAGGTTCTACAGGGATTTAAAAATAGTTACACAAAACGGAGCGTGCTGCTTTGACCGGCTTTAAAGGGTTAACAATGACTTAAAATAAATAATATAAAATAGTGTGCAACACCACTGAAGTTTTTTTTAACCTCTCTTTTCAACCAACAGCAGTCACTCTCCTCTCCAAATAACTTCTGCTTAGCTTTCCGAGCTTCCCTCGGGTCCTCTTAATCAGCGGTCTCCAACCTTTTATGCGCCAGGACCGGTTTATAAGGTGTCGCGGATAAATGAGGGAGGGGCTAATAATCGGCTCAGTCATTTTTAATGATCGTTGAAAGCCCAGATCGTAATCGTGATTAAAATTCGATTAATTGAGCAGCCCTACTGCCAGGTAAATGACGCTCCGCAACGTGGTGACGTCATTCGGGGCGACTGGAATCGATAAGGGAATCGTTTGCAAAAATGGCAAACAATTCCAAGGAATTGAAACAGTGGGAACCGGTTCTCAACAAGAACCGGGTTTCGATACCCATCCCTATCTAAATGTGTGCGTTTAGTCTAGTAAATAGGTGTCAAACTCTGGCCCGCGGGCCAAATTTGGCCCGCAAAGCCATACCAAGTTACTATTAGAGCTGGCCTACTGGTATTATACAGCTAATATATATATATATAGTTTAGTATTAAGCTTTGCTTGTTCCATATTCAGTTTTTCAGCAAAACTTGTTTGAGTCCATAAGAAAAGATTCATTCTTATATCTGGAGGAAGATTTTTTATTAAATATTAACGTTAGCCCGCGACTTTGTTCCAGTTTTGAATTTTGGCCCACTGTGTATTTGAGTTTGACACCCCTGGTCTAGTATTTGCTTTTTTTAATGCCACGCATATCTAGATGCACCTTGACTGGCTTCAGGTCCTGCCTGTAGCAGTTGCCACACACACCGCAAGCTGGATGCAAAGCCTCCTCATTCATGGCAATTGTGAAACTTACTTCTCAGGACATTAGCTGTATTACCATTATTTATCCACCTTTCTGCTTAATAACCACTTGCTGAAGTTCTGTTGCTAGAAATCAGATGAATATGGGCAATTAAATGGTTGTCCGTTTTTTTGAATTTATCATTTCAGTAGAAAGTAAATGCCAGTTCAATTCACTGATGCTAACTAAGCTAGCAACTCTATGGCAGACGTACGTTACTAAGATATGAAATGCATTCTTCTTGCTTCCTCCACTTTTGTACCATTGATTCATTAATGTTGAATTCTCTTGCTGCTGCTCTATTCCCATGTCATACTGCATGACCGATAGAATTTGAAATCTGCTTCATGAGCATGTCTCTTAACAGGTGCCATTTTTGGGTCCTTATACACACGCAATACGGTAATATTATGTTGAAGCACGGTACGTATTAATCTGCAAGGCTCCTGACTATGGTAGCTGTAATGCTCCAACAGTCCGTCAAGCGGTGTGGCTTCATTGCTTACCGAAGTCATACTAAAACATTTTGACAGATTTTTGAGTGCTGTGTAACATAAATCTGTTCACGTTCAGTAAGCACAAATAGAATTCATACATAAGGCACACTTTTGAGGAAATGAAAGGATTTTAAGTGCACCTTATAGTCCGAAAAATACGGTACTGAAAACGTTCTTGTGCTTAAAGTGCTTTGCTGAACTGAAATTTAAACTTAAAATATCTCAAGATATATAAAATAAAAAGAAAGTCAAAATTAAAAGTGCCTCAAAGGCTTTGAACTGAACATCTCAATATCTGATTGGTTTAGACCACAATATGGGCATAATGGCTCCCAGGGCTCAAAAAATTTCAAAATCCCTGGTACCCCTTCGGGCAGGCACTCTTCAGTTTTTGGTAGCCGAAAATAAATTTAAGTAGCCCGAATTTTAAAAAAACAAACAAACAAAAAAAAAGGACAATTTTTTGATTGATGTTTTGTTTCCTTTACAGTATTATTAAGTATAATATTGTAAAGGAAACAAAACAGCAATCAAAAAATAGTTAAAACACAAATTACAAAAACTGTATAAAAATTACAATCATCAACTCAAATATTTGGTTCTAATTGAACAGAAATTTATATGAACTTGTAAGAACTGTGTAGAACATGAATCAGTCTGTGTCAGATCCTGAATTTGAAATTTCCACTGAAATCACGGGTAAGAGGTAAGTGGAACCAAGATCTAGGACATTTGCTTTTTGAAGTTTGCAAAGACTGCTAAATATTGCCAATGGTAGTTCACTCTTTGTAACATAGTATGCTGTTCTAAACAGCTTTTTCAGGACTTCTTGTTGTGCTTGGTTTATTTTTAGTATGTTTTTTGCAATTGGTGTTTGTTCTAGGAAAGATACTGCAGACTGAGCAATAACGCACTTTTGCATTTCTCATGGGTTCTGATGAGGGGTCTTTCTTAAAATTACTGGTCCCAATAACAAAGGCGCTTGTCAACTCAGAAATCGAGGGAAACTCAACACACCCGGCAGAACATTAAATGTTATTATGTTATTTAGCTTACTATATTCCAACCACAGAAATTCTTTTGACCATGAAACCAAAAAAGCTGCGCTTTGTTTTTGCCTCATAGTCTGATTTGTCATAACTTTTCCATTTTGTGGTAAGCTTTTCTTTGACTGTCCCTTCTTCACCCTGACCTGTCTTATTTGGCTCTGCAGAACTAAAATTCCTGCGTAAATCCATCTGCATTTACACACGTACTTACATAACGGTCAGCGATTCTCTGAGCAATTAACCTCTATGACATGTTTAAGCTTGCTGCGGGAGATTTCACTTGTCATGTTTGAATAGTAAGCTAACGATTGATAAGACTATGCCAGAGGAATTAGTGCGCAATTAATCTGTCATTCACCAATCAGTACTGCTGATCTCTATACACAGTTCGTGCGATCGCAAAGTGAAAGTGAAAGCAAAAAACAAGCCCAAATTCAAACGCCATTTCAAATGTCACATATTGACAGTGGTTCATCGATGCCAATGACATAATTACCCAGCTACATTTGCGAAAGAATGCAAAAGCATTGACATATATTTTTCCTTCCTACGATAGCTTGATGGGCAGGACTGAGATGGATTTTTGTAGCCCGACTGGAAAAATCGCTAGCCCGACGTCCCGGGCGATTTTGTGAGCCCTGGTGTCTGTTGTTAACCACACAGAGATTTTAAGAATTGCAGTCTTTTTTGTTTGTTTGTTTGTTTTTTCACTCGAATGGCTGGTCGCAGCGGTGCAGCCTAGGATCTGTTTTGGCGGAACATTGGCAGAATATGCAGGTGTCGCCATGCACTATTGGATTATTGTGGGGAAGCCTTCCTTCGTCATTTCCCTTTTCTGCCAACTGTGTAGAGACACTTGCATGACACAGAAATCAATCGAACAGCAGCAGCACGGAGTCGGTGCTGCGGCGCTTCAGCAGCACAGTTAGGCCATGATAGGGCATAATGTTGTCTGCTGTTGGCCACACATAGACTTTCAGAGTTGCATAGACTTTCTTTCTTTCACTCGAACGGCTGGTCGCACTGGTGCGACCTAGGATTTTTTTTAGTCGCACCATTGAGAAATTAGGTCGTATTTGGGACCAAATTGGGGAGTTAGTCAGTAGGGGAACAATTGTAATGGTTGTAATGGCTCAATGTGGGGAAAAGTATCATAACTCATAATAATTTCTATTTAGAGCCCCAGGAGATTTTCGTAGTGTACAGGTTGTGATCAGTTGATCTGCTGCTGTTTGTGGATTTCAGAATTTAACAAGATGTAAGGGGGTGTTTAATGAGTTCTCCTGCCTGATTTTCATCCTCAACACTGACAGTACACTGTGTATGTCTTTATATTAGACAGTACACAGCAAATCCAGCATGTCCAAATTAACACTGTCAGATTTGATTTCAACACCATTAAAGTGTCTATATGGGTCCACACCAGAGAGTGTTAATTTAACTCTTTTTGGAGAGTTGGTACGTTAACTGTCTGGAGTTGATAATTTAACACTTACTAATGCTAACTAGGTGTTAAGAGTTTATATATTAACTCTCAAACAGTATTTTAGTTTAACTACGTAAGAGTTATCTTCTAATTAATTCTAAAAAGCGGGAATTTTACTGTTCTGAACTTTTAGAAATTTCTTTTGGAAATAAACATTTACTAAAAAGACGCAATGTTTTTTTTTTAAATAAACATTTATTCTGAACTGTGCACCACAATTTCAAAACATTTTCTTAAAGATGTAACAGTGTACATGTTCTCACTTTCATTAGAATTTTGTTTATCAAAAGGTCTGACATAGATGAGCTGGTAAATGCAAATAACTGCATTCTCATCACTTATTTCTTCAATACAATATGCATGTCCTTCATTCATCCCTTTGTGGAACTTCAACGCACTTCTGCTCTCCCCCATATTCCATCTTCACAAGCATATCCTATGTGGAGATTGAATAAAAATTAGTTGACACTAATTAATGGCACAAATAATCCAGTAAACAATTGCAGCACAGTAAAAAAAAAGAAATCCTTTTTGAGCCATTACTTGTGTAAAGTATTTTCCCAAAAGACAAGGACACAGGCAGCAGGTAATACTGAACTAAATGTAAAACCTCAACCTTTTTCATTTTTACCTAAACCGTGTGCACAAAACTCTGGAGGGATCTAAATCCTAATGTAGAACCCAGTGAGGACATCTGCTACTGCTGTTTGCTCGTTTTTTTTATTTTTTTTATGGGAGTTCATTTTCAGGCTTCAAATAGCACCATTATACCAACATTTCACATTCTAGACATTGTTTTAGGTGTATTTGACCAAAAATGTGACTGAAAATTCACATGCAAGCTTTTTTTCAAGGCTGTGGTATTTGCCTGCAAACAATACCTTTCAGCTAGCTAAAACAGAATATTATGCTATCACCGAGCAACATGGCTAATGCCTTTCACACAGCTTTGTCTCAACTCCAAAGAGCCACAGAAGTAAAAGCTAATAATAATAATAATTGAAACAATCTTTTAAAAAATGACTTACCAAGCATTGCAAACAACTCAAATATGTAGAGCAAAATGTTCTGAAACGGCTTCACTTCAGCTTCGATTGGAGCCTATGGTGCTGGGGGCGGAGTCTGTAAATTTACTCTATTGGTGTCATAGCCCCTGTAGGAGTTCAGAGTTAAGAGGTCAAGAGTTAATGTTTCCATTGTAACACCTCCAGATTTGACATAGAAACACTCATTTTTAACACTCGATTTTAACTACTATCATTTTACACCTCAGAGTTACATTAAAAGAATGTGACTCTACTTAGAGTAAAATTAACTCTACTTTTGCAAGAAGACTACTAACACCAAAACATTTAACACTTTTGAATTTGCTTTGTACAGTGGTCCCCGCCATAACGTGGCTCACCTTTCGCAGTCTCGCTCTTTCGCAGATTTTTTTTGTGCAATTTTCCTTGGGTTTTTTTTGTTTGTTTTTTTATAGCGCATTGTGTTCTGTGTCTTGATTGGCTGTAGACCACAGTACAGAGTGCGTTCAGCTTGTCAAATTTACTTAAATATTCAATCGCTCGCTAGCAATGTGACTCTGAAGTTCTTAGTTTTTAATAGGGATGTGCGGATCAATACTGAAATATCAATTCCTCTGATACCAGTCATTTATGTTCTAGAATCGATTCTCACATTAAAATATCAATACTTTAGTAATTTAGGCTAAATTTGTAGTTTATCATTAACAGGAACACAGTGGAAAGAACTTATTTCATTCGGATTGTCTACATTGGAAGGAACTACTCTCTCTTCTGCCTTTCATAGTCATGTGCGAAATACAGCTGTATAAATGTGTCGCAGCCCCTTGGCGTGCACACTCACAACAATGGCTGAGCGTAATTGGAGTTATGTGTGGACGTATTTTACATCCACAAACAGCTGAGACGTGGTTTGCGATACATGTGGCAAGAAAGTGAGGTGTTGTGGCACCACCACAAATTTGTCAAACACCTCAGAGTAAATCGTATTACAGAATATGACGAGTGTATGTTGAGGCGAACTGAAGAGGAGTGGACAGGGACAGGTGCTGCTAGGGCGAGACAGACGTCTCTCACGGAGTCCTTTAGTGCTGCAGGCAGGCAAGGTGTTCAAATAGTGCACAATTCAGCTTTTTTATTTCTATATGATGAATTCTGTATTATTAAGTGATAAGAACAAGTAATCATTATGACGCTATAATTTGAGATACAATAAATAAAATACGTTTTTATACAAAGTATCGGCATCGGATCAGTATCGTAGATGCCACCCTGAATTTTACTTGGTATCGGATCTTTATTGCCTAAAGAAGGGCATCAAAAAAGCCAAACACCATTACAAAAAGAAGGTAGAAGAACACTTCTCCAACTCCAACCCCCGACGCATGTGGCAAGGACTCCAGACCATTACAGACTACAGGACCACCAAACCCTCCCCCGCATCCTCTGATGTCTCCTTCCTCAATGAGCTCAACAACTTTTATGCTCGTTTTGAGCGAGGGAATCCCACAACCGTAACTGAAGCAGACGTGACGCCAGACCACCAACCTCTGACTCTCTCCCCCACCGATGTAGGAGCGGTGCTGAGCAGGATCAATGTCCACAAGGCTGCAGGTCCTGATGGCATCCCCGGGCGTGTTCTCAGAGCATGTTCTGGGGAGCTTGCAGGAGTGCTCACAGACATATTCAATCTGTCCTTGGCCCACGCTGTGGTACCGGCCTGCTTCAAATCCACCTCCATCGTCCCGATACCCAAAAACTCCAACCCATCTTGCCTCAATGACTACCGCCCAGTAGCACTCACCCCCGTCATCACTAAGTGCTTAGAGCAGCTGGTCCTAGCACACTTCAAATCCTGTCTCCCCCCCACCCTGGAACCCCACCAATTCAGAACAGGAGCACAGAGGATGCAGTCTCCATCGAACTGCACTCTGTCCTCTCACACCTAGACAACAACAACACCTACGCCAGAATGCTGTTTATAGACTTCAGTTCAGCATTCAATACAATCCACCCCTCACAACTCATCAGGAAACTGACAGACCTGGGCATCAGTTCCCTCATCTGCAAATGGTTACTGGACTTCCTGACCAACCGCCCCCAACATGTCCGGCTGGATAACCACTGCTCATCTACCATCACAATGAACCCCGGTGTACCACAAGGCTGTGTGATGAGCCCTTTCCTCTACTCCCTCTTCACCCACGACTGCAGACCTGCTGATGGTTCCAACACCATCATTAAGTTTTCAGATGACACCACGGTGATTGGCCTCATCAGTGACAACGATGAGGCCGCCTACAGGGAGGAGGTGGATTGTCTGGCTGAGTGGTGCGACAGAAACAACCTGCTGCTTAACACCGAGAAGACCAAGGAGCTCATCGTGGACTACAGGAGGAATGCTGACCCACATCCACCCATCCACATTAAGGGGACGGCTGTGGAGCGTGTGAGCAGCTTCAAGTTCCTGGGAGTCCACATCCCCGAGGATCTCACCTGGACGACCAACTGCTCCAAGCTGGTCAGGAAGGCTCACCAGCGCCTCTTCTTCTTGAGGACTCTGAGGAAGAACCACCTGTCCTCAGACATCCTGGTGAACTTCTATCGTTGCACCATCGAGAGCATCCTGACCAACTGTATAACAGTCTGGTACGAGAACTGCTCTGCCTCGGACCGGAAGGCGTTGCAGAGGGTCGTGAAAACTGCCCAGCGCATCACCGGAGCACCACTTCCTGCCATGAAAGACATCTACAGGAAGCGGTGTCTGAAAAGGGCTGGGAAAATCATCAAAGACCCCAGTCACCCATCACATGGACTCTTCACCCTCCTGCCCTCTGGGAGGCGCTACAGGAGCCTCTGGACTAAGACCACCAGGTACTGGAACAGCTTCTTCCCCACAGCCGTCAGACTCCTGAACTCTGCCTCCTGACATCTGACCCACGTTAACACATGGACTGAACATACACACACCCACAATGGACAACTGTACCCTCAAACACACAATAATAACATGGACTGAACCACCACTCACAACCACTAGCACTTTATATAGCCTCTGTAGGAATTATATCTCACTTATCTTAACTGCACTACTGTATAGCTCTGTGTAAATAGTCATTCTGTACATTTGATAATTTTTAATCCTACAACTGTTTACAACTTGCATAGTTCCCATTTCTGTATAACTGTATATCTCAGATTTCTTTAAAGTTATTTATTTCATATTCTGTATAGTTTTTCATATTTATATCCTGTTCATAGCCTGTACATAGCTTGTACTCACTACAGCCTGTACATACTTATAGTTATAGAATATTCACAACATACTTCATATCGTGTACATTATAACATACCATAATAGACCCATTTCTGTAATATACTCACATATCTATATTATTGCTAATATATATTGTAATATATCTACTGTATATCACTAAAGCACTTCTGGATGGATGCAAACTGCATTTCGTTGCCCTGTACCTGTGCATGTGCAATGACAATAAAGTTGAATTCTATTCTATTCTATCGAATAGGAAATCAGTGGTATCGCACATCACTAGTTTTTAAGTTGAATCCCCAACAAACACAACAATGTCGACGAAACGTTTTGCACCGTTGTACCTTTGGTTTCATTCTATAATACTGGACTTATTTTTCTACGAAGGCTTGAACGTGAAAGTGTTTAAACAAGAGAAAAGTGTGAAAATCTTCTGGCCTGTCTGAGAAAAGTGTATAAAGTGTGTAGTGAGGGGTTTTACAGCCTTAAAACATCTGTAATAATTGTTGGCTGCAGTTGGCTATTTCACCTATCGCGGGTTATTTTTAGAACGTAACTACGATGACAAACGAGGGACCACTCTATACAGTTTGTATGAAGGTGGAATTCATTCAATGGATCTAAGCATTATCAGCTAAAAATCATATGAATCTCTGTTACAATTGATGTAACCTCTGACCTTGAAACCACAGCCACTGCACTAGTCACACACAATCTAACCTGTTTATCCTGCATTAACCTGCAGAGTATTTTTATGCAGCCTTTAAATAAAGATCCGTAATCTAAGTGATCTAAGCGAACTGAGTTAGTTTACCTCAGTTTATTTTGCAGCATGTTTCACAATATGAAAAGACATAATGTCACACGTACAGACCTAATATCTAATTTAGAAACATGAGGAGTTACATTTAAGCTTTAAACGTCCAGTTTATCAAATACCACTGAGCAGTCCTTACCTTTAAATCTAACCGCTCGTCTTGCTCTCCGTCTTTCTTATCTTTCTCTATCTCTGAGTGAAGTTAGCTCTCTTTCTTTTCTTTCCCTGTAAAATACAGCAGCTGGGCCAACACATTGTGTGACAAACTGCGCACAAAATTTGGCACACATCATCTCTTTTTATGCAGCATCCTCTGGTGATTAACACATGAACAGGATTACCATTTATGCCTTACTGTTTAGGCTAACATTGGTGTAATGTTTGGAAGCTCGCAGTGAAAAAACAATAACTTAACCCAAATGCGTTAAAGTAAAAGTAACAAGCTCATTGTGAAAATGTAGGAGTAGAAAGTACAGGTCACGGTGGTTAGCACTGTTGCCGCACAGTTGTTGTTTACAGTGGGGCAAAAAAGTATTTAGTCAGCCACCGATTGTGCAAGTTCCCCCACCTAAAATGATGACAGAGGTCAGTAATTTGCACCAGAGGTACACTTCAACTGTGAGAGACAGAATGTGAAAAAAAAATTCATGAATCCACATGGTAGGATTTGTAAAGAATTTATTGGTAAATCAGGGTGGAAAATAAGTATTTGGTCAATAACAAAAATACAACTCAATACTTTGTAACATAACCTTTGTTGGCAATAACAGAGGTCAAACGTTTACTATAGGTCTTTACCAGGTTTGCACACACAGTAGCTGGTATTTTGGCCCATTCCTCCATGCAGATCTTCTCGAGAGCAGTGATGTTTTGGGGCTGTCGCCGAGCAACACAGACTTTCAACTCCCGCCACAGATTTTCTATGGGGTTGAGGTCTGGAGACTGGCTAGGCCACTCCAGGACTTTCAAATGCTTCTTACGGAGCCACGTCTGGCACTGCGGGATTTGATTCCCTGCCGTTGTAGTGTGTTACTGATGGTGACCTTTGTTACTTTGGTCCCAGCTCTCTGCAGGTCATTCACCAGGTCCCCCCGTGTGGTTCTGGGATCTTTGCTCACCGTTCTCATGATCATTTTGACCCCACGGGATGAGATCTTGCGTGGAGCCCCAGATCGAGGGAGATTATCAGTGGTCTTGTATGTCTTCCATTTTCCGATGATTGCTCCCACAGTTGATTTTTTCACACCAAGCTGCTTGCCTATTGTAGATTCACTCTTCCCAGTCTGGTGCAGGTCTACAATACTTTTCCTGGTGTCCTTCGAAAGCTCTTTGGTCTTGGCCATGGCGGAGTTTGGAGTCTGACTGTTTGAGGCTGTGGACAGGTGTCTTTTGGAGATGGAGATGATGAGTTCAAACAGGTGCCATTCATACAGGTAACGAGTGGGGGACAGAAAAGCTTCTTACAGAAGACCTTACAGGTCTGTGAGACCCAGAGATTTTCCTTGTTTGAGGTGACCAAATACTTATTTTCCACCCTAATTTACGAATAAATTCTTTACAAATCCTACCATGTGAATTCATGGATTTTTTTTTCACATTCTGTCTCTCACAGTTGAAGTGTACCTCTGGTGCAAATTACTGACCTCTGTCATCATTTTAAGTGGGGGAACTTGCACAATCGGTGGCTGACTAAATACTTTTTTGCCCCACTGTATATGTTGTTGTTTCTGTGGCTGTGGCTGTATAAAGCTGCTGCTTTTTAAAAATCCAACACAAACTTTTTAGATCCAGTTTTTACAAAAACTTAAATCAGAGTGAAAATTGTCTGTGGAAATTTTAAAAATATTGTTTTAATTAACCAGTGTGAGATACATGAATTTGCAAAAGTCTCTTTTTCTAATTGTAGCATTGTACTGAACATTCAGACTGCAGCTTTAGTGGGCACTGTCCGTTGATTCCACTTGTCTGCACTGGTCACATCTAATTAAAGCTAGTTCACTGAGTATCCTTACAACAGGCTGTTGTCAGGTTTGGTTGGTCTCTGCAGACATATATTGTTCCTGAGGGTAGAGCCTCTATTTTTTGTAACACCACTTTTCACTGTTTCAGTGTTACATTTTATCTCCACTAGACTGCATAGGAGCAATTTCAGGACTCTATTCTCCAGTTAAAATTGAAATAATATTATTTCTAACTATTAAATTCACAATTTTTTCCACCCAGGACCTTCAGTATTTAAATGCTGTTACAGTGGCATCAAATTATTGCATTACATATATTTTACCCTTCTGAGGATGGTTCTTTTGCTGTGGAAATAGTTAAATATTTGAAAAGAAATAATTAAATAAATACATAAAAAAATATTGAAAACCTTGGATACTGCTAAAGAACTTGACTCACCATTGACTGTTGGAGAAATCATTGTTGCCATGAGAATAAATCTCGCAGTTCGGGCAGATTCCCTGTTGAATTCTTTAAAAGAAATCCAGGACAAACTGTCCCCATTACTGCTTGTGGTATATAAGGAATCATTGCATCATGGCACTCTACCCTACTCTAATGCAAGCCTCAGTAGATCTCATCTTAAAAAAAAAGATAGGAGCTGCAAAGATTTGAATCCTTACAGACCTCTTCTTAATAAATGTGGATGCTAAGATCCTTGCTAAAGCTTTCCCACATTGTCTGCAAAATATTATACCAACTGTTGTTTCATAGGAGCAAACTGGATTTGTTAAGGGAAGGCAACGATTTAAAAAAAAATCTATTTTCATTCACTACATCTGGTCATTACATACAAATACCCTTGTACTGGGCCACACTCAGAAGGTGTGGAGCATTATTAGGAGGATATTAAATTTTTTTTTTAAATTCTTTTTAAAATAAAAAAAACAGTTAAAATGGCACAACAAACACAATATGAAAACATTTTCACATGCACATCAACTGTTTCTGAGAAACTCTTAAACTAAACAGCATAATGGAATTTTAATATAATGGGTTAGGGTTATGTTAGCACTGCTCATAGTGATTTAAAAAAAAAATTGAACAGCAAGTAGCTTTTCTTGGGACTGAATAAGTGGGCAGTTGACCTAATTCTACTTCCTACTGTTGATGATTGGGCCCTTGATTAATATTTATTGAAGTGGCTTATGGACAGGGATTAAAATAGGCTGGAACAGCATTCCAGCACTTTCCGTTAATGAGCAATTAAACCAGAACAGAAGTGCGCATAAAGAGAGTATCAAAAAGGAAAGTCTTAAAGGTAGAGAGGGTGTCTCCCGAATCTAAACTGGGAGCTGGTTCCACAGAAGAGGCCCTGAAAGCTGAAGGTTTTGCCTCCCATACTACTGCTACTTTTAAACACTCTATTCGAGCGCTTGTATGTGAGGAGCAGGATTTTATATTCAATTCTGAGTTTCAAAGGGAAGCCAGTATAGGAGAAATATGCTTTCTCTTTCTAGTCCCCGTGAGTACTCTTGCTCTTATTGATCAACTGAAGGCTTTTCAGAGATTTTAGGACATCCTGATAATAACGAATTGCAATAGTCCAACCTGGTAGGAATAAATGTTAGGCAATGATAAGAAAATGAAATATTGCGATAGAATATGGGCAAAACTTGCATGCACAGTGCCTTTGTTTTCATACACACATGGCGGAAAAAGCATGGCGGCGACGGAGAATGAGAAGGGCGAAAGCGGATCGTTGAATGAAACAGATGAAACAGAATTGGTGCAAAAACTGTGCAACTTCAGTGGTGTGGAACTGATTTGGCTTTCGTCCGTCAGATACACACCAAAGCACATTTTCTGGTAGAGCATGCAAGCGGCCGTCGTTATTACCGAAACGATTTTATGTGGTACATGGCACTCAAAAATCCTTCAAAAAATGTTTTAGTACGATTTTGCTACGTCTAGCAGAGGCCCCACTCCGTGAGATCTTCAACGCACACCTCCGGCAGAGCTTCAACAGCATTCCGAGGGAGACTGGGGACATTGAGTCCGAATGGACCATGTTCAGCGTTTCCATTGCCGAAGCTGCTGCATTTAGCTGCGGCCGCAAGGTGGTTGGTGCCTGCCGTGGTGGTAATCCCCGAACCAAATGGTGGACACCAGAGGTGAAGGGAGCCACCAGGCTGAAGAAGGAGTCCTATCGGGCTTGGTTAACCTGTGGGACTCCGGAGGCAGCTGACAGGTATCGACAGGCCAAGCGGAATGCGGCTCGGGCAGTGGCTGAAGCAAAAACTCGGGTGTGGGAGGAGTTCGGAGAGGCCATGGAAAAAGACTTTCGGACTGCCTCGAAGAGATTCTGGCAAACCGTCAGGCGTCTCAGGAGGGGAAAGCGGTGCTCTACCTGCTGGCGGAAAATCACAACTGTGTGATCTCTACATAAGAATGGTAGGCTATCAGATGAGAGCTTGTAATTCAATTGAATTCTGTTCAATTTTATTTATACAGCACCAAAACACAACAGCAGTCGCCTCAAGGGGCTTTATATTGTACGGTAGATTGTACAATAATAGATACAGGGAACAACCCAACAATCATATGACCCCCTATGAGCAAGCACTTTGGTGACAGTGGGAAGGAAAAACTTCCTTTTAACAGGAAGAAACCTCCAGCAGAACCTGCTCAGGGAGGGGCGGCCATCTGCTGCTACCAGTTGGGGTGAGAGAAGGAAAACATGATAAAGACATGCTGTGGAAGAGAGACAGAGATTAACAACAGGTATGATTCAATGCAGAGATGTCTATTAACACATAGTGAGTGAGAAAGGTGACTGGAGAGGAAAAACTCAATGCATCATGGGAATCCCCCGGCAGCCTACATCTATTGCAGCACAACTAAGGGAGGATTCGGGGTCACCTGGTCCAACCCTAACTATATGCTTTACCAAAAAGGAAAGTTTTAAGCCTAATCTTAAAATTAGAGATAGTGTCTGTCTCCCGAATCCAAACTGGAAGCTGGTTCCACAGACAAGGGGCCTGAAAACTGAAGGCTCTGCCTCCCATTCTACTTTTAAATACTCTAGGAACAACAAGTAAGTCTGCAGTGTGAGAGCGAAGTGCTCTAATAGGGTGATATGGTACTACAAGGTCATTAAGATAAGATGGGGCCTGATTATTTAAGACCTTGTATGTGAGGATCAGGATTTTGAATTCAATTCTAGATTTAACAGGAAGCCAATGAAGTGAAGCCAATAGAGGAGAAATATGCTCTCTCTTTCTAGTCCCTGTCAGTACTCTTGCTGCAGCATTTTGGATTAACTGAAGGCTTTTCAGGGCGTTTTTAGGACATCCTGATAACAATGAATTACAGTAGTCCAGCCTGGAAGTAATAAATGCATGAACTAGTTTTTCAGCGTCACTCTGAGACAGGATATTTCTAACTTTAGAGATGTTGCACAAATGGAAGAAAGCAGTCTTACATATTTGTTTAATATGTGCACTGAAGGACATGTCCTGGTCAAAAATGACTCCAAGGTTCCTCACATTGTTACTGGAGGCCAATGTAATGCCATCCAGAGTAAGTATCTGGTTAGAGACCATATTTCTAAGATTTTCAGGGCCAAGTACAATAACCTTAGTTTTATCTGAATTAAGAAGCAGAAAGTTAGCGGCCATCCAGGTCTTTATGTCTTTAAGACATTCCTGCAGTTTAACTAATTGGTGTGTGTGTTATCTGGCTTCATGAACAGATGGAGTTGGGTGTCCTCTGCATAGCAATGAAAATGTATACTGTATCTTCTTATGATACTGCCTAGGGGAAGCATGTATAATGTAAACAGAATTGGTCCTAGCACTGAACCCTGTGGAACACCATAATTGACCTTAGTGTGTGAAGAGGACTCTCCATTTACATGCACAAATTGGAGTCTATTAGATAGATATGATATGCAGTGCAGTACCTGTAATATCTACAGCGTGCTCTAATCGCGCTAATGGAATATTATGGTCACCGGTATCGAACGCTGCACTAAGGTCTACCAGGACAAGCACAGAGATGAGTCCACTGTCAGATGCCATAAGAACATTTGTAACCTTCACTAAAGCTGTTTCCATGCTGTGATGGGCTCTGAAACCTGACTGGAACTCTTCAAATAAGCCATTCCTCTTCAGATGATCTGTTAGCTGTTTGACAACTACTCTTTCAAGGATTTTTGATATGAAAGGAAGGTTGGAGATTGGTCTATAATTAGCTAAGACAGCTGGGTCCAGGGATGGCTTTTTAAGTAAAGGTTTAACTACTGCCGGCCTGAAGGCCTGTGGTACATAGCCGATTATTAGAGATAGGTTTAGCATTAATTAATGCCAGGACTTCTTTAAGCAGTTTTGTAGGAATGGGGTCTAAAAGACACATTGATGGTTTGGAGGAAGTAATTATTGAAGTTAACTCAGAAAGATCGATTGGAGAAAAAGAGTCTAAATTAATATCAATGGTACTGAAAGTAGCTGTAGATAATATTACATCTGTGGATGATTATTGGTAATTTTTTCTCTAATGATTAAAATTTTATTTGTGAAGAAGTTCATGAAGTCATTACTAGTTAACGTTAAAGGGATGGTTGGCTCAACAGTACTCTGACTTTTTGTCAGCCTGGCTACAGTGCTAAAGATAAACCTAGGGTTGTTCTTATTTTCTTCAATCAGTGATGAATAGTAAGATGTTCTGGCTTTGCGGAGGGCTTTCTTATAAAGCAACAAACTATTTCTCCAGGCTAAATGGATACAGATTAAATAGTAATGGACCAAGGACAGACTTTACGGAACCCCTGATTGAATTTTGATTTGTGCAGATCTAAAGCTGCTAACCGAAACATAAAAACTTCTACCCGTTAGAAATCTTGAAAGCCAGTCCAGAACCTAACCTGTTAAACCAACATGAAGCCTTTGAATTAGAATGTCATGGTCAACAGTATCAAAAGCAGCAGTAAGATAAAGAACTATAACTGAAACTCTGAGTCACTGTTGATCTTCATGACTTGACACCAGCTGTGAATATTTTATTTCCTCTCTTGGAAAACAGCTCCTGCAATTCATCTTCTTACATTTCTTCATGCTGCTGTCCCTGTCTGCCACAAAGTTCTAGGTTCATGTCTCGCTCTATTTTTGCAGCACTTCATGGACCAACCAAACCACACTCAATGTATTGGTCAGTCTTAACCAATTCCCCAAACTTGTCCATGCACTTAATGCAGACATATTATTGAAATTTGGGCTATAATGGTTGTATTGATGTATATCAACTTGAAATGCTCCCAAAACCGGCACTACAACATGTAAAAATATAATATAAGCTCTGGCAGACTTGGTTCTATGGTAGGTCTTAAAGGGTTAATAGTGGTTGAAGTGATTTTCTAAGTTGATTAATGAATTACTGATGCGTTCCAACCCACAGGTTAACTGCCTAAGGTAAGGTGGAAGAGGTTTAATTTACAGAATAAACACTAATATTAATGCAAGGTGTAATGCAATGCAAAAAACTAGTGTGGTTACTATTTTAGTGGTTTACTATTTCATTTCACTTTTTATCTGATATAATAAATTGTTCTCTTTGCAAGCATCATCTATGACACCTTGTTACTGACAGGTAAACTAACATAAGCATTATGGTACTAACATTAACATTAACAAGGTATCAATGTGGCACAGCTGGCACGCGAAGGGTTAACTTATAGCACGACCATAGCTAGACTGGCCCGGTATGCCCGATGCCGGTGGTGATTTTTCGTTTTTATGAGCCGATGATTTTATTTTTTTGGTAACGGTATAAACAATGAAAGGTGGTGGATTGGCCAGATGATGGCCGATGTGTAAAAATAACTCAGTTGTTTGGTGGTGGCTATGCCGGAGCTTCCACAAAGGCCAGCAGGTGGATGAGGGAAAGTGGAGGCAGAAGGAGGAGAGACCCGAGGCGGTGGCTCTAATTAATAGAGTTGCCAACTGTCCCCTAAAAAAGGGATATCGTCTCGTATTCAGAGAAAATATTTCGTATTGAGGTGAAAAGGAATGCAGTTTGTCCCGTACTTCAGCTACAATGAAAAAGACACAAAGCTGGAGTTATTCCGCGTCTTTACGCTGCAGCTGCCTCTTCTTCTCACCCCCTCCCTCTCCTGTTGCTACTTCAGTCATGAAACTGATCGATGATCAACTGATCGTCTTTTCTGCCGGAAGTCCCGTCTCTCTTGTTTGTTTATCTCCCACTTTGCGCCAGAAAGAGGAAACCAGCGGATGTCGCGCTAAACAACAGCAGCAGGTTTAAGCTTGATCAGCTGTTGTTAGAATTTATTTAATATTACTTTCTAGTATCAGCTGATGTTTGCTGGAGCCACAGCTGTAAAGCTGCTGGTCATGATATCGGTTTGGTTATCTGGTGAGAGGGAAACATGAAGATGAAACCAGGAGATGTCCTTACTGAATCATCAGAGCTGTGATGGAGAAACAGGTTTAACTTTTAGGTGACATGAATGAGTTGAAGGCAAGTTATGAACTGTTTCTGAGAGACAAATAACACCAGGATCCTTTTCTAAGTAGCTGACAGCTGGAAACTGTGCAGGGGCGGGTCTTGCAAAGCTTTGCCAGGGGTGCCAGGTAGGGCATTAACAGGGAAAGGGGTGCACAAAGAAATACTTTTCTTTCTTATTCTCATTTAAAATGTCTAGCTTTTAATAAATAGTTATCTGAATCTTACAACCAAAGTTATGGCTAAGTTCATGGCTTTTCCTATAATACCAGGTGGGCCGGTCTCTAGTCAAAATGCCCAGGCTGTTTTTTTTCCCCAGTCCAGCCCTGGGCGTGACAAGCAGTGAATTAATTTGAGAAGGTGCATTAAAAAATAAATGGCCGAGCCAGCGGTGCATATCGCAAATTAGCTCGCATACACACATTAGTTGTGCTGCTTCTTAATGACGGTATCTTAGCTAACAACCCCAACTACCAGATTCAATTTGTAATTGGCTAAAAATAACTTAGCCTACCGGTGAGAGGGACGTTGCTAGCTGACAGTTTTCTCAAGCAATGTTGAAATTTCCACATTCCAACACTTCAAATGCTTCAGGAGCTGTCCGCTCAGCGCAGCATCAGCATCACAAAAATACATGGATACATCCGTAGACTCGAGACAGAATTCACAATGTGTTTTCAGGACTTTCAGGCGTATGGACCAATGTTTTCTTTTCTGATCAAACCAGAAAGCTTAAATGAGCAGCTGGATTTGTCTCGGATTAACTGGCTGAGTTAATGCCAGTTAATGCGAAATCGAAATTCAGCTGATTGAAGTGAAAACCTTGACTCTGTAGGGGTCAAAGTTTGCAGAACTATGAAAGCAGCTGGAATCCATAGGTATGCGTGTTCATGGAGCTTGCATTTTCACCTGCTGGACATCACTACCTGACAAGTCTAACTGTCTTCAGAACATTGCAGAGGCATTATTGACAGTATCTGGCTCTACATATCTGTGTGATCAGATTTTCTCTCACACAAAGAGTGTCCTCAGGTAGCCGTCTGAATGTTGGACACTCGGAGACCTGTGTTTCTGAGTGGAAGAGCAGAGATCACATTAACATGTTAACACCTCTGTATTAACAAACTGTCCCTGCGAGTGAGATGAGCCGTGTGAAAATAATAAAGGAGGATCCAATCGCAGGCAGTAGTGGAGGAGTGAAGGTGGTTTATTGAACACAATGCACCAGTGGAAAAACGGAAACAGAGATCACACTAAACTATACTGGAGACAACTAAACTACTGAATACGAACCGGAACTCAAACATGAAGCAAGGTGGACGACGGTACAAGATGGTGACAGCAGGGAAACACACAGATGAAGCAGGGTGGATACACAGACAAACCAGCTACTACAAACACAGAAGACACGACTTAAATACACTCAGAACCACAGGGAGATTACACACAGGTGGGGGGCACAGCTGGGAGTCATTAACAAGACGAGAGGTAAAACTGAACACACTCAGGCCTAGGGATGGGTATTGATAAGATTTTCACGATTCCGATTCCATTTTCGATTCTGTTTAACAATTCGATTCTTTATCGATTCTCTTATCGATTATTTTTAAAAAGGAGAACACTAAGTTCGAATAGCTTAGAACTTCGTTTTATATCTTCTCTTTGAACAAGATAGCAATTTAGGAGTAACATGGCCTTACAAACCCAACAGTGAGATCTTAAGAGATCCAGCCTACGGCTCTTCAATGGGTGTCACAGGGTCCCCAGGAAAAAAATTGTAAATGTAAAATAATAAAATAAATATTCTTCTGTAACAATAACAAAGTATAACATAAATTATTCAGTAGCAATTACACAAGAATATCCAGTAATGTCCCTGCCTACAATTAAACACATTCATTTACCGAAAATCGGGGGCATCTGCTGTGGCAAATGGGTTCAAGCCTTTGACCACAAACTGAGTCACTGCTCGATGACATTCGTCTATCCTGGCCTGAAAGGAGACGCCACCGCTAGACTGCAACGAGAACTGCCAGCATCTGAGCCAGACTCTGTGTGTCTCTCTTATCATGGTCACCTAAATGCACAGTAATGGCAGGTTTTGTAATAAGGCAGATTGCGCTAACATAATATGCACTGTTAGTTGATTATTTACCTGCCGCATTAACGGGAGAGGACGTGCAAACGTTACCGCTGCTGCTGGGTTGAGATTCACGAGTCCGGAGCGGAATTAAAAACACGACATTCATTTAAGGTGATCACGTGTTTTGTGAGCAAATGCTTTTGCATATTCATAGTGTTTCCTCCCTTAAACGAAGTATCTACTTTTCAAGTATTGCAAGTTGCCCTGTTGTCATCCGTTCTCGTAAAGTATAATCAAACTTTTGAGCGTTTGAGCTGCTTAGGCGCCGTGTTTCCTGCCAGGTAAATGACGCTCCGCAACATGGTGACGTCATTCGGGGCGACTGGAATCGATAAGGGAATCGTTTGCAAAAATGGCAAACAATTCCAAGGAACTGAAACAGTGGGAACCGGTTCTCAACAAGAACTGGCTTTCGATACCCATCCCTACTCAGGCCTCCGGCCTCTGGGCCTGCGGCTCGGTTCAGTCTGGCACAGCTGGCTGCCGGCAGAGCCGGCGGGCACGCCGGTGCACCCCCCTCTAGCTTCTGCTCGGTGGCTACTGGGTGACGCCTCGTCTGCGGATCCTCAGCCCTTCCCATGAGGGTGGCACGGATGCCCCTCCGGTGGTCCTCCTTGGGCTCTCGCACTCTGGGGTCTCTGGATGTCTGGGGCCTGGATCTCCTCCATGCCTGCTTCATGCCCTGGGGGACAGGGCTATGGCTCTCTACATCCTCTTGCAGACCATTACATGTGGAAACCATTTGAATAATAAAATAAAATAAATAATAAAAACAAAGGTCGATCAAATGGACCAATACGGCAATGTCACGATGATCCATTTGGCAAAATAAATCCATTGGGTATCCTTGTTGGTCTTCAGACAACAATTCTGATGGCTAAAGAACCAAATGGGACAGACAAAAAAAAAAAAAAAAAAAAAGCTGAACACACTCACATGAGACGCAGACCTTCACAATAAAACAGGAACAAGAAACCACCAAGACGCAGACTCGACATTGAGAGACAGACAGAAAATGACACATGGAACTAGACGTATACTAAGCAGACTAAACCGAAGAACAAATCCTAAACACAAATAAACAGAAACATGAAACTCTAATAATAAACATCATAATCATCATCATCATCATCATTAACACAACAAGAGAACAAGAAAACAATCCCTGATGCAAAATAAAACCAAAACATAATAAACTCAAAATACTGGGTAGAAACTGACCCAAAACCATGGCACAAACATGCCATATTGGCCCAGTTTATTTTTCTTATCATTGTTGTGAGGAGACCATAAATAGCATTTGCATTTTCTGTTGTACAGTTCATTTGCTGTTCTTGTTATGGATAAAAAGTGTCGCTGATAGCTGCCAATAGAGCAGGGCGATATGGCCAAAAATATTTATCACGATATATATTTGAAAATTTGCGATAACGATATAACCGACGATATAATTGATGCGAGACAAAATACAACTCCACAACATTACTAGCGCAAAAAGACAACCTTCCATTTATTTTCACTTAAACAAGAAGCTGGTTTTTATGTACATTAAAGCTTTATAAAAATTTAACAGTGCAAATGCAAATTCCTTGCTGAAAGTTTAACCAAAAGGCATTTCCAGTAGAAATGGGCTGACATATCCTGAGCATAACCATGTATAATATCCACTGAAGTTAAAAAGAGGTGCTTTGCAACATTAAACTGCAGTGTGCAGTACGCATTTTTCGGACCATAAGGTGCACGGGATTATAAGGCACATTAAGCGAAACAAAGCAGTCAGATAAATCAAACTTTATTAAACTCATTCTTCTTGCTTCCTCCACTTCTGTACCATTGATTCATTAATGTTGAATTCTCTGGTAGCTGCTCTATTCCCATGTTGTTGCAGTATATTAATGACTAACCTCGTATTGTGGATGGATTATCTCAGTTGTTCTCCTGACTGAAGTTTGGTCCGTTTACAGCATCCTGCCATGCGATTGCATTTGTCTCTAACCATGAAGAACCTTCACGTTAACTTTTATAAGTGGAAAAGTGTTAGTGTTCGTCCTCCAGCTTCACTGTTTATGTTATGCTAACATAGCTGTGTCGCTAGCGATCACGTAGCACATCATTATATACCAGCTAGCCAAACTTCAGTAACCCTACAAACGTCACTGCTGTTTAGTTTCCTGTCTTCATTTATGTTGGAAGTGATAGCAGAGCTGTACGTTTGATTTTTTTCAGAAATCTCTCAGTCAGAACATGCAATATCATGCTTAGGTAACTAGCGAAACTAGCGAGCTAACTTCCGCTAGCTTCCTGCTAACTTCTAACTCCGTTAAATGTAATAACTTTTGTTTTCATGGATGCCTGGAAGTTAAACTTTATAGTTACACCTGGTAAAGCAGCAATGCTGATCGTTTTATTAAAGATGAAAGAATTTAGACAGTTTTTAACTCTAAGTGATGCTGCAGTGTTGTTTGACCTGAAGCATACGGAGTTTAGGACCCAGATTACTCCCAGATTTAAGAGCATCTTAGAACGGCCGCTTGCATGTTCTGCAAAAAAATGTGCTTTGTTGTGTATCTGACGGACAAACACCAAACCAGTTCCACATCACGGAAGTTGCACCATTTTTACAAACCAATTCTGGTTCATCTGTTTCACTCAACAATTGGCCATGTGCGTATGAAAACAAAGGCACTGCGCATGCGCGTTTTACTCCCATTCTATCGCGATATTTCATTTTCCTATCGTTGCCTAACATTATACCGGTATTACCGTGAACGGTATAATATGGCCCAGCCCTAGCTGCCAACAAATATAATCTTATAAAGTTGTTCTATATAGTGTGTAACTGTTAATATAGAGTGTTATTTAATTTACTGCTAATGCAATCATATGGCACATTGACTGCTGAGCAAATTTTAGATGGTACTGATCATCAGAAAGGTTGCCTACCCCTGCTCTAGTGTATTGCAGTTAGAAAAACACATTCTTTTTTTTTTTTACATTCATGTTTTGGATGGACAGAAACATTAACAGATATACAACAGGAGTAATCATATTGTCAGTTCTCTGTCTGTTTCTTAACAACAACCGACAAATAAGGGCTAACAATAACTAAAGAAAACTAAAAGCAGGGCTCTAGACTAACTTTTTGCCATAGGCGCACCGGTACCCCTAACTTTAAAAAGTTAGGCGCACTCAAATTTTTCAACGGCATCGCTTATCATCGCAGTTTTACATGTGTGCTTTTTTGGGGGGGGACGTTGCAGTCCATAAAGACAATATCCATTTCTAAATTATTAACTAACAATCTTGCACTTAAAGTGCTTTGTCAATATTGTAGAAAATGTTAAACTTAATCATCATCTTGGCCTCCTCTGACGACCTGTTTGCTGTTGCATGCTGCTGAAAGACAGTGGGGAGAGAGGACACTTGGGCAGTGCATTTATTGCAGCATATAATGTGTTTTCTGGATACACTGTGCTTTTTCAGCATCCAAAGATTGATGGCACCGTGTCAGAGCACTGGCTATGAATTTCAGATCAGGCCTTAACGTAACAAAAAAGTTATCAATCGTTCTTTTCATCTTTTCTTATTACCCACAGCTACATCCACTTCTGTCGGGCCTAGGCTGCTCACTAGGGCTGGGTATCATCACTGATTTCTATAATCCATTCGATTCCGGCTCTCAAAGTCCTGATTCAATTCGATTTTGCCTCAGACAGTCAGAAATATTATAATTCTGATCATTTATCAGTACTGATACATGTGAGACTTCATCAGAATTGTGAACAAAACAGCAGATGGCTTTGTGTCAAAGTAACTGAGAATAAAACACAGAAAAACATGAAGGAGATTTTTCTGACCTGACCTTTTATAGCAGATAATCTTAAATTATTCTGCTGCTTATTATTATTCTTGTTCAAGGTCATTTAAGTGAAAAAAAAAGAAAAGAAAAAGACCACGGCCGACAGCGCTGTAAACAACGGTAGACTGGTGGGTAATAAGCGAATGAATAATGCAGAAAACAGAGATTTGAGACGGGAAACTGTTCTTGAAGTACAGAGAGAGAGAGAAAGAGAGCTGTGCATGAAGTGTCATTTTTATCGTGGTGGAAGCAAAACAGCAAAAGTCAGAGTGAATTCATGACGACATTGATCAAATGTGAAGCGTAGTTTGCTGCTGGCTCGGTGAATTTTGGTTGGAGAGAGACAAAACCTCCAGCTCAGAATCAGCGCAAAAAGACGTAAACACAGGGCGGACGGTGGGCTCGGTGAGCTCCGACAGTGTGTCCGTGTTCGGGCGAGAAAGCCGAGAAAGATAAAGCTGATTCTGATGCGTCGGGTCCGCTCTGTGTTTACGTCTTTGTGTGGAATCCGTTAATGAATCGATAACGCTTTATTCAAGCTACTCACCTCCCTCTTCCACCTGCACTTTCAACTGGACCACGGCCAATCAGAGAGGTCCCGCCCCTGACTATCTCTGATTGGATTAGTCCACGATAGGGGCATAATGTGTGTCTGTTGTTGACCACACGGAGAGTTGCAGAGATTTTTTTTTGTTTTTTGTTACCCGAACAGTTGGTCGCACCGGTGCGACCAAATATTTTCTTTTAGTCGCACCACTGAAAACTTTGGTCGCATTTGCGACCAAATTGGTCGCACTCTAGAGCCCTGAAAAGGGAGACAAACAAAAACAAAAACAAAAAAAACACCAGGAGAAACAAAATAAGAAACTGCCTCCTGGGAAACACCAGCAAAAACAAAAGCAAAAGGGGCAAAACACCCAGGTGCCTAAAAAACAAAACATAACCTTGACCACTGATAATATTAAACAATTTATTCCCTCTACTGGCTTTCAAAGAAAAAGAACAACAACAAAGATACCAACGACACATGACCCCCCCCCAAAAAAAAAAAAAAAATAAAATAAAATAAAATCACAATATCTAGGAGACATTGTCGATGTACAACAAAAAAGGACCCCAGACCTGCTCAAGAATATCTTCTCTCCCCTTAATCCTGTACATAACCCGTTCATATAATGCCATCTTAGACATTTGTTCAGTCCATTCCCTAAGAGAACAGGGGCTAATGTTGGTAAATTGGTGAGGTATAAACCAGGTCTCTTGTATGAAAGCCAATACTGGATCTTTAGATGGTACTGGTCTTCCCCTCTGAGTGAGGAAGGCCTCTAAAGACGAGGGAGCCACAAGACTTTCTTCAATCGCAACCCATGATGGCTTCTCCGTAAGGGAATTATGTATCTTAACTAACTGAGAGAGGGAGAAAGCATAGTGATAGCAGACCATCTTGGGCATAGCCAACCCGCCACTATCTTTAGCAGCATATAGTTTGGACCGATTAAAAGATGGCTTTTTGCCTGCCCACACAAAACCCTCCACACATGTATTATAAAGCTTTAGTAAATTATATGGGCCTGCTATAGGTAACATGTGAAGTAACATACTGAAGTTTAGGAGCAATTATCATCTTCACCAAGTTAATTCTGCCCAAAAGGGACAGATTTATTTTAACCCAATTCTGCAACATGTTTTGAATCACTGGGGAGATATTTACTTGCATTATGTTATCTAGACCAGGGGTCAATTTAATCCCCAAGTAAGTCAAACCCTCGGACATCCACTTGAACTGCCATGAGCTCCTAATGACTGGAGGACACAATTTAGAAATGGGCATAACTTCCGACTTAGACCAATTTATGGTGTAGCCAGAGATTACAGAAAAGGAATCAATAATTGAGGAAATTGCAGGAACGGCCTGTTCTGGGTTACATGAAATCAATAAAATGTCGTCTGCATACAAAAAAGTTTTATGTTCTTCTTGACCCATATCCACCCCTCTGATTTTCTTACATTCACGTAGTGCAATAGCCAAAGGCTCCAAAAACAGGGCGAAAATGAGAGGTGATAAGGGTGAACCTTGTCTAGTACCCCGACTTAACGAAAAGGAGGGTGACATTATCCCATTGGTAGTAACTGTAGCCATTGGATCTGTGTATACCACCTGAATCCACTGCCTGAAAATGGGACCAAAACCGAATCTCTTCAAAATATAAAACAGAAAGGGATACTCAACTTTATCGAAGGCCTTCTCTGCACCTAAGGAGAAGGCGACGACAGGATCTAAATTATTCCTGCTCTTCCAGAATATATGCAATAACCTACGTAAGTTATCTGCAGAACTTCTGTTTTTCACAAAACCGACCTGATCCCTATGCGCACCAAGCAAGGGAGAACCTTCTCAAGCCTAAAAGCTAGTATCTTGGAAATAATCTTTTCGTCCACATTAATTAATGAAATTGGGCGGTAATTCCCACAATGCTGTGGGTCTTTACCTTTTTTTATGTAATAACGTGATCACTGCCGATCGAATACTAAATGGTAATCTCCCCCTTTGAAACGCATCTTGATCTATCGACAGTAGTCTTGGAGCTAATTCGCCCACAAACACCTTATAAAAATCTGATGGAAATCCATCGTTGCCTGGAGATTTGCCCAATCTAAGACTACCAATTGCCTGCTTAACTTAAATTAGTGATCTTACCTTCTAATACAGTTCTGTATCAAATCTGACAGCCTCTGTTCCTCCACCAATCCATTGGAGGTGTAAAGCTCCTGATAGAATTTAGTAAAAGCATCATTAATTTCTTTTTTACTGGTGGTCAACTTATTATTATTACTAGGAACAAAAATAGATGGTATAAGGTTGCTAGATTTGATCTGCTTAACCCTGTGTGCCAAAATTTTACCTGTTCTCTCCCCTTGTTCAAAATACTTTTGATTTAGGCAAAACATTGCATATTCCCGTTTTTTTCTGCAGTATACTATTCATCTCAAATTTAAATTTTATTAATTTGTTCCACACTTCCCTCTCTGGGTGCAGCATGTGCTGTTTTTCGAGCTCCTTGATATCCTGTTCCAGCTTCATCAGCTTGTCCCTCTCAGCTTTTTTAATCAAGGAGCAATACTGGATAAGGCGCCCCCTCAGGTAGTCTTTAAAAGCATCCCAGGTCATTCCAACATCGTCAGTAGAGCCCTCCTTGTGCAACCAAAACTCCTTCATCATTTCCCTTATACATTCACAGTGACCCTTATTCTTCAATAATGAGTTATTCAGACGCCACCTAGGTGACGGTTTAATATTATCATTACCAGAAAGAACAAGGTTGATGGGAGCATGATCCGTTACAGCAATATTACCAATAGAGGACCCAATAGTTTGACTCACCAGAGAGCGAGACACCAAGAAGTAATCTATCCTAGAGTCGGTTGAGTGAGGATGCGAAAAGAAAGTATAGTCTCTTTCTTGAGGATGAAGAAGTCTCCACATATCTACCAGGCTCAGTTCCTCTGACATCACATCCACCGCAGCATTTACAGGGTCCTTACTTAGTCCAGGACGGGAGGATTTATCCAAAAATACATCCCTGACCCGGTTAAAATCTCCCCCAATTACAATATTTGTATTACCAATAGTCCGCACAGTGTTACAGACTTCGTGAAAAAATTGTGGCTGAGGAGAATTGGGGGCATATATGTTGACTAATGTCACTTTCCGCACCTGTAAACATGCATCCAGGACCACCCATCTACCCTCCTGATCTGTATAATGCTTAAATACCTGAAAATCCAAGTTTCTTCTGATCAATATGACCACTCCTATTTTTCTAGCAGAAAATGCACTAAAATAGACTTGAGCCACCCAATCTCTTTTAAGTTTAATGATTCCACCTCATCGAGATGGGTCTCCTGAATCAGGGCTATGTCTGTCTTTTTCTGCTTCAAGTACAGTACCAGTGTAAAGCTGTGCAGTACTCTTGAATTCCAGGCAACCTTTTTCTTAGGCCCTGAAAGGCCATTAATCTGGCTTGTTGGCCTGTTTGTTTTTAACGGATTTTAAGGTGCAGGAACTAATGAATTTTAGACCTGAAACCTGAGCTCACACTTGCAAAGACAGTAGGAAAGTAACGTGAGACAGGGAGAAAAGATTTTTAAATAACAAATAATAATGTAATAGGACAGAGGAGTCAGAGGAACAAACAATATAATAGGTGTGTAGTCTTTAGTTATTCTATGGCACTAAACACTGCACAAAAGCGGAACTGCTTGAAATGCACGATTTTTATAGTGGAGCAGTTCAATATATACGTGCTTCTCACTTTCAGAGGGTGAGTACAAGCACCATGCGTACAAAAGTCAGTTTGTATTAGACAGTGTTGGGTAAGTTACTTTAAAAAAGTAATTAATTACTATTACTAATTACTTAATCAATATTGTATTTAAAATACTTATCTAATTACTGTGTCTGAAAAGTAACTTAATTACTCAATAAGTAATTTAACTAAATACTTATTAAAATCCCCATAAACCTTGAGTGGACAAACAATAGAAATTAACTCTTTAAATAATAAATAATTTTTAAAAAAAAAATACGAGTCAACATGAAATAGTTTAGCCTTTTTGCTTCCTGAATCATCTTTATTACATTCTATAAAAAAACATTCTTTAATAATTACATTTTTTGTAAGGAATGTAACTTTCTTTAGCTAAGAAACACAATTCCAGAATAACAAATATATTTTTCTGCAACATATCGGAATAACAAAAGAGCTTAACTTAAGACATGTTAAACATGACATATTTCATGCAGTAAACATTAAAATTTTTACATTTTCAAAGCAATGAGTAACATATTCATACATAATGTATGTAATCATGTCATGTGATTCAACAAAGTGAAGTTAACTCTGAACTTTGGTTAACAAACAGAATTCCTCTGAAACTTCCTCAAACCAATGAGCACCATATTTCCTGCATGCTGTATGCACTCGTGTTTTCCAAAACATTTTTTCTACTACTTAGCTGTGTTGTTTTTGAAAAAGTTGTTGTATCTCATTAATGTAAGTCTCTCAAAGCGTTCGCTTGACAATCTGTTCCTTCTGGGTGTAAGCACAAGATTGCCGAGGCTAAAAAGCCTTTCGACTGGTACGCTTGATGATGTGGCTGTGTTGTACCTCAGTGAAATGGCCTTAATCCTGGGAAACTGGCTAAGAACACCCAGCTCAGACCGATATAATACTCCTTTAGGAACAGATACTCCCGATCAGTGAAGCATTTGATTCCAAACTGAGTGCAGACAGTATTTAATTCCAGAGCGTTCTCACTCCCGAGGCGTAACATGTCGACGTTTTGTCACGTCCCGCGGCGTTCCTGAGGAACGCGAAAGGAGACCTTCGGCGTTCTTATGGTACGCGGCGGGTTATGGCTGGAATCCAGTGCAATGACGCTCCCGCGGTAATAGACGTTCCAGACCTGTATTCCAGCCCTAAACCTAACCTTATCCCTAGCCCTGACCATAACCTTATTCCTGACCTTAACCAGGACTTTAATGATGTTAAATAGCGTGTTTCTAAGCGATTTGAAGAAAAAGAGCGAACATGTGTAGGTTCAGTCCAGACGGTTCTCATATTTCCTCTTTTTCCGAGGTCGTCATTTAGGAACGTGGTGGGTAGCCGAAAACGTAATATGGTGACGATTTGTCACCTAGCGTAAAATGTTACGCTTTGGGAGTGAGAACGGGTTGTTAATTCAGCAAGGGGAATGTCAGTGATCCTGGACAGAGCGTTGTGAAATGAATTCCATCGTGTTGAAACAGGTACTATGAGTTTTTTCTTGAAAAAATTATCTACCAACTCTGAAGTAACAGAAGAACGGTTTGCTTTTGTCCACATTGCAGAACACTTTGAAGTTGCACTTCTGTGGATGAATTTTGCCACATTTGCTTGAAGCCATTTCTCAACATCATGAAAAAATAAGTTCAGTGTGTGTGATGCACACCTTAAGTGTGGAGGGAGAGAAAACTTTCCTTCAGATTCTGTGGAGAGGGTCTGCTCAACATCAGTAAATGTCACCTCTTCATCTTCATCCGATTCCTCATCAGAGTCTGATTTTTGGAACATTCTAAAAGCTTTGATAAAATTGGACCCGTTGTCTGTCACGGTGGCTGTCACTTTAGAGTTCAGTCCATAAGCCGAATGTACTTGCTCGATTTCATTGCCGATGACATCATATGTGTGTCTCCCTCGAACTCTTTTACATGCTAGCGCTGCATGTCCTCATACAAAAGTAGAAGGATCAATCCAGTGTGCCGTCATTCTGAGAAAACTTTTGTTATGGCTGGTCCAAATGTCAGCAGTCGTGAAAATATATTCCAAACTCTTGAATGTCTCTTTAAGCTCCATTTCCATGTCAGCATAACACTTATCTAAGTAAGTAGAAAACGTTTTTCGATCATGCAGTGCTGCTTTTTTGCCACACACAGGTATTTTGTTTAATATGCACCTAAAAGACGGAGACTCTACAATCCGCAGCGGTAGCATCTCTTCCACAACGTAGCCTGCAATCATTTTCTTAAGCTCACCTTCAGACACTTTCTGTGTTGCTGAAGTGAAATCAAGTTTCGTCTGCTTAGCAGGAGTTGCCGCGGTGTTATCCATGGATGATGAAGATGGCTCACTCAGAAGGCTTTGTCTGTGCTGCCGTGTCAGGTGCTTCAGCAGATTACTCGTGCTATTGACAGCGGCCGATAATTTTTTCTCCCCAGGACATAGCTTACATATTACCGTAATGTTCTTGTCTGCTTGTTTTAGAAAAGTGAAGTGACGGGAATATTTCCATTTCATAAAACAGGCCCTCGCTTCAGCCGAGTCCGACATCTTCCGCTGTAGAATATGACTATGCGGCAAACTGGCGCGAAATGACGTACAGCTGCACTACAGCGATGTTAAAGTGGCAGAGTTTATTTTTACCATTAGAAGATAAATTATTGAAATTAAATAATGATTTTCAGCGAGTTTAGTTATTTTACAATGTAATGCAAGTACATTGTAACCCTACCCCAGGTACACGGCTTCTGCATAAAGACGTAAACACAAAGCGCAGACCCGCAGATCAGAATCAGTGAGATGTCGCCTTTCTCACCCGACAGCACAGACATGGTCGGGGCTGAAAGCTGACAGCTCGCTGATTCTGATGTTTTGGCGGGTCCGCGCTTTGTGTTTACGCCCCTTTTTGCGCTGATTCTAAAGCTGTTAGTTTTATTTCTCTCCAAACAATATTGACCGAACCAGCAGCAAAAGAAGATCCAAACTAAGCGTCACATAAACATCGTCATGGACTCTCTCTTACTTTTACTGTTTTGCTTCCACCACAATAAAAGCACACTTCATGCACAGCTCTCTCTCTCTTTCTCAGTGTACTTCAAGAACAGTCTATCCCCGAAATCTGTTTTCTGCATTATTCGCTTGCTATTGGCTTCTAGAAATCAGTGACGATACCCAGCCCTAATGTTTAGTAATCTTCAATTGAATGTCAGTCTTTATGGTAGCTCTTTGCTTCACTAATTAACTTATCAGCTAACATGAGATGGCTTTGTCTGTTGAGGTCTATGGGATCCATGTAATTGTGCAACTTAAGCTGAGCAATTTACTATGCTGGGCAGTTGTGTTAAATTGAAACTTTTATATAATTTATTTCATGTTTGTTACATTAGTTTGATAAGCATTTTACATATAGACCTGCAGTACTGTTAATTGTACAGATACAGCCACTTAAAACGGCTGCCTCATCAGTGACAGGATCATGATGGATGCTTGGTGGAATCCTGACCAAAATGCTGGCCGTAATGACATGGTTGATGCAACCCTGAGTACACCCCAAAGTTGCATTTAGGAAAACAAGTGGTAATGTCTTGTGTATCCACCAGGGGGATTAGTGTGGAGGCTTGCCACACATATCTTTTAAATTTGTTCAGGGATTCTATAATTATGATAGAATCAGCCTTTAATATAAAATATTGATACAGATATATGTTTGCAGCAAATAAAATACAGGTTGCCAGACAGAAAGTGATGCAGTAATTTACTGTATCTGCTGTCATGTTCAGAAACGAAAGTCAGCAATAATCATAGAATATGATTATTACTGACTTTCATTTCTGAACATGACAGCAGACAAATCGCTGCTTAATTGCTGCAGAAATGTTAAGGCCAACTTTATGGACAGGTTCTTACCTGTCCATAAAATTATCATTAGCATCATAGTGGTGTTCTTTCAAACAGCTCTCCGAAGCTCAGCTTCAATTCAGTTTTATTTTTATAGCACCAAATCAAAACAGTGGCCTCAATGGCTTTATATTATAACCAGGGCTCTAGACTAACTTTTTGCCTCAGCTGCACTGGTGCGCCTAACTTTTTTTCTTAGGTGCACCAGCACAAAAGTTAGGCGGACCCAAATTTTTCAACCGCATCACTTAATACCGCAGTTTTACATGTGCACTTTTTTTTTGGGGGGGGGAATTCATGTCCATACAGACAATATTGATTTGTAAATGATTAACTAACAATCTTGTGCTTTTTGCTGCTGCCTGCCGCTGAATGGCGACACTTGGGCAGTGCATTTATCATGACATATAATGTGTTTTCTGGATAGGATAAGATAAGATAAGATAACCTTTATTAGTCCCACATGTGGGAAATTTGTTTTGTCACAGCAGGAAGTGGACAGTGCAAATGTTATATAGCAAAAATTAGAATACAATACGAATAATATCTGTGGGCGATCGTGGCTCAAGAGTTGGCAGTTCGTCTTGTAATCGGAAGGTTGCCAGTTCGAGCCCCGGCTTGGACAGTCTCGGTCGTTGTTTCCTTGGGCAAGACACTTCACCTGTTGCCTACTGGTGGTGGTCAGAAGGCCCGGTGGCGCCAGTGTTCGGCAGCCTCGCCTCTGTCAGTGCGCCCCAGGGTGGCTGTGGCTACAATGTAGCTTGCCATCACCAGTGTGTGAATCTGTGTGTGAATGGGTGGATGACTGAATGTGTAAAGCGCTTTGGGGTCTTTAGGGACTAGTAAAGCGCTATACAAATACAGGCCATTTACCAATATACAGGGTGGGCCATTTATATGGATACACCGTAATAAAATGGGAATGGTTGGTTATATTATTTTATATTTTATATTTGGTTCAATTTCTTATTTATGTACTTTTAGCTCTATCTGTTCTTAGTACTTTGTTCTTATATTCCCTTCTATTAACGTATAATTAGTGCCCTTAACCTGATGACATATGTGGTACTTTGTTAATAGTCTTTTATTTAATGTCTTAATTTTCCTGTTTTTATTGTAAAGCACTTTGGTGTACCGCTGGTCTTTTAAATGTGCTATACAAATAAAGTTGTATTGTATTGTATTATATATTAAAGTCCTGTTTGTGGCACATTAGTATATGTGAGGGGGCAAACTCCTCAAGATGGGTGGTGACCATGGTGGCCATTTTAGAAGTCGGCCATCTTGGATACAACTTTTGTTTTTTCAATAGGAAGAGGGCCATGTGACACATCAGACTTATTGGTAATGTCACAAGAACAACAATGGTGTGCTTGGTTTCAACGTAACTTTATTCTTTCATGAGTTATTTACAAGTTTCTGACCACTTATAAAATGTGTTGGATTGTCAATGCAACCCTCTTCTCCCACTCTTCACACACTGATAGCAACATCGCAGGAGAAATGCCAGCACAGACATCCAGTATCCGTAGTTTCAGGTGCTGCACATCTCGTATCTTCACACCATAGACATTTGTCTTCCGATGATCCCAAAGATAAAAGTCTAAGGGGGTCAGATCGGGAGACCCTGGGGGCCATTCAACTGGCCCACGACGACCAATCCACTTTCTAGAAAACTGTTCATCTAGGAATGCTTGGACCTGGCACCCATAATGTGGTGGTGCACCATCTTGCTGGAAAAACTCAGGGAACGTGCCAGCTTCAGTGCATAAAGAGGGAAACACATCATCATGTAGCAATTTCAAATATCCAGTGGCCTTGAGGTTTCCATTGATGAAGAATGGACCCACTATCGTTGTACCCCATATACCACACCAAACTATCACTTTTGTTGTTCCAACAGTCTTGGAGGGATCCATCCAATGTGGGTTAGTGTCAGACCAATAGCGGCGGTTTTGTTTGTTAACTTCACCATTCACATAAAAGTTTGCCTCATCACTGAACAAAATCTTCTGCATGAACTGAGGGTCCTGTTCCAATTTTTGTTTTGCCCATTCTGCAAATTCTGTGCACCGATTTGGGTCATCCTGCTGCTGTTGCTGGAGTTTGTAAGGGTGCCATTTGTGAGTAGCTAATATCCGCCGAAGGGATGTTTGACTAATGCCACTCTCCAGTGACATGCAGCGAGTGCTACGCTGTGGGCTCTTGCTGAATGAAGCTAGGACAGCCACTGATGTTTCTTCAATAGTGCGTCCACATTTTGGCAAATCCAACACTGAACCACTTTCACGAAAGTTAGCAAGCAGTTTGCTAACTGTAGCATGGGAGATGGGTGGTCTTGTAGGGTGTCTTGCATTGAAATCTGCTGCAATAACCCGGTTACTGCGTTCACCAGATATCAACAAAATTTTGATCCGCTCCTCACGTGTTAACCTTGAACATGTCAATGGCTGTGAACAAAGAGAAACTTGTAAATAACTCATGAAAGAATAGAGTTACGTTGAAACCAAGCACGCCATTGTTTTTCTTGTGACATTACCAATTTGTGTCACATGGCCCTCTTCCTATTGAAAAAACAAAAGTTGTATCCAAAATGGCCAACTTCTAAATGGCCACCATGGTCACCACCCATCTTGAGGAGTTTGCCCCCTCACATATACTAATGTGCCACAAACAGGACTTTAATATCACCAACCATTCCCATTTTATTACAGTGTATCCATATAAATGGCCCACCCTGTACTGTACACAACTGTACAGAATAGAATAAAATAACATACTATAGACAGTAGAATAAAATAGAATAAATTATACAATTGGATAAAAATTAGAATGCAAATTCTATATACAACTGAGTAAAAGCACAACTTTGTCAGAAAAGAGTATTGCACTTAGTCTTATTGCACATGTGTGGGTTTGTGTATGTTTGATCAGCTGCATAAGTCTTTGTTGTACAGTCTGACAGCAGTGGGGAGGAAAGACCTGCGAAATCTCTCCGTCCCACATCGTGGGTGCCGCAGCCACTGAAGGAGCTGCTCAGTGCTGTCAGAGTCTCCTGCTTGGGGTGGGAGATGTTGTCCAACAGGGATGAAATCTTAGCCACCATTCTCCTGTCACTCACCACCTCCACTGGGTCCAGAGGGCATCCTAGAACAGAGCTGGCCCTGCGGATCAGCCTGTTCAGTCTCTTCCTATCCCCAGCAGACATGTTGCCACCCCAGCAGACCACACCATAAAAGATGGCTGAGGCCACCACAGAGTCATAGAAGGTCTTCAGGAGTGGGCCCTTCACTCCAAAAGACCTGAGTCTCCGCAGCAGGTACAGCCTGCTCTGCCCTTTCCTGTACAGGGTGTCTGAATTATGAGTCCAGTCCAGTTTGTTGTTCAGATGAACACCAAGGTACCTGTAGCTGTCTACAGCCTCAATGTCCATACCTTGGATGTTCAGTGGTTACAGTGGAGAGTGTTTGTGCCTGCGGAAGTCTACCACCAGTTGATCTGGAGGTAGTTCAGCTGGCACCAGTCCACAAAGACTTGTGTCAGTTCTCTGTACTCCTTGTCATCCCCATCAGTGATGAGGCCGACTATTGCAGAGTCATCAGAGAACTTCTGCAGGAAGCACTGGGTGGAGTTGTGGGAGAAGTCTGCAGTGTAGATGGTGAAGACGACCCTGTCTGATACACAGCCCTGAGTTCTCACATACTGTGGTCGGTCGGTGAGGTAGTCCAAAATCCAGGTAGTGAGGTGATGGTCCACTCCTGAGTTCTCCAGCTTGTCCTTCAGGACTGTGGGAAGAATGGTGTTGAAGGCACTGGAGAAATCAAAGAACATGATTCTTACAGTGCTCCCAGTGGTCTCCAGGTGAGAGAGGGAACGATGTAGGAGGTGAATGATGGCATCATCTGCTCCAATGCCAGGCTGGTAGGCAAACTGAAGTTTGATGAGCTCACCAGACACCGAAGCTGAGCCAGGACCAGCCGCTCCAGGGTCAGAGCCACCGGCCTGTAGCTGTTGAGGTCCTTGGTGCGTGATGTCTTTGGCACTGGTACAACACAGGAGGTTTTCCAGAGCTGTGGGACTCTCCCCAACCTCAGGTTGAAGATGCACTCCATCACCCCACACAATTGGTCCACGCAGGACCTGACGACCCTTGAGCTGATGCCATCTGTGCCCGCTGCCTTCTTGGCTTTAATCCTCCTCAGTTCCCTCCTAACCTGGGTGGTTGAGAGAGACAGGCTGGAGCCTTGTGTTGAGTGTGTATTGGATGCTGTTGTTGGGGGTGGGGAGGAGTGAGCAGGGTGAATAGAGGAGGTGTGAAGTGTCTGAGGTGTCAGAGGTGGAACAGCAGCAGTGGGGGTGGGTGAGTCTGCAGCCGATGCTGAAGACTGCCTCATGGCTGAATCAAATCTGTTGAAGAAATGATTCAGTTCATTTGCCCAACTCACATCCCTCCCAGGCAGAGAGTTCTGATGTTTGTGGCCCGAGATGGTTCTGAGGCCTCTCCAGACTTCACCAACGTTGTTTTGCTGAAGCTGGTTCTCCATCTTCTGCCTGTAGCTGTCCTTCCCATTCCTTATCAGTCCCCTCAGCTCTCTCTGCACCCTTTTCAACTCCTCTTTGTCTTTAGATTTGAAGGCCCTCCTCTTCTGCTTGAGGACAGCTTTAATTTCTCAGGTAATCCAAGGTTTGTTGTTGGAGAAACACCGCACAGTCCTGGTAGGTACGGTGTTATCCACACAGAAATTAATATAGTCCGTAATGCATCTAACAAGGCTGTCAATGTCCTCTCCGTGGTCATCACAGATCACCTCCCACACAGTAGACTCAAAACAATCCTTAAGAGCCTCCTCACTCTCCTCCGACCATCTCTGTACTGTGCAGGTGGCTGGTGGCTCCCTGCGCACTAAGGGCTCATACACAGGGACAAGGTGCACCAGGTTGTGGTCAGATCTGCCCAGTGGAGGGAGAGGTGATGAACTGTATGCCTCTTCAGCATTGGCATACAGTAAGTCCAGTGTTTTATTGTCTCTGTTTGGGCATGTCACATACTAGGTGAAGGTGAGCAGTGTGGAGTTTGTTGAGACATGATTACACTGTGCTTTTTCAACGTTCAGAGGTTGATGGCTCCATTTCAGAGTACTGGCTATGAATTTCAGACGGATAAGGCCTCAACTTAACAAAAAAGTTATCAATAGTTCTTTTCATCTTTTTTATAACCCACAGCTACATCCACTTCTGTCGGGCTTACTCACTAGGGCTGGGTTTCATCACTGATTTCTAAAGTCCATTTGATTCCGATTCACAAGGTCCCGATTCGATTCGATTCAATTTTGCCTCAGACAGTCAGAAATATTATAATTCTGATCATTTATCAGTATTGATACTTGTGAGAGTTTATAAGAGATTTGAACATCACAGCAGATGCCTTTGTGTTAAAGTAACTGAGAATAAAACACAGAAAAACATGAAGGAGATTTTCCTGGCCTGGCTTTTTATTAGAGATGGCACGATACCACTTTTTTATGTCCGATACCGATACCCATATCATAAATTTGCATATTTGCCAATACCAATATGAATCCGGTATAGTGTGTTTTTTAATCAATAAAACTGTTTTTTTAATATCTTGCTGCTTTTTGTATAAATTCATACTCAAGTTAAAAAAAAACAAAAAACACTAAAGCTATTCTGTTATACCTGTATGCAAAAAATACACTAAACCCAAAATATTTCATAGTTCAGCAATACTGATCAATCTAATGAACTTAAACCTACTCAATCATTCCTATTCTGGTATTTGAAAGAGTAAGCAACCTAACTAATAGAGTTCTAAAAAAAATAAAATAAAATAGGGAACCACCCACCCTCCACCTCATGATGCTTAATTGACGTAATCAACTTTAATTTGATGCAGTGTGAAAGAAATGCACAGAAATCAATTATTTTTCAAGAATAATTAAATAGATTCAACATCTTTCTTCAACAGAACTGCAGACTGCACAGATGGTTCCCAAAGGAAAAAGTACTATAGCTTACTAGGGTATATTAGACTTAACAGTTACTATATACAGTAATGGACTTCTATACATTTTACATCAGATTAAAACTTTGGGTGTAAGATTCAGATAATTATTTATTAACAGCTAGACATTTTAAATGAGAATAAGAAAGAAAAATATGTCTTTGTGCCCCCTTTTCCCTATTAATGCCCTATCGGCCCCCCCTGGCTAAACTTTGCTAGATCCGCCCCTGCACAGTTACCAGCCGTCAGCTACGTAGAAAAGGATCCTGGTGTAGAACGTAAATAAATTCCAACAACAGCTTATCAAGCTTAAATGTGCTGCTGTTGTTCAGCCGCTAGTTTCCTCTTTCTGGCGCGAAGTGGGCAATAAACAAACAAGAGAGACGGACTCGCGACACAAAAGCCAATCAGTTGATCATTGATCAGTTTCATGATTGAAGTAGCAACAGGAGAGAGGGAGAGAGAGAGAGTGGCTGTACCTGTATTTCATATGCTTTTTGTCTTCTGTATAGATACACACGCGAATGTGTGTGTGTGTATAGATAGATAGATAGATAGATAGATAGATAGATAGATAGATAGATAGATAGATATTGCACATACTGGGATCTGCTGGAGCCAATCGGCAAGCTTGGGAGTCATTGCACCTAGCGCTCCGAGGACCACTGTTACCCTCACCCTTTTTTTTATATATATGTGTGTTTGTATGCTTGTATAAAAATTTGTATATACAAGCATATAAACACATGCATGTGTGTGTGTATATATAGATGTTTTGTAATCTTTTTATCTCATTTATTTTACCAACACTTGGTGTCTTTTAAAAGTGCTATAGAAATAAAGCTGACTTGACTTGACTTCTTTCAGTACAGGCTAATGTCCTAATCAAAATGCTTCCAAACCACAGCGATTCAATATATGTTGTCTGTTTCACTTCTTAGCTTGTAAGTTCACCACATTTGGACGCAGAGAGAGTTTGGTCTGCAGCCCTGGTGAATTGTGAGTGGCTGATAATTCCTAGACTCGGGGAGGAGTATTTCTAGTCAACTCATGAAGGAAGAAACCTTTCATTTCTGATCTCTACCGCATAGATACTTGTTTGTATGGTAAAGAAAAAAACTATTCTGTTTGCTGCTTCACTAGGGATGGGTATTGATAAGATTTTCACGATTCCGATTCCATTTTCGATTCTGTTTAACGATTCGATTCTTTATCGATTCTCTTATCGATTCTTTTTAAAAAAGGAGAACACTAAGGTCGATTAGCATAGAACTTTGTTTTATATCTTCTCTTTGAACAAGATAGAAATTTAGGAGTAACATGGCCTTACAAACCCAGCAGTGAGATCTTAAGAGATCCAGCCTACGGCTCTTCAATGTGGTGTCACAGGGACCCCGGGGAAAAAAATTGTAAATGTAAAATAATAAAATAAATATTCTTCTGTAGCAATAACAAAGTATAACATAAGTTATTCAGTAGCAATTACACAAGAATATCCAGTAATGTCCCTGCCTACAATTAAACACATTCACTTACCTAAAATCGGGGGCACCTGCTGTGGCAAATGGGTTCAAGCCTTTGACCACAAACTTAGTCACTGCTCGGTAACATTAGTCTATCCTGGCTTGAAAGGAGACGCTACCGGTAGACTGCAGCGAGAACTGCCAGCGAGCGCCAGCCAGACTCTGTGTGTCTCTCTCATCATGGTCACCTAAACGCACAGTAATGGCAGATAAGGCAGATCGCGCTAACATAATATGCACTGTTAGTTGATTATTTACCTGCCGCATTAACGGGAGAGGACGTGCAAACGTTACCGCTGCTGCTGGGTTGAGATTCACGAGTCCGGAGCGGAATTAAAAACACGACATTCATTTAAGGTCATCGTGTGTTTTGTGAGCAAATGCTTTTGCATATTCGTAGTGTTTCCTCCCTTAAATGAAATATCTACTTTGCAAGTATTGCAAGTTGCCCTGTTGTCTTCCGTTCTTGTAAAGTATAATCAAACTTTTTAGCGTTTTAGCAGCCATGTTTCCTGCCAGGTAAATGACGCTCCGCAACGTGGTGACGTCATTCAGGGTGACTGGAATCGATAAGGGAATCGTTTGCAAAAATGGCAAACAATTCCAAGGAATTGAAACAGTGGGAACCGGTTCTCAACAAGAACCGGTTTTCAATACCCATCCCTATGCTTCACATTACCTTGTTGCCTCAGTCAGCTTTTCATTGAGAGTATGTATGCATATGTGCCTGTGTCCATGCATATGTGTGCTTAACTTTACATGCTGGTAACATCTTTCTATAGATCCATAAAGGTTTTATGACCAGCAGGCTTGCCAGCAGGACTGTTTCTCTGAGTTACATGTTAACCTATAGCTGTGTATTAGCAAGGTCAGACAAAGCAACATTATCTCTCTTTCCAGTAGAAGTTGCTGGTTGCCGTTTGCCATGTATTTCAAGGCTAATTAGCCTGTAATAAAAAGCTAATGACAGGGTGTTTAGAGCTGACAGTAAGTGGGACTTCTCTCAAGAGAATGATGCTATTTTTTTGTGTGGCTGATGTGGTGTGTGTGGCAGACATTTAGCTGACACAAGCTTGTGGGATTTGCTGGTATAGTAACAACATAGCAATTATGCAGCAGAATGATGAAAAATTATTTTAAGCTCGCATTGTTTACAGTGTTTATAAGAAGATCTGAAGAGATGGAAAGTTTGATGAATAATTATCATTTTGAAACTTTTATATCCTCAGAAACCACATCTGTCCAACAATGACAAAATAATATCAAATACAGCTCAGAACTGTCAACTGTTTACATTTTTCAGCAGATGGAGTCTAATATTAAGCTTAATGCTTAATGTTGTGTACTGTTGAATGAAAAAAGGTACTAAAGTTTTTTCTTACTTCTTTTAATTAGACAAAACTGGCATGTTGAGGTGCCCAATTCTTACAGAGGGATATTTGCAGCATTTGAATTAATATAGGCATAATATAGTATATGTTATAATTATCAGAATACAGAACTCGTAACATGCAAGGGTTAAACCTTTACTACAGAGCTCGTTGTCCACCTGCCCATCTGCAGCTCACTCTGCAAAGGAGCTGCACCCAGCTACATTGGAGGACTTTTTAAGCATGAACTGTCTTTTTAAGGTCATGCCAGGGCATCTCAGTTAGATTCAGGTCAGGACTTTGACTAGGCTACTGCAAAGTTTTTGTTTTCTTTCTCTTAATCCATTCAGAGGTGGACTTGCTGGTGTGTTTTGGATTGTTGTTCTTCTGCAGAACCCAATTGTGCTTCTGTTTGGGGTCATAAACAGATGGGCAGACATTCTCTTTCAGGATGTTTTGATAGACAGCAGAATTCATGGTACTATTTACCACAGCAAGTCGTCTAGGTCCTGAGGCAGCAAAACGGCCGCAGACCATCACATGTATTTTACTGTTGAAATAACGTTCGCTTTCTGAGAGCTGCGTTATTTTACACCAAATATTATGGAACACACACCTTCTAAAAAGTTTAACTTTTGTCTTATCAGTCCACATAGTATTTTCCGAAAAGACTTTAGGGGTTCATCGAGATGTTTTCTGGCAAAACTGAGAGGAGCCTCTATGTTCTTTTTGCTCAGCAGTGGTTTTCGTCTTGGAACTCTGCCATGCAGGTCATTTTTGCCCAGTCTCTTTCTTATGGTGGAATCATGAACACTAAGGCAAGTGAGGCCTGCAGTTCTTTGGTTGTTGTTCTGTGGTCTTTTGTGACCTCTTGGACCAAAAATATCCCAGGAGCTGTGGTCTTGGGGTAAATTTGGTCGGCTGGCCACTCCTGGGAAGTTTCACCACTGTTCCATGTTTTCGCCATTTGTGGATAATACTGTGGTCTGCTGGAGTCCCTCAGCTTTAGAAATGGCTTTATAACATTTTCCACACTGAGAGATCTCAATAATTTTGTTTCTCATTTGTTCATGAATTTCTTGGATCACAGCATGATGTCTGGCTTTTGAGAACCTTTTGGTCTACTCGACTTTGTCAGGCAGGTCTTATTTACGGTATTTCTTGATTGAGAACAGGTGTGGCAGTAATTAGGCCTGGGTGTGGCTAGAGAAATTGTACTCAGCTTTCCAAAGATGTGATACATCACAGTTAATTTATGATATAACTGTGTGCATCAAGGTGCTTTATGTTGTAAAGTAAAGAAATTACAGTAATACAAACAAAACAGAGAAAACCCTAACAATCATGAGCCAGTATTTTGGCGACGGTGGCAAGGTTTCTTCCTTCTAACAGAAAAAACGTCCAGATAAACCAGGCTGGAAGACAGGACAAAAACAGGCTGTAGAAGACCGCCAGCGATTAATAATAACTAATCAATAAATGCAGAATGAGTGTTTCTTCTTCACTCATCTTTTTTCAGTCCGTTATACCTCTGTTAGTTACACTTCTAGCAATTTTTCAGCTTCCACTGCTTTGTCATTTGCCATTGCTCCTTTTGCGAGCGGCAGCTGTCTGCTATAAATTTTGGCAGAACCATGCCTTTCAGGAAATGTATTGAGACAGCAATAAACCTAAGATTGTGAACTGGTACTATATAAATAAAATTAATGGTAATAGTATTTCAGATGTTGCAATGACAGAATCCCTTAAATTGTTTCTACTCCAAGTACAAATAGGGAAAAACAACCATTTGTATGTATTATTACTGTATTAGCTAAGATACGTAGTGACTCTGCCAAAAGTGAACAAAAACAGATTGGAAGGGTTATTTCAGTACTGAGGCATAATTAGTGTGCCTCAGTTGACAGTTTAATAATGTCAGAGAAAAAGAAGAAAAAGTGATATTTTCTGCATTTCTCTTAGGATTATCGTCACATTTTTCACTCACGAATGACTACTGAATTTTATTTAAATGCGCGCTCAGGTTTCAATTTGTATTGTTTCAATTTGGGGGCACTGTTGCCAAGCTAAATAGGTTTACTTTCAACAGAAAGTAAATACTCTTTCAGAAGACTCGGAAACCATCTGCCTTTCCACTCCATCTCTTTATCCCTTGTGGAGAAAGTGCTTAGTCACCAAAATGCAGACTATTGTGGTAGTCTTACAGCTACAGCATGGCTTTTACTGGAAAAGGTTTCAGGCCAAAAGTGCAGATTGGCACATACTTGTGGCTGCTTACTTACAGAACACAGTATTTTCTTTTTTAATAAAAGAGAGAACACTTTGAAAAAAGTAGCTACTTTGCATTTGAAACCACATCTGGCTTACTTTTGGTGATATTACATGGTTTTGAAATATAGTACTGCAATTTTCAAGTAATTTAGAAAATGGGTTATGATAGGGTCAAAGTATAGTAGCAATTTGTCTCTGCAGTTATGTTCTATAGTATGTTGATGATGATACAATTCTTCCTAACCATATAATTGTTTTGTTCCTTGACAAACAACCACAGCTTTTTTTTCTTCTAAAAGTAGCAGTTGATTGTCGGTATCCACATACTGCACAAGGATGATGTAAGTTTCATTATGGCTGCCAAGTAACTGCACTCAGCTCGGTCATCTCTTTCACCATCTCTACTCCTCTAATGGTTAACTATGGCTATTAACTATGGTTAATTGGCAGAGACTGTGAATGAAAAGAATCCCCCCTCCTGTTGCTGACGTTTCTCTCTATGTCTCTGCCTTTCTTTTTCTAGACTGCTTCAGCATGGAGTTATGATGGAATGGATATGAATATGAGCCAGTGGGAAGGCATTCGAGCCCCTCATCTCCGCCTGGCCTTGCTGCTGCTGTTGGTATTCTTGAAGTCACCACTCTGCAACGGTCAGAACACCCATGGGGCTCCTCAAGATGAATCTCACTTCAGCTTCACTCAGCCTGTCTACCATGCCACAATTTATGAAAACTCAGCAGCACGCACCTATGCCAACAGTAAAATTAAAATGGGCATCCACCTCGCCCAGCACTCCTGGGAGATCCGCTACAGAATCACCTCAGGTGACGATGACGGTTTTTTCAAGGCAGAGGAGTATGTACTCGGAGACTTCTGTTTCTTACGCATAAGGACTAAAGGTGGTAATGCCGCCATATTGAACCGAGAGATTCAGGATAATTATGTATTGACAGTGAAAGCTTCTGTCAAGGGAGAGGCTCTTCTTGAGACCTGGACTAAAGTCAGTATTCAGGTTTTGGATATGAATGACCTCCGGCCTTTGTTCTCTCCTACCACATACTCCGTCACCATAGCAGAGAGTACCCCTCTCAGAACTAGTATAGCACAAGTTACTGCCACAGATGCGGATATCGGTTCCAATGGAGAGTTTTACTATTTTTTCAAGGAAAAAACTGAACTGTTTGCTGTACACCCAACTAGTGGAGTGGTTACTCTCAGTGGAAGGCTTAATGTCGATGAGCAGAACCGTTATGACTTAGAAATTCTAGCGGTGGACCGTGGCATGAAGCTTTATGGAAATAATGGTATCAGCAGTACAGCCAAACTTTTTGTCCATGTAGAGCGTTTAAATGAACATGCTCCACTCATGAATGTCCTCACCCACAGCCCCTCATGGCTGGATAAAAATCTTGTGTATGCAGTGGTTACTGTTGAGGACCAAGATGAAGGCTTAAATGGAGAAATAGATTCCTTGGTCATTGTAGGAGGAGATCCGTCAGAGCAGTTTTTTGTTGACAGAACTAAAGAAGGAGAGTTTGCTATTAAAGCCTTTGAGTCAATAAGTCAAACGTACCCTTATGGCTGTAATCTTAGCTTGCAGGCTAAAGACAGGGGCACCCCACAGAAGTTATCTGCTGTTGAAGTCATCCAAATCAAGGTCGAAAAACATCAAAATTCAGATGCTAAATTTATGCAAGAGTTGTATGATGTCAGTTTAAATGAAATTTCACCTCCAGGTACACTTGTAGTGGCTGTTAAAATCACACCAGAACCTGATGATGCAGAATATATCTTAACAACCTCTGCGGATTCATCCTTTTTTCAAATGAATACCCTAACGGGTGTAATCTCTACTGCTCGCTGGTTCACTCAGGTGTTCCAGGATGTCTTTAATCTTGAAGTAGTGGAAATGGATAGTAATCTCAAAGTTAAAGTGAGGGTAACCATTCAGGATGCCAATGATCACACACCAACATTTGCTCAGTCCTCTTATGAGGTTTTTGTTAATGAAAGTGTACCAGTTGCAACCAGTGTATTAACAATTTCTGCAGTTGATAAAGATAAAGGTGAAAATGGATACATAACTTACAGCATTTCCAGTCTTCAGCCATTACCCTTTAAAATCAATCAGTTTTCTGGTGTTATAAGCACTACTGAAGAGCTGGATTTTGAATCCTCATCAGAAAGCTTTATGTTCATAGTCAGAGCATCTGACTGGGGGTCTCCTTACAGACGAGAAAGTGAAGTCAATGTAACAATCCATCTAGAAAATGTAAATGATAATCAGCCATTGTTTGAGAAGGTAGCATGCCAGGGGATTATTCCTGAGGATTTTCCAGTAAATGAAGTTATTACTACAATGTCTGCAATTGATATAGATGAATTAGAGTTAGTGAAATATAAGATTATTTCAGGTAACGAACAGGGGTACTTTGACCTCAACCCAGATTCAGGGGTTCTTGCACTGCAGCATTCTCTCTCAAGAGCCCATCCAAAGAGTGGTTTATTTAGTTTAAAAATAACTGCCACTGATGGTGAGAGCTTTTCGGATCCTATGTTTGTCAATATCTCAGTTGTTTATGGAAAATCTTCTTCCAAACGTTTCACATGTAAAGAAACAAATGTGGCTCAAAAATTAGCTGAAAAGTTACTGAAAAAGTCCAAAGCTAGCAATAAACCTAAAATTGAGGAAGGTTTTATTGACCTTTTTTCTGTGAATCGGCAGGCACCCCAGTTTGACAAAACATTTCCCACAGATATTACTGTGCAGGAAGACCTTAAGGTAGGCTCAAGTGTTTTCAATGTGAATGCCTATGATGGGGACACAGGTTTCAATGGTCAAATTCTATACTCTATTTCAGATGGAAATATTGATAACTGTTTTACCATTGACATACAGACGGGACTTATCAGTGTGTTCCTACACATGGACAGAGAAAAAAGAGATCGCTATCTCCTCAACTTAACTCTCTATGACCTTGGCCTTCCACAGAAAAGTTCCTGGCGGTTGCTTACTGTCTATATAGAAGATGCAAATGATAATGCACCCCAATTTTTGCAAGAAGGAGGCTTTAGAATTGTCATACCTGAAAACCTAGCCATAGGTACTGACGTCATCCAGGTTGAGGCCATTGACAAAGATCTTGGGCCCAATGGCGAGATTGTATACTCTCTTTTGACAAGCACCACTCAGTTTGGTATCAATTCCACTAGTGGGATATTATATGTTGCTGGCCAACTAGACAGGGAGTTTGTCTCTACGTTTAACCTAAAAATTGAGGCTCGGGACAAAGCGGAGAAAGGAAGCCAGAAGTTTTCTGTAACCACACTGAAAATCATTTTGGAGGATGTAAATGACTGTCCTCCACTATTTATCCCTGCTGTGTACAGAACCAGGGTTCTGGAGGATCTCCCAGTAGGAACAGTTGTAGCCTGGTTAGAAACTCTGGATCCAGATTTGGGGTTGGGAGGCCAGGTTCGGTACTCCCTAGCCAGTGATTATAATGGATGGTTTGAAGTAGACAGGGCAAATGGAGTTATTCGACTCACAAAGGAGCTGGACTATGAGACACAGCAGTTCTACAACCTTACTGTAAAGGCCAAAGACAAAGGAAGGCCTGTTTCTCTTCTTTCTGTTACCTTTGTGGAGGTGGAGGTTGTAGATGTGAATGAAAACCTCTATGCCCCATACTTTTCTGATTTTGCTTTGACTGGATTAGTTAAAGAAAATGCCCGGATTGGAACCACTCTACTCCAGGTCACAGCTAATGATGATGATGCTGGCAGAGATGGAGAAGTTCAGTACTCCATTCGAGATGGGAGTGGGCTTGGAAGATTTGCCATAGATGAAGAGACAGGTGAGTTTTCTTTGAAAATGATATTGCGTGTCATGCTTTTAGTCATGGCAAATGAGAATTATTGCATAACAGTTTGAATTATGGTTTTAAAACACTATATGGTTGTATAAAATTGTCTAGTGTTGTAACGTTCTTGTTACTGAAGTGTATTGTTTTAACTAAAATAAATAAAGAAGTCAATACAGCGTGAGTTGGGGAACACAGTAACCTACCGTGCTTTTTCAGATATAAAATCTGCACAAATTGGCTGTTTAGTTATTTTCGCATTATTGTTAATACTCTAACTGCAGCTTTTAGAACACCCAGATAATAATTTATTAAAATAGTCCCCGCTATAAGTAATGAATATGGAACATGGAATATGAAGATATTGTGCAATAAAAGATAGCCGGACCAGGACACAATGACAAAAAGTGGACTACTGGATCAAAAAGGCATAAAAGAACATACCGTATTTTCACGACCATAAGACGCACTGTACTAAAAGGCGCAGTCTCAGTTATGTGTGCCATTACTGTATTTAACACACACATAAGGCGCACTGGATCATAGGGCGCATACAAGTACCGTATGCGTATTTAAAAATAAAGCGGGAGCAAACCTGAGTTCGGTACCTTACTCACATTTCTATTACCGGTAATCGTCATCATCAACAACACACAAGCATACAAGTGTGCATATTTAAAAATAAAGCAGGAGCAAAACAAAGTTTGGTACTCACATTTTTATCATCAATCAAACCCATCGAAGTCCTCATCCTCTGTGTCTGAATTGAACAGCTGCGCTAAATCTCCATCAAACATGCCAGGTTCACTTTCTTCACTGTCAGAGTCACTTTCCGTGCCGTGCGGCTCCTCGGAAATGATGCCGGCTTTTGCGAAAGCTCGAACAACAGTGCCAGCAGACATGTTAGCCCAAGCATCTACAATCCATTGGCAAATTGTGGCGTAACTCGCCCGGCGCTGCCTTCCACTCTTGGTGAAACTGGTCTCCATCGGTCATCCATCGCTCCCAGGCCGCTCGCAGCCTTACTTTGAACGGGCGGTTCACACCGATGTCCAGCGGTTGGAGTTCCTTTGTCAGGCCTCCCGGAATGACAGCAAGCTCACAGTTCATTTGTTTCACTAGTTTTTTCACATCGGCTGTGAGATGGGCACGCATAGAGTCACAGATTAAGAGCGATGGTGATGCGTGGAAAAAACCACCTGGTCTCCTTACATACACCTCCCTCAGCCACTCTTTCATCATTTCCTCATCCATCCAGCCCTTTTCATTTGCCTTAATGATGATTCCTGCTGGAAACTTCTCTTTAGGCAAAGTCTTTCGCTTAAAAATCACCATAGGCGGCAGTTTCTGTCCATTAGCATGGCAGCCAAGCACAACAGTGAAAGAAGACTTTTCGTGCCCCGTTGTGCGTATCGCTACCGTGCTGGTCCCCTTCTTCTCCACAGTGTGACTCACCGGGATGTCGAAAGTGAGCGGGACCTCGTCCATGTTTGTGATGTGGCTGGGCTGGATGTTTTTGTCGCCGATGTGTTTGCTGCAGTAAGAGCGGAAGATGGCCAGCTTTTCCTTATAATCCGCTGGAAGTTGCTGAGCTACCGTAGTCCTGGTCCGGATGGAAAAATGGCACCGTTTCATAAAACGAAAGCACCAAGACGGACCTCCTTGGAAATGTTCAATGTTCATCTCTTCAGCTAGTGAAATTGCTTTTAGCCGAATGGTGACCGTCGAAACACTTCTCCCGCTCGTTCTTTGCTCGATGATCCACCGCTCGAGTCTTTCCTCCAACTTGGGCCACCGCGCCTTATGTCCGCGGAAACTCAGCTGCGTTTTCTTGACCTGCCGGAGCTTGTTTTCTAGCTTCCTCCATTTGCGAACCATCGATTCGTTAATCTTAAATTCTCTCGCCACTGCTCGATTTCCATGTTCCTCCACATAGCTGATGGCCTTCAGTTTAAACTGTGCTTCGTAAGCGTGTCTCTTTGCCATTTTCAGGGTTGTTAAAACAACGATGTCCTGCATAACGCACATACCTGTTCTTTTATACAGGTATGTGCGATAAAGTCAACGCACGCACTTCACCCTTTAGCGTTCTCATGGTGTTCTCTACTACGTCCTCATTACAACACACAGGGCGCACTGCGCTATAGGGCGCGCCGTACTTTTTGAAGAAAATCTAAGACTTTTAAGTGCGCCTTATGGTTGTGAAAATACGGTAATGAGAATAGGGCACTGTTGGAATGATACTACACATGTAACTCCAATGGAAGTGGTTACATGAAGACGATGTGAGACCTATGGAGTCTTTGACACTGAACATCTGGACTAATGCAGAAACAACTAGTAGCTCAGTGCTCCAACATCTAGGAGGAGATTAACGAGGTACAACACAAAGGGAGAGCCAGGATGTCAGGTCAGGGGGCGATATCATCATCCCGGTCTTTCAATATTGGGTACCAAGCCCCAAGAGCAACAGATGTGTTGACTGTAGTGAGTGTGAGAGGAACTGACCTAGCGATAGAATCATGGCTAATCTGGCTAAGTGGCCAACTACCAAGACTATGTTAAGTATCCTCTGAAGGGTACTAAATGAAGGAAGTAAATGTAGCATTATAGACAATACCTACTGTGACCATCACAGAAACAATCTACACCATAACATGGAATTACTATCTATCTGCATTTGGTAAATGGTAAATGGCCTGCATTTGTATAGCGCTTTTTCTAGTCCCTAAGGATCCCAAAGCGCTTCACACTACATTCAGTCATTCACCCATTCACACACTGGCGATGGCAAGCTACATTGTAGCCACAGCTGCCGTGGGGCGCACTGACAGAGGCGAGGCTGCCGGACACTGGCGCCACCGGGCCCTCCGACCACCACCAGTAGGCAACCATGGGGTTAGTATCTTGCCCAAGGATATTTGGCATGCAGCCAGGAGGCAGCCTGGGATCAAACCACCGACCTTCTGATTAGTGGCTGACCTGCCCTGCCACCTGAGCTACAGCCACCCCAGTGGCAGCATAGTACTTTTTTTCCAATTATTTTTTTAAAAGTCAGGTCAAGGCTCCAAAAGCCCAAAGGCGATATGAGGGTGGCGGCTCACAACAGTTTTTGTTTGCTACATGGATCATTTTAGTTCAGCATCTTTCCTTTTGTTAGATTTCTTTAAGAGTTCAAAATGTGTTAATTACATAAATAAAATGTAATTTTCTCTGTAGCACTTCATGGATTTCATAAGCAACACACCTTAGTTGCTCTGTGGATTCTTTTAAAAAGCAGTTAAAAACTTTTCTGCTCAAACAAGCCTTTTGTTGATCTACATATTTTATATTCTTTACATTATTTACATTTGATCTTTTACATTGTGTATATTGTCTATTGTATTGTTTATTTTAATCTTTCTCAACTCTCCTGGAACGCACGCTAATTCTTCTTAAATGGAAGGATTCAGGTCCACCAGTGTTTGTTCATTGTGTGAGAGAAGTAATGAAGTGCTTGCAGATAAAGCATTTGAGATACAGTTTGAGAGGGTCTCAAAGTAAATACTACAAATCCTGGTCATCCTTTATTGAATATGTGGAGAAGTTGTCATTTACTGAAGTATGATGTAATACTGCTTTTTATCTGTGGGGTTTTTTTCTTCTTCTTTAAAGCCACCTACTCTCTGTAACAAGCCAACAAGAACTGCACACAATGCAGCCCCCCCCCCCCCCCCCCTTTTATTTATTTATTTATTTTATTTTATTTTGGTTTTCTACCCTGTTCACATGGTAGTATTTCTTGTTTGTGTGCATAGATTATACATTTTCCTGCATCCAACTGGTTTGCCACTGTGCGCAAAACTGTGGTTTGCGCAACCTGTTTCACAATGGCAATGTTTGTAATCGCAACTCCAGTTATATTTTTCTGTATTTTTGTTAAACTGGAAAATTATAAATAAAGTTCTCAAAAAAAAGAAAGACCTGGAATCAGCAGGCACAATTGTTTCAAAGAAAACAATAAGTCCACTACCATGACCTGTATGCGTGCTCACAACACAAGACTCCATTGCTGACAAAAGCATGTTGGAGTGTGTTTAAAGGTTGCTGAACAACAGCAGAATATAGTCTGGTCAGATGAGACCAAACCGAACTCTTTGAATGCCATAACACACATTATGTTTAGTGGTCAAATGTCACCCTAAAAATACCATGCCAACAGTGAAGTCTGGAGGTGGGAATATCATGGTGTGGAGCTGTTTTTCAGACCTGAGCAATGCATGCAACTCACTTTTTTCTACTCAGGAGGCATTTTGAAGCTGTCATTGCTAACAAAGGCTTTATATGAAGTATTAAATATTAAAGTAAAAGCAAGTAAGTAAAATTGTATTTGTATAGCACCTTTCAAGACAAAAATCACAAAGTGCTTCACAGAAAAACTAAAACATAAAAACAGAAATCAACCAAAAGCAAGTTAAACTGATAGTTCTGTCCTTGGACTGTCCTCTGCGCATAAAACCGTCATCCTTTACTGTTATAAGTAGTTATTTAGCACTCTATATTTGTGCTAAATAACTAGAGTCTGTTGTCTCTTTTTTTCTTTTCTGTTTCTTAGTATAATAATAAGGTGATGGGGTATGGAGAGGAAACCATAGCTTGCTCTTAATATATGTATTAATATAGATATACTTGATCTACTGGTGTCTGTTGTAAGCTTAAGATCAGATGTCTTTCCTTTCTTGCACACATTCACATTTACACAAACATCCTGAAAACCAATAAGCTCTCCTTGCCATTCTTCCATCCACTCTGTTCAGCGCTTCACAACACAACACCCTGAACCTGTTGAACCCCAGTGCCCCCCATCTGGTTTCACAGGCTGCACCTCTAGGTCTGTTATTTAAATATAGACATATGGTTTGGTAAGTGCAGACTTCCCCATTCACCTGACGGCATGTACACGGAAAACAATGCCTCTGCTGAAAGCACAGATCTCACAGATTTTAAACCTGCTAGTTTCATCACGCTCCAACTAAAATTGCTGAACCAACAGCAAAAGAAGACCTAAATTATGCTTCACTTTTGAAAGACATTATCATGAATTCTGTCTTACCTTTGCTGCTTTGCTTCCAAAAAAAAAGAAATTGCGATAAAACTGCATTTCCAAGTCTGTTTCAAGAGCAGTTTTCCATTATAAATCACTAGTTTCTGCCTTATTATATTGTTTTTCTCACAGATGCAATATGCGTCAATCTCCTGTTGTGGACAGTGCAGCCGTCCGCTTTTAAAAAAATCTTTTTTGTTTTGGAAAAATTACCTCTGACAAGAAAGCCTAATTTGCTCTTTTTTCTTTGTTTTCTCTTCTGTTTTTTTTCTTCCCCCCTTTCTCACTATCTCTTCTCCCCTGTATTTTTCTTTCTCTCCCTCTCTTTCTTTCATTCTTTCTCCCTGTCCTATCCCCTAGTCATGTCTGTCCCGTCTGTAACAACCAAAAATCAAATCAAATAAATACATAATTATAATAAAGGTCAATCAAATGGACGAATATGACAAGGCTACGATGATCCACTTGGTAAAGTAAATCCGCTTGGCATCTTTCTTGGCTTTCAGACAACAATTCTAATGGCTAAAGATCCAAACGGGACAGGCAAAAAAACAAAAACAAACAAAAAAACCCACAGCAAACATGGAAACAAAACTTTCAAAATAAAACAAGAAACATGAAGAGACTTGAATTGGGAGACGCAAGCTTGACAAAAGAGATAGAGAGAGGGAGTGAGAGAGGGCGAGGGACACAGATGAGAAAGACACAAGGGGACCCTACATAGATGAGGAGATGACACATGACAAACACGAAAAGACTCATAAACATGGAGACATAGGTGAAATATAAACTAAAACTCAGCTAAATCCTAACTAATAATGACAACACAAGAACTTAACATGTTTCCAATATAACATAAGCAGGGCTCTAGACTAACTTTTTGCACTGGTGCGCCTAACTTTTTTTTCTTAGGTGCACCAGCACAAAAGTTAGGTGCACCCAAATCTTTCAACCGCATCACTTAACATCACAGTTTTACATGTGCACTCTTTTGAGGGGAAAGTTGCTGCCCATACAGACAATATTAATTTGCAAATGATTAACTAACAATCTTGTCAACACAAAGTTCTTTATTTGGAGCACCTTTCTACAAGAAAGATAAGTTACTGAAAAAAGTGCTTGTGCTTAAAGTGCACTTTTTGGCAATATTGTAGGGAATAATAAACTTAATCATCATCTCGGCCTCCTCTGATGACCTGTTTACTGCTGCCTGCCGCTTAAAGGAAGTAGGGAGAGGGGTAGGGATGGGTATCGAAAACCGGTTCTTGTTGAGAACCGGTTCCCACTGTTTCAATTCCTTGGAATTGTTTGACATTTTTGCAAACGATTCCCTTATCGATTCCAGTCGCCCCGAATGACGTCACCACGTTGCGGAGCGTCATTTACCTGGCAGGAAACACGGCGCGTAAGCGGCTCAAACGCTCAAAAGTTTACGAGAACGGATGACAACAGGGCAACTTGCAATACTTGCAAAGTAGATATTTAATTTAAGGGAGGAAACACTACGAATATGCAAAAGCATTTGCTCACAAAACACGTGATCACCTTAAATGAATGTCGTGTTTTTAATTCTGCTCCAGACTCGTGAATCTCAACCCAGCAGCAGCGGTAACGTTTGCACGTCCTCTCCCGTTAATGCGGCAGGTAAATAATCAACTAACAGTGCATATTATGTTAGCGCAATCTGCCTTATTACTAAACCTGCCATTACTGTGCATTTAGGTGACCATGATAAGAGAGACACACAGAGTCTGGCTCAGATGCTGGCAGTTCTCGCTGCAGTCTACCGGTAGCGTCTCTTTTCAGGCCAGGATAGACGAATGTCACCAAGCAGTGACTAAGTTTGTGGTAAAAGCCTTGAACCAGTGTTGCCAACTCCTCAGTAAGGAAAATCGCTATTGGTTGTCCTAGAAGTCGCTAGAAGTCGCTAAATGACGTCATTGCCTAATTTGCATAATTGGTCATGCTAATCTAATTGTAACCTACCGTATTTTCACGACCATAAGGCGCACTGTGCTAAAAGGCGCAGTCTCAGTTATGTGTGCCCTTACTGTATTTAACACACACATAAGGCGCACTGGACCATAGGGCGCATACAAGTACCGTATGCGTATTTAACAATAAAGCGGGAGCAAACCTGAATTCGGTACCTTACTCACATTTCTATTGCCGGTAATCGTCATCATCAACAACACACAAGCATACAAGTGTGCATATTTAAAAATAAAGCAGGAGCAAAACAAAGTTTGGTACTCACATTTTTATCATCAATCAAACCCATCGAAGTCCTCATCCTCTGTGTCTGAATTGAACAGCTGCGCTAAATCTCCATCAAACATGCCAGGTTCACTTTCTTCACTGTCAGAGTCACTTTCCGTGCCGTGCGGCTCCTCGGAAACGATGCCGGCTTTTGCGAAAGCTCGAACAACAGTGCCAGCAGACATGTTAGCCCAAGCATCTACAATCCATTGGCAAATTGTGGCGTAACTCGCCCGGCGCTGCCTTCCACTCTTAGTGAAACTGCGTGGAAAAAACCACCTGGCCTCCTTACATACACCTCCCTCAGCCAGTCTTTCATCATTTCCTCATCCATCCAGCCCTTTTCATTTGCCTTAATGATGATTTCTGCTGGAAACTTCTCTTTAGGCAAAGTCTTTCGCTTAAAAATCACCATAGGCGGCAGTTTCTGTCCATTAGCATGGCAGCCAAGCACAACAGTAAAAGAAGACTTTTCGTGCCCCGTTGTGCGTATCGCTACCGTGCTGGTCCCCTTCTTCTCCACAGTGTGACTCACCGGGATGTCAAAAGTGAGCGGGACCTCGTCCATGTTTGTGATGTGGCTGCGCTGGATGTTTTTGTCGCCGATGTGTTTGCTGCAGTAGGAGCGGAAGATGGCCAGCTTTTCCTTATAATCCGCTGGAAGTTGCTGCGCTACCGTAGTCCTGGTCCGGATGGAAAAATGGCACCGTTTCATAAAACGAAAGCACCAAGACGGACCTCCTTGGAAATGTTCAATGTTCATCTCTTCAGCTAGTGAAACTGCTTTTAGCCGAATGGTGACCGTCGAAACGCTTCTCCCGCTCGCTCTTTGCTCGATGATCCACCGCTCGAGTCTTTCCTCCAACTCGGGCCACCTCGCCTTATGTCCGCGGAAACTCAGCTGCGTTTTCTTGACCTGCCGGAGCTTGTTTTCCAGCTTCCTCCATTTGCGAACCATCGATTCGTTAATCTTAAATTCTCTCGCCGCTGCTCGATTTCCATGTTCCTCCGCGTAGCTGATGGCCTTCAGTTTAAACTGTGCTTCGTAAGCGTGTCTCTTTGCCATTTTCAGGGTTGTTAAAACAACGATGTCCTGCATAACGCACATACCTGTTCTTTTATACAAGTATGTGCGATTGTCCCGGTATATACGATCAACGCCCACACTTCACCCTTTAACGTTCTCATGGTGTTCTCTACTACGTCCTCCTTACAACACATAGGGCGCACCGCGCTATAGGGCGCGCCGCACTTTTTGAAGAAAATCTAAGACTTTTAAGTGCGCCTTATGGTCGTGAAAATACGGTATGTTGTTGGAGAGAGAAATAACATCGTGGAAGAGACATAAAGTGAGTAAAAAACGTCCTAAATGCATATAGAGTTTATTTAGAACTACAAATTAAATTTATTTTAGCAATTATTGTTTTTTTTTTAATGTCACAATTCCAACCCTGCTCCTTTACCCGGGCTTGGACCGGCAAAAGTGACCTGAAATAGGCACTCTGGTGGAGTTACTTTGTGTGTGTGTTTATAAGTAGTTTTAAACCTTGTGATCCACAAAACAGCATACGAGTAAAAGAAGAACTGACTGCGTTACAGCACCCACTGCTTGTTGAGAGTAAAAGCGATACGCGCTTTCACGTCTTTTTTTAGCGACTTTTTTTCTAAAAAAAGTCGCTAAGGGGTCTGAAAACTCGCTAAATATAGCGACAAAGTCGCTAAGTTGGCAACACTGGCTTGAACCCATTTGCCACAGCAGATGCCCCCAATTTTAGGTAAGTGAATGTGTTTAATTGTAGGCAGGGACATTACTGGATATTCTTGTGTAATTGCTACTGAATAATTTATGTTATGCTTTGTTATTGCTACAGAAGAATATTTATTTTATTATTTTACATTTACAATTTTTTTTCCTGGGGACCCTGTGACACTCCATTGAAGAGCCGTAGGCTGGATCTCTTAAGATCTCACTGTTGGGTTTGTAAGGCCATGTTACTCCTAAATTTCTATCTTGTTCAAAGAGAAGATATAAAAATATTCTGCAGTAGAACAAAAACGTAACAAAACCATGAATCAACATAAGAACATTACCCGATGCTGCAGAAGTGAAGCAGAGTAATGTTACAGAGACTTTATTAGAGACATGGCTAAGCGTTTTGTAATTTGGCATCATTGTAAAATGTTTATATTTCTTCAGTATTGAACAGCAGAAATGAGGCTTTAGCGACCGACAGCGCTGTACACAATGGTAGACTGGTGTGTAATAAGCAAATGAATAATGCAGAAAACAGAGATTTAAGATGGGGAAACTGTTCTTGAAGTGCATTTTGGTCTGAGAGGGACAAAACCTGTAGCTCAAAATCTGTGTGCTGTCGACTCACTGATGCGTCAGGTCCACACTTTGTGTTTACATTTATCTGGAATCTGTTTACTTGCTCTCATTTACTGTTTTAGCTGTTTGGTGGTTGTTGAAATAGGTTGGTGACCTCCTGGCATTACTGGCAAAATGCATTTATATTTAACAATTGATTCAGGATTTAATGAATCAATATTGCGTTATTCAAGCTAAAATCAGTTTTAACCCTCTCAAGGCAGGCGTTGCCGATTTGCAACAGTTAAAAACTAACAACCTAATTACTCCACATACATATTTTATGAGGTTTTTTTTTTACTCAGAAGTACCACTGCAGGACTTGGTTGTGCATTAGCAACAAAAAGTTTAATTTGAGCCTGAGAGGGTTAATCGGAATATCGATTATTGAAACCCACCCTACTACTCACCTCTATCTATCCGTCTGGACTATCAAACGCACATACATGTAGGCCAACGGGAATATCTGGACCACAGCCAATTAAAGAGGTCCCACCCCTGACTATCTCTGATTGGTTTAGACCACGATTTGGGCATAATGTATGTTTGTTTGTTGTTGAGCACACGGACTTTCAGACTTGTGGGCACTTTTTAAAAAAATTTTTTTTACTCAAACGGCTGGTCGCACTGGTGCAACCTAGGATTTTTTTTTAGTTGCACCATTGAGAAATTAGGTCACATTTGCAACTCAATTGGTCACACTGTAGAGCCCTGATAAGAAATCAAAAGTACAAAATAAACTCAAAATGCTGGGTCACAAACCCAGCCCCCTGAAATGTTATCCGCTTAAGCCTAATCTAAAAAGTGGAGACGATGTCTGTCTTTCAAATTCAAACTGGGAACTGGTTCTACTGAAGAGGGCCTTGAAAGCTGAAGGCTATGCCACACATTCAAACTGCTACAGCACAGTTCTTTTAATTTCAGTTGTAGCAAAATATTCTGAACTGCTCTTTGAGCATTTTTGGAGGAATAGGATTTAGTAATAAATTGAAAAAAATTGCTTAAGTTGTTGAATGTAGAAAGGTCGATATGAGAGAAAACCTTAAGTAAATTTCAGCAGTTATGAAATTTGCGCCACTTTATGACACGTGTGCGATGGATTTGAATATTCATCAAGTCATTACTAGGTAAAGCTTAAGGACTGCTTGGCTTAATGGGGCTCTAACTCTTTGTCAGGCTGGCTAAAGTGCTGTTACTGTAATTCAAAAAATTAAACATTATCTAAATATGATCACTCAAAAATAGTGTTTTTAGGGAGTACTGTTAAATGTCCATTTCCTAAGACATATATCAGGACAGTTCCAGAGTTTGTTAAAATAGAATGCGATCATTTACGATCCGGGATTAATATTACTGACTTACCCAACTTGACACTGGAGACGCTTGGATAAGTGCAAATTCTATTTTATTCACACACTTTGGCTGAAAATAACACAGCTTAAAACTCACTGCTCCTCTGCTCTGTTTTCATACATCCAGCTCAGTACTCTCCTTCTCCCAACATGCTACTGTTTTTAGAGACAGCAGAGGCATGATTAAATATCTACCCACAGCTGCGTCAAGCAGACTCCCCTACCAGTGCCTCTGAACCCACTGCACCACCCCTCCACTGCGGTTGAGCCTTATATATTGATGTTAAAATAACCCACTATATAACTTTTTTTCTGAACTGAGGACTAGATCAGATAAAAAGTCAGGGGAGAAGTAAAACTGAACACGCTGACATCACACATGGACATGAACCTTCAAAGTAAAAAAGGAAATAACTGTCATGAAATGCTGTGTGGCAGGCAGGAGATGAGGACTCAAAGTGCAGGACTCAGACTCAGGGGATGAACTCAAAATCACAGCTTTATTTGCTGGTCACAGAAAAACGAGCATACAAAGTAAACTAAGCTAAACTGGGAAACAATGAGCTAAAACTCACAGGGAGATCCACACAGCATGAGGGACGACGCGACACAGACTCAGAGAAACACAGGGTTTAAATACACTGGGAAGCAACGAGGGGAATGAGACACAGAAGGAGAGCACAGCTGGGGGAAATAAGAACTGACAAGACAAGGAAGCGTAAACTGAACACATTCACATAAGACACGGACCTTCAATGTAAAACAGGAAGTATGACACAGAGACGCGAACTAGACTAGGGGAGACAGAGCAACTAAGAACACAGACAACACCAACAACAAAGAGACACAGAGGGCAGCTACTAAATACTCAGAGAACTAAACAGAATACAAGAAAACCAAACTAAGACACTACACTAAAGAATAAGCTGGGACAACAAAGAGAACTAAGAACATAATACAAAAAACTCAGAGGCACAAGAAACTCAAAACACTGGGTCACAGACCCAGGACCGTGACAATAACAACACAAAGACGCAGACAAGACTCTAAACTACACCTGCAGGAAAAACGAGGACACCAAAACAAAACCTAAGAACTAAACCCTTAACTAAACTGAAACATAGAATTCTAATAATAGTCAAGGAAGAACAAGAATCAGAATATAATACAAAATACAAAATCAAACCAAAACATGACAACTCAAAATACTGGGTCAAACTGACCCAGAACCGTGACACATCAAGTATTTCGAGATGTACAGCTCTGCAACACATACAAGTGAAGAGAAGACCATACTTCTTCAGTTCCTTTCTTGCATCCTTCACATAGAACAGTCCAAAGCAATCCATGCCACAATATGTGAATGGAGGGGTAATTTCCATTCTGTCCTCTGGCAAATCTGCCATTTTTGGATCTTGTGTGTTCCTTCTATACTTCCTGCATGTGACACACTTAAAGATATGTGAGGCAACTGCACTGCTGCATCCAATGACCCATATCCCATTAGATCGCAATTCATTTACAGTCATACCTCTTCCTTGATGCTGTACTTTCTCATGATAATGCTTGATCAATAAAGAAGACACGTGACTTGTTTTTGGCAGAATGGCAGGATGTTTAACACGTGGATGAAGATCACTTTTTGTTAAGCGGCCGCCTAATCTCAGCACACCCTGCTCATCCAAAAATTGACTTAATTTGCATAGCTAGTTTGCTTTGTCTTTGGATTTTACGTCCTTGCATTGCTGTAAATTCTTGATTTCACTGCTGAATGCTTCTCTTTGGACCAATCTGATTATGAAAAGTTCAGCTTGTTGTCTTTCCTCAACACTTGTACTTCCATTGAGTTTGGGACCAAGACCCTTGACTTGCTTAGCATGACGTTTAAGACAAGCAATAGCCTTAACAGCTCTTTTCCAGTCAGAAAACTTAGTCAGGCGGTCCAACAATGTTCTATTTAACCTTGCACCTGGTGTTGAACATCTGAGCCCTTCGAAGTTCTGGATCATTGTCACTAACCTCTCCCACCTGAGCATCTCTGGTGGGTAGCTCCTTTTCCCACAGAAAGTCTGGGCCAGTGAACCAATTTGAAGCAACGAGCTGATCTGCCGATAACCCTCCCGAAGCATGGTCCGCCGGATTGTCTTCGGATTGCACATGATACCATTGGTTGAGTTGAGTGTTTCTTGACAGTTACTCTGAACTGAAAGTCATCAGAGGATACGCACCATTGCACACCCAGTGCTCTTTCTAGGAGCGGCTCCCCTAAATCTATGTCCAGCTCTTTGACAATGTCAGCACACTGTTCCTTTGGTATTGACTCCAATACCTTCTTGCTGTTGGGAATGAACTTGTGTAGTCTAAGCTTGCCTGCACTGCAGAACTCTCTCGCTTCCTTAATCAGCTCGATTGCCTCAGCATCAGACCTTACACTCACCAGTCCATCATCAACATAAAAATTTCTTCAGATGAACTTGACAGTGCTTTGGCTAAATCGATCCTGACCTTCTGTGGCTAGATGTTTAAGTCCAAAATTGGCACAGCCAGGTGAGGAAGCTGCTCTAAACAAATGGACTTTCATCCAAAAAACTGATGGCAGAGACTCGAGATCACCATTCTCCCACCATAAGAACCTCAAGTAGTCTTGGTCTTCAGACTTTACATGGAATTGATGGAACATTCATTCCACATCACACATAATAGCGACTGGGCCCTTTCGAAATCTACAAAGAACTCCCACCAAGGTGTTTGTGAGCTCTGGCCCTGTAAGAAGGTGGTCATTCAATGATATATCTTGAAATCTTGCCGAGCAATCGAAGACCACTCGCAGTTTCTCTGGCTTTTGAGGGTGGTATACACCATGGTGGGGAATACAGTGGGGCAAAAAAAGTATTTAGTCAGCCACCGATTGTGCAAGTTCCCCCACCTAAAATGATGACAGAGGTCAGTAATTTGCACCAGAGGTACACTTCAACTGTGAGAGACAGAATGTGAAAAAAAAAATCCATGAATCCACATGGTAGGATTTGTAAAGAATTTATTCGTAAATCAGGGTGGAAAATAAGTATTTGGTCAATAACAAAAATACAACTCAATACTTTGTAACATAACCTTTGTTGGCAATAACAGAGGTCAAACGTTTACTATAGGTCTTTACCAGGTTTGCACACACAGTAGCTGGTATTTTGGCCCATTCCTCCATGCAGATCTTCTCGAGAGCAGTGATGTTTTGGGGCTGTCGCCGAGCAACACGGACTTTCAACTCCCGCCACAGATTTTCTATGGGGTTGAGGTCTGGAGACTGGCTAGGCCACTCCAGGACTTTCAAATGCTTCTTACGGAGCCACTCCTTTGTTGCCCGGGCGGTGTGTTTTGGATCATTGTCATGTTGGAAGACCCAGCCTCGTTTCATCTTCAAAGTTCTCACTGATGGAAGGAGGTTTTGGCTCAAAATCTCACGATACATGGCCCCATTCATTCTGTCCTTAACACGGATCAGTCGTCCTGTCCCCTTGGCAGAAAAACAGCCCCATAGCATGATGTTTCCACCCCCATGCTTCACAGTAGGTACGGTGTTCTTGGGATGCAACTCAGTATTCTTCTTCCTCCAAACACGACGAGTTGAGTTTATACCAAAGAGTTCTACTTTGGTTTCATCTGACCACATGACATTCTCCCAATCCTCTGCTGTATCATCCATGTGCTCTCTGGCAAACTTCAGACGGGCCTGGACATGCACTGGCTTCAGCAGCGGAACACGTCTGGCACTGCGGGATTTGATTCCCTGCAGTTGTAGTGTGTTACTGATGGTGACCTTTGTTACTTTGGTCCCAGCTCTCTGCAGGTCATTCACCAGGTCCCCCCGTGTGGTTCTGGGATCTTTGCTCACCATTCTCATTATCATTTTGACCTTGATCTCACCTTGGGTCAACACACCTGAACCACATGATTAGTTCGTTACCAGGCCTCTGGAGAACTGCAGGAGCTAATTTAGCCATTTAAATCAACTGTGTTGGTTGAAGGACATATCTAAAACCTGCAGGGACACCGGCCCTCGAGGCCTGGAGTTGCCCACCCCTGCTCTAGCTGATACTGCGTGGCTTTTTGGTTCCATCTGTTGCTTAACCAGTCAGGCAACTTGGCTGTCAGTTTTTGATTTTCAATGCCATCATCAAGAATACGCAGACTCTCATTGTGAGCCATGGCACATTCACAACTGTGTAAAAAGTCCACAAATTTCCTTACGTCAGCGCTCTCTCTTCACGCTGTTTTTGGCCAGTCATGTAATTTGTCTCGGCAGGCTTTTGGCAATCATAAAAGGCTGGCTGTATCGCTCATTGAGCAGTTCCCATGCAGCATCATATGCAGTATCTGAACCAATCAGAAAATAACCGTCTAATGCCTCTCTAGCCACTCCTCCAACAGATTTCTGAAGGAAGAATATTTTCTCTGAGCTTGGAATGTTTTTCTTTTCAATTAGAGCTTGGAAGGATGACTTCCAATTAGAGCTGGGCGATATGAGATTTTTTCATATCACGATATGTTTTTTTCATTTCAGGCGATAACGATATCTATCATGATATGAGCCAAATAACTATATTTGTAAGATTTAAATGTGCCGTTGCTCACAAGTAAAATGTGAAATAATCAGCAGCTTGTTTTTAAATATTTATTTCCCATAATAAGTTCAACAGGGTAGATGTACTTAAGGAACATGAGACTTTTTCAGATAAATAAAGGCAAATATTGCAAACTACACAAAAGGCAGCCGCTAAAGCGTTTAAGTTTCAAAATAGAACAAACGAAACAGACTAAATTGTCAATTCCACTTAGAAACAAAATATTAATTCTAAAAATAAATCTTAGTTTGTTTTACAGAAGAACAGACAAAACTGACTAACTTTTGTCAATATCAAATAAACTGAGAACTAAAAGGAAATTCTCAATCTCTCCTTGTTGTGTAGCTGAGCTTTTCAAACAGTTTTAACAGTTACTTTAGTCTGACAAAAGCCGAATTAGCGCTTCCAGTCAGAGACTGAGGCTACGTCCACACGTACACGGGTATTTTTGAAAACTGAGATTTTCCGTTTTCGTTTTAAAAAATAATCCCGTCCACACATAAAGGCAGAAATGAAGGAAAACGCTGCTATGAACATGCCAAAGCAGCAGGTGGCGATATATTCCTAACCGTGCAGAAATGTTGGCCAATCAGAAGTCTAGAAGCCTCGGTGGGAAAAAGTAAACAAGGCTGGGGCATAGAAGCAGAACCGAGTCGTATGTGTGGAGGGACAGTAACTGTGTGTATATGTAAGCATTTAAACACTGCAGAGAGTAGAATTAACAGTATTGTAGAAATTCATTTCACCGAAACAATAACGTGGCGCACAGTGTGACGCATGCACCAGTTTATTGTATTTCCAGACTTGCTTTCGGCACAATTTACAGTGCACGCTACTCTGTTTTTTGTCAGACTTGAAATAGCCGAAATACCTTCACACTACGGGACTTCTATGGCTCTTCCGTTCGACAATCTCTCCGGCATTGGAACCATCATCTGTTTTCTCTTCGGTCACGCTCGGTTGATTTTTCTAGTCGGCACACTCATTTCCTCCATTACGCGCTGGCTCCATTACCCGCTGGCTGCTTCCCAAACAAACACACGTGCGGCTTGGCACTTGTGCTGCACGTAACAAGTCACGCGACGTGACGCTGCGGCTGTGATTGGTTCGGCTCTGCGCTACTTAATTTGGATTGGCTGACCTTTTTTTTTTTTTTTTTTTTTTTTTTTAAAGAGGACAAGAGCGGCGAGGTCTATCGCGATAGCTTAATTTCTCTATCGAGTAAAAGTTATATCGCGATACATATCGTTATCGTTCTATCGCCCAGCTCTACTTCCAATGATTAAACTTGAGTGGATCACCACTAAAAACTGTGGGCTCTGGAATAGGTAGCCTATTTGCTGATATAATAATAATGGATTGGATTTATATAGCGCTTTTCAAGGCACCCAAAGCGCTTTACAATACCATTATTCATTCACTCTCACATTCATACACTGGTGGAGGCAAGCTACAGTTGTAGCCACAGCTGCCCTGGGGCAGACTGACAGAAGCGAGGCTGCCATATCGCACCATCGGCCCCTCTGGCCAACACCAGTACGCAAGTAGGGTAAAGTGTCTTGCCCAAGGACAGAACGACCAGGACAGAGAGCCCGGGGATCGACCTGATTGAGTCAGTCAGGCTATACAGACCTATAGGATAAATACTGTTTATAAATACATTCATATTATGATCATTCTCACTGTACTTTATGTATATATTAAAAGGAAAATCTTTGTGTATTTTATTGTATATAGTAACCCATGTGTCCATAGTATAGCATTTTCCGTTTTTTTTTTATTTCCAGGCTATTTTTCTTATTTATTTTTTATTGTTTTCTAATGCATCTCTAATTCACCTTTTCTTGTTGTCCCTTGCGCTGCTGTAACAAGTGAATTTCCCCAGTGTGGGATTAAATAAAGTCTATGTCTAACATAAATACAGAGACATGGAAACATGGATTGTATTACTCTGATGGATGTATCAGAGCAACTTGGGGTTGTCCTCTTGCCCAAGGATTTTTGGCATGCAGACTGGGGCTAACATTGAGCCACCAATCTTCGGATTATTAAATGACCTTCTCTACCTGCTGAACTACAAAATGGAAATGATTCACTGAAATTTCTATTCTTGTTTAAAATAGAACTAGCCAGTTGTACAGCTACAGTGTAAAACAGCTTTGGCATTACTTGAATAGGTGGCATTTCTTTTTTTGATACTTTTGTAGTAAGCTCTTGCTCTTGTTCTTTTTGTCTTTTCCCCTATTAGGCGTGATCTACACCACTGATATGTTGGACCGAGAGAGCAAGGACTCCTATTGGCTAACAGTTTATGCCACCGACCACGGTGTGGTTCCTCAGTTCACCAGTATTGACGTATTTATCCAGGTGGAGGATGTTAATGACAACGCCCCGTTGACTTCTGAACCTCTGTACCGAACCTCAGTGCCTGAGAATTCTCCACGTGATGTTTCTGTAATCCAGATCGAGGCTCAAGATCCTGATGCCACACTCTCCACTACTGCTGAGAGGCTCAACTACCGCATTATTAGTGGAAACCCACAGAATTTCTTCACCGTCAATACCCGCACTGGTGAGAAAGCATGTGTGCATCTTTCATCAAAAAGGTAGTGCTATATGTTAACATAAGCAAATTTAATTAGAAACCAGGAGTTGTAATTATAGGTTTAGGTTATAGGTTATTTTTTTCACTAATGAATTATCTTTCTTTTGTCTGCTGTGCATAACAAGTAGCAGTAACACTTACAGCTTGGTAATAAAGTGATAATAGCAGGGTAACAAGGCAGAAACAAGAACCTAATAATATGGTAATTTCTAAGTTATTACCACTAAATTACAAAGCAGTAACCAATTACTGCGACAAAATGTTTCTCCCACTCAAAACGCTATGTCCAGATGAACAGAATCAACCTTTAGGGATTTACTTAGCTGGATAATTGAGCATGCATCAAGACATCCAAGTAATTTAATCCTAACAACAACGGTTACAATTGAGTAGAAGTATACTGAAATTCATGTAATTGGATAATAGACCCCCAAAACTGGGGGTAATAATGTGGAAATAAAAACATCCCCATGAGGCAAAACCAATTAGTAGTAGGTCTCTCAAAGTCCACCATCATCTCCACTGTCTTGAGCAGGGTGAGCTCCAGGTATGACATGTTCAGTTTTTTCTTAAGGAAGTACAGGAGAATGTCTATGGTTTAAAATATGTAATTGGCTTCAACAATTGAAATTACAAGTTTACAGCGCTGGACCTCGGTGTGAAATCAGCCACCTGCCTCACATGAAGGATGACCTTCAGATTGGGCTATACAGTTTTACAATAACAAGTATTATTATGACTACTTCCGGAAGCGGCATGGCGGTCCCTCTGTCTCCCTGTGAATCTTCTCCTCTCTCCGTTCACATCTGACCTCGCCCGTATCTGCTCCTTTCCTGGAATAAAACAGAGAAGACGCCTCCCTGCCTATACTTGATTATTAATATTATCCTACTGATTCTATTTATCTATTCTATTTATTCTATTCTGTCTAAGTTTGGGACATTCTGTTCGGACTCCCTTGGCTCAGAAAATATCATCCTGACTGTTAACCAGTTATGTGTAAGCATGTTCTGGACCAGACAGTGGATTCATGGATGTACCTGTCATCCATGAACTTAAAGAGTTTCACAGATTATTCTCCTGAGGAGCATCCATTAGTGTAGAGGGAGAAGAGCAGTGAGGAAAAAACATACCCCTGGGGGAGGCCGGTGCTGATGGTCTTAGTGGGATGTGATGCTTTTTCAGTGCTCACCTGCTACTTGCTTGTAGTCATTTAATCCTTTGGTGGACTTCTTTGAGATCAAGATGACAGTGGAGCATTTGAAGCAGGAGGGGACTTCACACAGCTCCAGAAATCTCTTAAAGATGGAGGCCAGTTGGTTGGCACAGACTTTCAGATAGGAGGGAAACACCATCAGGTCCTGGAGCTTTTCTAGTCTTCTGTCTCTGGAAGAGCAGACACACATCGTCCTCAAGGATCTTTAATGCAGGTCGGGGGTAAGAGGGGAGGGGGATGAGGGCTGCAAGTAGTTTTTTTGTGTAGGCATTAGGTGAGGGTGAGCCGGTGGGAGGTATGAATGATTGTCTTTCAAATCTGCAGTAGAAGGTGTTAAGGTTGTTAGCCATTCGGCTTCTCTTCAGGGTGCTGGGATGCACTCCTGTAGCTGGGGATGTGCTGCAGGCCTCTGAAAACTGGTGTAGGGTTGCTGGCTAAGAAGTTGTTTTTAAGCTTCTCCCTTCAGTTCCTTTTACCCTGATCTTCTTGCTCAGCTCATTTCTGGCCTACTTGTACAGGGCCCAGCCCCTGCTGCTGTAGGTCTCCTCCTTGGTCCTTCTTGGCGCAGCTTCTTCAGAATTGGAGTGAACCATGGTTTGTTATTATTGCATTTGCAAAAGGTCTTAGTCTGCCCACACAAGTCTGCACAAAAACTTATGTATGATGTCAGTATGTTCATTCAAATCGGAAGTTGCAGCTTCAAAAACACTCCAGTCTGTGCAGTCAAGGCAGGATTGTAATTTGTCCCAAGTGCTTGGTCCACTTCTTCATAGTTTTAAGTTAAGTTCTTCATAGTTTTTAAAATAATTAAAAGTATTAGTCATTGTATTGCCATGTAGATATATCATAGACAGATCACTGAAAAATATAGCCATTACAGACGTAGTAATGCTAATGAGAGGAAAGACCAAAGCATAAGCCAAAACAAGTCAAAGCTGGCCGACAGTTTGAATTGACTGATCTAGCCTTCGTTCAAGTCCGCCCTTACTTCCATGTTTTTCCGGTCGCCAGCACCACGGTGTGAAAACTTTAAAATGGACCCAGAAATGTCGCTCCATTTTTTGTACATTTTTAGTTCTCTTGGAGCTAGAAAAACTTTGTCATCGCCGGCATGTTTTGTACCTTAAGCTCATCAGAGACAATCATATGCAGGTAAAATAATTTCCTTTAATCTACACGCATTTAGGAATTACTAGTTTCATGGATAATTTCAGTGCCTGAATGATTGTGCACATTTACTGTTTCATATAAAATGTGTAAACTAAATCTCTTTGAAACTTATAGAAGAACTTTTTCTATTTCTATTTATTTTCTATTATTCATTTGATCCTGTAACTTATTTGTGTGCATAGATAGGCTGTAAAAATGTCACAAAGCTGAAAATATTGTTATTTTTGAGTTCACAAAAAAGCTTAGTTACACAGATAAAGTGTATAAAATTTAAGTCTTTTCACAACTTATTTGTATATTTTACTTAAGCTTAATAATCAGAATAATGCTTTAATCTCTTCAAATGAATGAAATCATACCTTTCTACAAAAACTGTTTATGTTGTTCTCCACCTTTTCCTTAACCAGACCAGACCCTTGTCCTTGTACTGTAGGATTAACCTGAGTGTCCCAGTCCTGGACCGTTTTTTTAACCAGGAGGATCCCAGTCCTGATTTTTGTTGATGTATTATAAATATTCTTGTTTTATTGTTTTTGTTATTTACTTCAAACATATCACCAAAAGGTTAATTCGGAAAAATCAAAATTGACTCTAAAAGTGTATTCCTCTCCCGCATTACCTCCGTCTTCGTCCGCGATTGTTATAAGAAAAATCCTCCTGTGTGACCCGCAATGAATCATGGGATATGGTAGGCTACCAAGGATACACGCAACTCAACCTTCAAATCTGGGGAAAAGTAGGACGCATTTGTTGCCACATTTGGAGGACTCTTCAAATTTGGAAAGCTTTCGTCGCGTCACTGTGACATAATTGCCCAAAATTGTGGCCTACAAATGCTACCCCTGAATTTGGACACAGCATATGACTATATTAGAGAGTTGTTTTGATACAGAAGGAATCAGGGCTAGAAGATAACCCAGGTATCATAATGTAGGCATGAAGGAGACCTGTCTTCTGCTATAATTTGTTTTGACGATCCACATAAGCCTGGAATACCACCAGGCATACCACCCTTTAGAGTTGACCCAAAATGTATAAAGTGACGTTAACGGCATAACTGCATTAACGTGGCAAATCTCAGCACTAATTTTTAAGTTATCTCCAGTGAATTATCAGCAAACAGATTTCACATTTCCTAAATTCTTGTTTGATAGTTTAATTGTTGTCTACTGTTTATTTCTCAGGTCTGATCACCACAACCTCCAGGAAACTGGATCGTGAACAACAAACAGAGCATATTTTAGAGGTAAGGAAAGATTTGTAGCTTTAGAGATTTAGAGATGAATGAAAAATGTTCAGCACCTGCAAGGTGCAAGGCTCCAAGGTGGTTGGTGCCAGTTAGGGTGGTAACCCCCAAAGCAGATGGTGGACAGGGAGCCATCAGGCTGAAAAAAAGTGTCCGTCGGACTTGATTAGCCTGCAGGAATTCAAAATCAGCCAATGGGTGCCAGCAGGCCAAGTGGAACACAGCTTGAGCAGTGGCTGAAGCAAAAATTTGGTTTTGGGAAGAGTTTAGTGAGGCCATGGAACAAGACCGTCAGACTGCCTAGAAGTTAGTGCCAATTTCAACTGAGGCGATGAAAGGCTCTAAGAGTTGTAGAGTTTTCTTAATTGACATGTCTCTACAATGTCACATGAAAATCTCTGTTGATACACTCAGGGTACGTACGGGTGCTTGAAATCCTTGAAAATGCTTGAATTTTAATGTTGTCTTTTCAAGGTTTGAAAAGTGCTTGAATTTCAGATGTGGTGCTTAAAAGTGCTTGAAAGTGTAACTGTATTTCATTCACAATAAATAGCTATCTGATTGAATAATTTTCTTATCAGGTAGAGAAATAAAATGAGTCGCAAAATGTAGAGGCAAAATTTCCCCGCCTGGGCTGCCTTGCCCCTCTGTCTGTTTCAATATATGACCCCGCCCCTCCCTCGGACAGTCGGGGATGAGTGCGCTAACATACCTGTAGGTTGCTGTTTTAATGAGTGTTTGATGGAAAACAACAATGGCGGAGTTTGCGCTCTCCAGTCGCATGATAGGTGAGTGCTAGTAAATAATTTTCCAGCACGTGTACGTTACACATGCTATTTAAAAAAAAAAAAAAAGATTATTATTTTGCTAACTATCAAACTCTCTGGAGAAATGATTGATGCACTGAGTGTGATGCCTTATGGCAGCGCTATTATGGAATATGCTGTGAACTTTGCTAACATTACTTAGCAGTGATATGAGTTAATTTACTCAAGTGAAAGCTTTAAACAACGGTAAAAACGGCATTTTCTAAGGAGAGCGCTAGCAAACACGCTTTGCTTGTGAGTGTGTCAGTTCTACTAGTGAATGTGACAGATGCTGCAAAAAAGCCACCAAAAGCAGATTGAAGTGTAAACCCTGAGTGACACAGCTGCTGTCAGAACCTGCAGGTTTATTCCTGTGCTGTTCTCATCTGTGTTATAGTGGACACAAACTATTTTTTGGAGTTCCATAAGTAGTTTTTGTGCCTTCTTATTTGACGCAGAACACCTGATTTTTCTGTAAATAGTTTGAAATGGTTATATAAAAAACGTCTGAGCCTTGGCTGCATTTTTAGGTAAATAGTACCATATAACTTTGTTGTTTGCAAAACTTGTGCATATTTTTAAAAATGTACAATTTCTATTTGGTAAATGGTAAATGGCCTGTATTTGTATAGCGCTTTTCTAGTCCCTAAGGACCCCAAAGCGCTTTACACAACCTGTCATCCACCCATTCACACACTGGTGATGGCAAGCTACAATGTAGCCACAGCCACCCTGGGGCGCACTGACAGAGGCGAGGCTGCCGGACACTGGCGCCACCGGGCCCTCTGACCACCACCAGTAGGCAACGGGTGAAGTGTCTTGCCCAAGGACACAACGACCGAGACTGTTCAAGCCGGGGCTCGAACCGGCAACCTTCCGATTACAAGGCGAACTCCCAACTCTTGAGCCACGATCGCCCCATTTGCATTTCAAGTCATGAAAATGATCTGTTAAACATGCTTGTGGTTTTTACAGGCAAAAATATCACTTTCTACTTGTATTTTAAATTTTGTCTGAATTTAGATAAATTGTGCTGATACAGTATGTGAAAATGAGAAAATAACAGATTGGCAAGATAAAAGTTTTTAAAGGTGAAATATAGAGGCCAAATCAAAAGTAGTCAAAAACAGCCAATTATATCCTGGACCCCAGGTTTTTGGAGTATTTGAAATAATGGTAATATGACTGATCCATATGGTCACAAAGAATAGCCTCTTGTTTCTGTGCTACCAAAGTTCCCCGGCTTTCATTCAAAATGTGTTTATCGTCAGCACCGACACATTAAACTACTTAAACATTATGAATGTCTTCAAGCTCACACCGAGGCCTGTGGGGCACTATCAGCCACTGAGACAGTACACACATTTATATGTGCATTTGTATATGAATATTTCATACTGTAAGGCTGCCTGTTTATTTAAGGGAGATGAACAAAATACATTGGAATTGTACATAATAATATCACAGATGATAAATTCAATAGATTTTAAGTAGATACTTGTGCATTCTTAAAGTCTTATATGTTGAATTGAACTATGTGATCTGTTCAAAGCCTCCCAGTCAGTGCTGCTCTCCATGCCTGTCTGACTGTACATGATGTTTAAAGGTGACGTTTAGGACTTCAACAATAATACAGACAGCAATGTAGTTAGCAATAGAACAGTTTTATTGGGAATTAACTTAAAACAAACATCTGTCTCCTATTTTTTGTCACACAGGAAGGAAGCATCAATTTCTGACGAGAAGACTTATTTATTTCTTTTTTTTGTGGGGGGGGGGTTCAACAGGAGAAGAATATCTCTAACAAGTTGATTTGTTCACATTGTCACATCTTAATTTTTAAGTGAAATGTGCATTTTGAGTTTATACATTATGTATATAAGGCGACGTTTCCTTTTGCAGTATTTTTGTGTGGTTTGTTTTTCTATTTCTTAACAAAAGGTGAGCAAAGGTGTTTAAGTTCACCTAGGATGATTTGTCCTAATTTTCACATGGTCTTACTGAGGGGATGCAAATTGAAACATGCATTCTTTCTTTTGGGGGGGGGCATGTGCTGGAAAAGCTTGAAAAGGGACCTTGAAAGTGCTTTAAAAGTGCTTGAATTTGACCCTAAAAAAGGCGTATGAACCCTGTACACTATATTGGCAGACCGGTTTGGTGGTTCCCATCTTTAAGGAAGAGGACCGGCGAGTGTGCTCCAACTATGGCGAGGTCACACTCCTCAGTCTTCCCAGGAAAGCCTTACCAGGGGCTGGAAAGGATAGTCCGTCTGTTAGTTGAACCTTGGATACAGGAGGAAAAATGTGTTTTTTGTCCTGGTTACAGAACACTGGACCAGCTTTTTACCAGCTTGAGGATATCTGAGGGTGTGTGGGAGCTTGCCCAACCAGTCTACCTGTGTTTTGTGGACTTGGAGAAGGCTTTCTACCTCAGAACATTATTTGGGAGGTGCCTGTGGAGTATGGGGTCTCTGGCCTGTTGCTGTGGGGCATTCGGATCTTATTTAACCAAGAGCTAGATTTGCATTGATGGCAATAAGTCAGACTTGTTTCCAGTGGGTGTTGGACTCCAGCTTGCACTGAAGTGGTTCATAGCTGAGTGTGACGCGGTGGGAATGAGAATAAGCACCTCTAAGTCTGAGGCCAAGGTCTTTAGCTGGAAAAGGGTAGAGTGCCCACTCCAGGTAAGGGATGAGTTGCTGCCCCAAGTGGAGGAATTTAAGTATCTCGGGGTCTTGTTTACAAGTGAGGGGAGAGGGGAGCAGGAAATCAACAGACTGATTGAGGCTGTGGCTGGAGTGATGCAGATGCTATACTGGTCTGTAGTGGTAAAGAGAGAGCTGAAAGTACGAGGCCAATCCCAAAAGTAAGAGCCCCAATTTTTTTAGAAATACAAAAAACTGTTTATTTCCCATAATATTTACATAATTTTAAAGCTTGAAGACTTATCTATTTGTCTACATAATCGCCATTTCAGTTGATGAATTTTTGTAGAGGCTGTGGCAGTTTTACAATGCCCATGTCATGCCTGCTCACTGCTGCAGAATTGCCTTCTGAACAAATGTTCTTTCAACTTTGGGAACAGATGGTAGTCACTGGGTGCGAAGTCCGAACTGTAGGGTGGGTGGGTGATGAAGTTTTGCAGGAGAGCGACAGTTTGACGGGTGACCTGTGGACACACGGTGTCGTAGAGAATCCTTGGACTGTAGGAGAAAGCCAGAGTACCTGGAGAGAACTCACGCAAATGCAGGGAGAACATCCAAACTCCACACTGAATGACACCGGGCTGATGGTGGAATTGACACCAAAGGGAGGACCTTCTTGTTGTGAGGCAACTAATCTCTGTGCGACCGTGCTGCCACAAATTGCATTATCGTTATATTAAAAAAAATTAACAACTTTAAAACCTGTAATTTAAAAGCTTGATTGATGTTAGAACAAATGAATTCTTAAGGAAATTCAGCCTGTATTTTGGGACTATCCTCTGCTGTAAGGCAAGAGCTCATATGAAGGACATGTAATGCATCTGACAGAACCCGCTGGGCCTGTCTGATTACCGACTGGTTGTAAATGCAGGGGTGGGAAAGATCTTCAGTCCTCCCAGTCACCTTCATGGCAGACCGCACCAGACACAACAGATTAGATTTTGCATGCACAGAGCAATTGCCATACCATGACAGGGCTCTAGACCAAATTTTGACGGACACACCGTCAGGGCTCACCGATTCTGATGTGTTTACGCAGTGTTTACGTCTTTTTGCGTTGATTCTGAGCTGGAGGTTTTGTCTCTCTCCAACAAAAATTCACCGAGCGAGCAGCAAAAGAAGCAGCAAACTACGCTTCATATTTGATAAATGTCGTAATGGAATCACTGCTGTTTTGCCTCCACCACGATAAAAATCACACTTCATGCACAGCTCTCTCTCTCTCTGTACTTCAAGAACAGTTTCCCGTCTCAAATCTCTGTTTTCTGCATTATTCATTCGCTTATTACCCACCAGTCTACCGTGCGCCTAACTTTTTAAAGTTAGGCGTACCGGTGCGCCCATGGCAAAAAGTTAGTCTAGAGCCCTGCATGATAATATGCCACACCCTATGATGCTTTCCAGTACAGCCTGATAGAACTGAAACATTATTTTCTGATTATGTCAAGTGAAGTCAATTTTTTTTCTCTTTTTCAAACACCTTTAGTCTGTGTTAAAAACAAACTAACTAACAAACAAACAAAAAACAAAACGAGAACACATTGTGGTCATTGCAACTGAAGAGATAATCAAGTTGAATCCCAAGATAAATTTAGGATTTGATATGATTGATTTCTTCATTATGGATAAACAGTGGGTTGTGGTCTCCTACTGCTTGGGGGTCCAGCACCATCTCCTTAATAGACTCGATGGTTATCTTCACTTTGTGATGTTACGTCCAGTAAGGGTATCAGAATTAGACTATTGAATTGTATGTGCTTTCTTTCACTGACATCCAGTTGTTGACTATTAGCCTATTTCAAAATGTATTGCAAATACAAATACCTTTGTTTGAGGACAATTTTCCCTAACTGGAGCTCCTTAAATTTTAATTGAAATGCTACCCATAATAATGAGTGTGCCTTGGTTTGAGTAATGCTTTGTCCTGTAGTCCATATCAGCTCTTTGGTCTGCAATACCAGATTATTCACTGAGCACTATCCTGATAGCTACTGTGTCTCATCTATTAATGCTGACTGATATTCTCCTGAGATAAGCCCAAGAACAGTTGTGTCATCAGCAAATTTAATAATGCTAGATAAATGTGAAGGTGTACAGTGTACAAAGGAGAGCACAACCTCTAAGAACTCCAGTCTTCAATGTAATGGAAGGAAGGAAGTATGGGGGGCAGGCGAGGAAGGTGGAGGAAATTTGACATATTGAGTCAAAAAGTCCTTGATGCAGGTGTGGATGGTTGGGACAAAGCCAGTGTGTTTTCTGACTAAAATATTTGGGATGATGGTAATAAAGACAGTTCTAAAGTCAACAAAGAGCATCCTCTAGTTCTGTCAGTGGTCCAAATGGCTGAAAATGGAGTTGCTATGGCGATAACATCTTCAGTAGACTGTTTAGCGCTATTTCTGTTCTGCTAGATCGCACCTGCTCTGCGTAGTCACCTGCACAAAGTGCAGTATAGTGAGTCAGGATGTTTGATTAGAAGCCAAGAACAAAATATTTGGGTTGTTCTTTTTAAATACTTCAAACTATGTAATAGTGACTGCATATCAGATATTTTGTCCCAACAATGCTTTATCTATCCAACCTCTTCTAAATTTCACTCTGGCAGTCACTTAATTTTAAAACTAACTATTGGTCTCAATAAGCTGCACTTTCTAATTGTGAGGGACCAAGCAGCCAAGGCATAGAGGACACAGGCAAAAAAAAATGTCTTCAAAAAGGGTTTTCTTTATTTTAACCCTCAAAAAGTTCAAAAATGACAAAATTCAAAAACATAATTAGAAGGCCCATAAAAGAGGTCAACCGAATATAACTCTACAAAAAGTAATTTCCAGAAACTTAAACAAAGTGGACACAACTTAACTCACAAACTGACCTAATTACAAAGACACATGAAAGTAGCTTTTATAGTGGTTTGACCAAACCATTTTCACACAATAGGGGGGAAAACCAAAACACTTTAATATTAACTAAGCACAGAATAACCTAACTAAACCTAAAATAACCCTGTTCCTGATAACCACATGGTCTGTCCTGCTGAGCAGGCATTTTGTTCTCAGAGTCCTCAGCCACACCTTTTTCCCAGACCAGGAAACAGCCACCACCCAAAACCAGGTAACTCAAAGAAAGAGAAACATAATTAATATAACAAAACATTTTTAGAAAAACCACACAATGCTACTATGTGCGCGCCTGATAATATCAGTTAGGCTTAACCAAATGATTAATGAATTATATTAATGAAGAAAACTGCAAAACAAACGAATAAAGTGAACAAATGGACTAATTTACTAATTAATGTTTGGGGGACAATCTCTACTAGAACAGCATGGTTGCTTATGTGTCATGAAAGATCAAGTTTGTGATTAGGAACACTGTATATATTTTTGAACAAGCCTTTCTGCCCATACAGGTGTTGGTGTCAGATGGTGGCCCTAATCCCAAGCAAAGTACTGTTTGGGTGATAGTTCAAGTCCTGGATGAAAACGACAACAAGCCCATATTTCCTGAGAAGGTGTATCAAGTCAAACTTCCAGAGAGGGAGCGTAGAAAGAAGGGAGAACCAATCTATCGGGTGTTTGCCTATGACCGTGATGATGGGCCAAACTGTGACCTCTCCTACAGCATTGTGGATGGCAATGAGGATGGGAAGTTCTTCATCGACCCCAAGACAGCAGTGGTATCTTCACGCAAGGCCTTCAGTGCAGGGAGCTACGACATCCTGACTGTATGAATTTTTTAAAAATTTGTTAAACATGTCTGCTCTGTGAGTTCAAGAACATTTAAGTTGTATTTTCTAAACTCCAAATCATAAATTAATCGCTTAATCTTTGTTGTGAAGGACTTGTTTGAGGCAGGTCTGTCCATTTCTACAATCAGGAGAACATATTCTCTGAATCTAGGGAATGTGTGTAAAAGATTCATTGTGTATTTACTTTTGTTTTTCTTGATGATCTTGATTTTAGGAAATGCTCTTTAAAAATATTTCTTCATCATTAAGGTTGCCTGAACAGCACTCAAAATAACAGAGTTTGGTGCTTATTTAATTGATGCACACTGATTTTAGTTTTGTTATCTGGCTTCTGACAAAAGAATAGCATTCTTCAAAAATGCTGATTGAAGAATGGGATGCCATCTCACAGCAGTGTGTGACCAAGCTGGTGACCAGCATGAGAATAAGGTGCCAGGCTCTTGTGGCTGTGTGTGGTTTTTCCACATGCTACTGAGTCCCCATTTAATCTAATAAAGAATGCCAAACAAGAGTCAATAACAGAATAAGCTGTTTGGAAGTTTTTCAAGGGCACAACCCATTTACTCAACTCTGCTCCTAAACCCACAAATGCATTTTCCTTACAAATGTGGCAAGGTTTCCGATGCCTGTTTATTGTGACCATGGCAAGAAGTGTTGTTACAACAAAGAAATAATCAACCAGCATACCAAAACAAATAAGGAAATCTAAGTTTTCAACTTGTGGAAGGTCTGTATTTGATGCCAGCTAAAAACCGAAAACACAGCAAACACGTTAACGTTTAAAGTGATGAATACTGTGGACTTCAAGAATGGCGTGATATAGTTGTGGGGTATATTGTATCATAGCATATGGAAATATTTTAGTCTGCAAAAGACCCTTTGCCTTTCTTTTCCTCTATGTTCAGATCAAAGCAACAGACAATGGACGTCCTCAGAAATCCTCCACAGCGCGACTGCACATTGAGTGGATCCGCCGACCGCCAGCTCTCACTCTACCGCTGATTTTTGATGAACCATTCTACAATTTCACTGTGATGGAGAATGACAGGGTGGCTGAGATTGTGGGTGTGGTATCTATGCAGCAGAGCTCCACCCCTTTGTGGTTTGACATCACAGGTAAAATGCCCCTGTAATGGAGTATGCTTCGTAAACCACTTGAGGGTTTTGTTGTGTAAGGAAGGGTGTGCTCAGGTTTGATGCATGTTGTGTTGGTATAAATTAGGTACAGCTCAGACACAGTGGTCTGCATGGTATGTTCTCCCCATCCCAGTTACCATAGTGACAGCTTCTCAGATCCCAGTTCAAGTAATCTGTTGGTAGTCTAATATGGATTAAAATCAGGATGAAACTTAAATTAGATACATTTGTTTATTTTTCTCTCTTTGTTTTAAAAAAAAAGGATTGTTTCATTGAAGTATTCACAGCTATATTTACTAAGCAGGGCAATTTAATATTATGCTGCTATCACAAAACAAATGTCAACTAGAGGGGAGTGATCAACTAAAACTGTGTTAATTAATAAACATAGTTTAGCCAAGTTCATTGCAGTAACAACCCACATTGTATCAGAAGCAGCACAAATTACCAGATCAAAAACAATTAGACTTTAGAGAGTGAGTAATGTATTTAAAACAAACAAACAAAAAAAGACCGTATTTGTACTCTGACAGGTCTCTAGCTGTGATGTATTGTTGGCTCCAATCAGCCCAAAATATATAGATAAATGCGACAGGGGACGACAGACATTCCCACAATACACTTTTTGTCTTTCTAGTCAGTGTACATTAACCTGGAGATACCTTCTGACTTGTGCTTCTGGCTCTCCTTAGCTCTGCCTCTCTTTGTATTTTTTCTCTGTTTTCTGTCCATGTCACTCTCACTTCAAACACATTTTTCTCACTTCATTTGTGTGTAATGATGGTTTCTCATAATCTGAAACTTGAAAAAATGTGTTTTAGTTATTTAGGAAACAATATGAAGAAGGTAAACATTTTATTTAATTTTTTTTTTAAAAAGGAAAAAAAGGATAAAACATAGAATATTTAGCATTACAGCAGCACAGGTAAGTCAACTGAAAGACCATGTAGTGTGTGTGATCATGGGTATATGTGATCATCACTTGTAAATTTGGCAAAAGACACAGACCAGGAATCCCAGCTGATGATGCAATAAAAAACAACTGCACTTTCATGTTATTTCCAATGTACAGGGTGAGCCATTTATATGGATACACTGTAATAAAATGGGAATGGTTGGTGATATTAAAGTCCTGTTTGTGGCACATTAGTATATGTGAGGGGGCAAACTCCTCAAGATGGGTGGTGACCATGGTGGCCATTTAGAAGTCGGCCATCTTGGATACAACTTTTGTTTTTTCAATAGGAAGAGAGCCATGTGACACATCAAACATAAGTTTGATGTGTCACATTACCAATAATGGTAATGTCACAAGAAAAACAATGGTGTGCTTGGTTTCAACATAACTTTATTCTTTCATGAGTTATTTATAAGTTTCTCTTTGTTCACAGCCATTGACATGTTGAAGAGGTTAACACGTGAGGAGCGGATCGAAATTGTGTTGATATCTGGTGAACGCAGTAACCGGGTCATTGCAGCAGATTTCAGAGCAAACTGTCACTAATGAAGAAACATCAGTGGCTGTCCTAGCTTCATTCAGCAAGAGCCTACAGTGTAACACTCGCCGCATGTCACTGGAGAGTGGCATTAATCAAACATCCCTTCGGCAGATATTAGCTACTCACAAATGGCACCCTTACAAACTCCAGCTACTGCAGCATCTCAACGAGGATGACCCAGATCGGTGCAAAGAATTTGCAGAATGGGCAAAACAAAAATTGGAACAGGGCCCTCAGTTCACGCAGAAGATTTTGTTCAGTGATGAGGCAAACTTTTATGTGAATGGTGAAGTTAACAAACAAAACCACCGCTATTGGTCTGACACTAACCCACATTGGATGGATCCCTCCAAGACTGTTGGAACAACAAAAGTGATGGTTTGGTGTGGTATATGGGGTACAACGATAGTGGGTCCATTCTTCATCAATAAACTCAATGAATTTTTCCAGCAAGAAAAACTCACATTATGGGTGCCAGGTCCGAGCATTCCTAGATGAACAGTTTCCTGGAAAGTGGATTGGTCGTTATGGGCCAGTTGAATGGCCCCCAGGGTCTCCCGATCTGACCCCCTTAGACTTTTATCTTTGGGGTCATCTGAAGACAAATGTCTATGGTGTGAAGATACGAGATGTGCAGCACCTGAAACTACGGATACTGGATGCCTGTGCTGGCATTTCTCCTGCGGTGTTGCTATCAGTGTGTGAAGAGTGGGAGAAGAGGGTTGCATTGACAATCCAACACAATGGGCAGCACATTGAACACATTTTATAAGTGGTCAGAAACTTGTAAATAACTCATGAAAGAATAAAGTTATGTTGAAAACAAGCACGCCATTGTTTTTCTTGTGACATTAGCAATTTGTGTCACATGGCCCTCTTCCTATTGAAAAAAGCAAAAGTTGTATCCAAGATGGCTGACTTCTAAATGGCCACCATGGTCACCACCCATCTTGAGGAGTTTGCCCCTCACATATACTAATGTGCCACAAACAGGACTTTAATATCACCAACCATTCCCATTTTATTACAGTGTATCCATATAAATGGCCCACCCTGTATATTATTTTAACTTCAATAACTTCAAGCAAAAAAGCATTTTCTGATGGATAAACTACACGCATAAAATATAAAATTTTTCCCCAAGTGATCATCCAGTAAACCTTTCAGCCTTTCTAAATACATGTTAATATCAGAATGGGTTAAAAACCTTACAATTTGCTCTGTAACCTTTTTCAGACTGATAGATGTCAATAGCTTTGTTTCTCAACTGTTTCTTCAGATAGTGGTATGATGTGTTGCTACTTGAGACCTTAACGTACATCACTTTGTTGGACAGGTTCTTTTTCATTTCTGTGCTTGATTCATCAGTAATCAGACCTGAGTGTGTCTAATGAAACTAAACTCAGTGTGGCACAGGAATGACGGACCTGACCACATAGTTTGCTCTTTTTAGCACTTTTTATTCAGTTGCTGCTTTTCGGCTACACCCCACACAACAACCACAACCTCAGGTCCCAGCAAGTCTTTTGCAGGGGAGGCATGATGAACTGATGGAGCTCCGGTGTGTCAGCCTCCCCTGCAGCCATACCATAACACCATGCCCCGCCACACTGGTTAATGATAGTTAATTCATGATTTAACAAGGGAGGCAATTACTTTTGCACACAGAGCTAGGTAGGTTTGGGTGCCATATAATGTCATTATGGATTAATAAAGTATTCTAATTCTGATGGCCCGTAATAAATGCAATCATCATTTAGTGACAAATATGCAAAAGAATAAGGAATCAGGATAAAGGCAAATACTTTTGCACAGCACTGTATAAACCCAGATAGTTCTTCTCCTTTCTTTTGTCCTTCCCCTGGAGGCTCTCTGACCTTTCTGTCTCACCTCATCTTTCCTGTCTCTTCTCAATGCTTCATGCCCATAAGGTCCCAGGTCTTTCCGTGAGATGTTCTATATTCTGCAGAGCACTTGTGGCAGGAACTGTTCCTCAGAAGGTATCTCCCTTCCACTACTGCTATTTTCTGCCTTCTCAGCACCCTATTTTCATTATTTTTCTGTCATTCTTTATTTTACTGTTTTTGCACCAATGATGCACCCCTCTGCTTGTTATCTGTGCTTGTGGTGCCTGTGCTATAACTGATTAGTTGGATGTGGCTGGTTTTTCGAATGTGCGCATGTGTGTATGTGTCTCTCTCTGTGTATGTGTGAGGCAGAGAGAGAGAGATGGATGGACTGTTGTAGCCAAGATTAGTTGAAGGGATGCAGGTTTAGTAAAACAATACAAAAAGGGGAAAAAAAAGGGAAACATTTTTTTTGTCCAACCTTATAAACAGTACATTTGCATAATGACTGAAACTAGCTCACTGAAGGAGCAATGGACTGGAAGCGCAGTTCCTTGATCTTTAATATGCAAATTCTCATGACAGTTGATGAACAACTACTGACCAAAGCCCATTGATCAAAGACCACTGATCAATGGACATGAGTACAATTCACAGAAAGCTGGGGAAATGGCTGCAATTACAGCATTGTAAAAATGGTGAAAAATCTACCCTCAGGCCCCCTCCACATTTCAGAGATGGTCTTTCCCTTTTCACGTAAATGCCCCCCTTGACTCCCTGCTCAAACCAGCGTTCCTCCTTGTCCAGGATGTGTACATCCTCATCATTGAAAGAGTGTCCACTGGCCTGTAGGTGCAAATGGTGTGCGGAGTCCTGGCCTGACGAGGAAGCTCTTCTCTGTTGTGCCATCTGCTTCACTAGAGGTTTTTTGGTTTCGCCGATGTATAAATCATTGCAATCCTCCTGGCACTTAACAACGTACACTATATTACTCTGTTTGTGTCAGGGGACCCAATCCTTAGGGTAGACCAATTTTTGGCGCAGTGTTTTTTGGGGTTTAAAAATCACAGAGGTGCTGTGTTTAGAAAAAATGCGTTTCAGCTGTTCTGATACTCCTGACACGTACGAGATCACTACAGGTTTTTCGTGTTGGCAGCAGTTGTCCTTCTCTCTTGGATTGGCTGGAGCTTTCTTTAGGTGACTTCCTAGCTTTGACAAATGTCCAGCTGTCCAGTAGTTGTTGATCAGTGGTCATGAGAATTTGCATCAAGGAACTGACCTCCCAGCCCATTGTTGCGTGGGCTAGTTTCAGTCATTATGCAATGTACTTTTTATAAGGTTGGGGAAACCAGCAGTCAGTTCAGACTGAAGAAGTCACTTGGATGAGTGACGAAATATTTTTCCCACTGAAAATGCTACGTCCAGATAAACAGAATCAGCCTATTGGGGTTTACTTACCTGGATGATTGAGAGAGCATCAAGACATCTTCAATGCACCACAATGGTAGCCTGATATCAGACAGAATTGTCACATAATATTAAACAGAGGCTGTCAACTCAGCTGTATAGAGTGGGGAATCATAATGAAGCAGTTAATTTTAAATTGTAGATTTAAGCTGTTCTTCATAGTTTGGGCCACCAGATGCCACAAAAGAGGACTGTGGTGAAAAGCTTTGAGTAATGATCCCTTTTTTCAATATAGGCTTCAATGCTCCAGAAAGCTTCATTGGGCCATTAATACTAACTTGGGTGAACTAAAGGTGAGCCATTTATAATGGCCGGTGGCAAAGTACACATAGGTGAAGCATAATGTTCCAAATAAAACAAAAAGCAGCAGATGGCTGCCCCTCCTTGAGGCTGGCTCTGCTGGGGGTTTCTTCCTGTTAAAAGGGAGTCTTTCCTTCCCACTCTCACCAAAGTGCTTGTCCATAGGGATATTCTGATTGTATTATATAACTGTATTAATGTAAGATCATTTTCCTTGCCATATAAAGCACCTTGAGGTATCTGTTGTTGTGATTTGGCATTCTATAAATTGAATTAATTTGATAAATAAACAATAACAACAAAAAACTAGAAAACTAGAATGATACTCCTCCCCCCCCCCCCCCCCCCCCCCCCCCCCACACACACACACACACACAGATTCAGCTACTCTGTCCCATTTGTTTCTTTGTTATACCTGCATCTCTCCATTCCTTTTTTCCCCCACTGGTCTTTTGCTTAGCCTCTTGATACCTACATTCACCCATTCACCACCGGCTTGCTATTGTTCTTACTTTACTTTTTTTTTTACTCTATTTTTCATTCTCATTTAACCCCTTCCTGGGGTAAAAGAGACAATATGCAACAAGCAAACAAAGCTGAGGGTTATTCAATACACATCATAATTATTAAAAATAAGAATAAAATAAATACATCTGTCAGCAAATTATGAGCATTTAATATAATATTAATTAATACTGTTCACCTTTCTCTACATGTTCACTGTCAGTCCATCCCCTTCATCTTTTTCTCTCTTTTGATTGCACTTTGATTGTTATTTGTGTCATTTCTTATATTTTAATCTGGCGGTTTGCAGAATGGAGGGATGGCCTGAGGGCTAGCAAACCTTCCTTAGAATCCAGCTACTCTGCAAGTCTTTTTGCCACCAAGGCAAGAAAATGTGACAGCAGTGCCACTGCCATCTCCCTCACTCTCCCCAGACTGAGTGAGATCTTCCTTTTGATGTAACATCAATAATTTTAATTACGCTATTTATCTCTTTGTGGTAAAATAGTTAAATAGTTTAAAGGAGACTAGATAACTCTTCCTCTAACACTTCATTCTTGATGAAAGGTGGAGCAGGATGGTGACAAAATAGGATTAACCAGAGAGAGAACAGGAGTGAGGGTGTCTTTAATCACTCCACCGCTGTCAACAACTTGATACAATTTGTGCTGTCCAGAAACATCGCCACTGCATTAGTCATTTGGGAGATTGATTCCATACCTCCATACCCAACCAACTCACCCACAGGCGCGTTATAATCCCCCACTGAGCAGCTGACAGCTAGAACCAGCTTCATGGCATGATTGCTAGTCAGCTGCCCCCATTTCCCAACACCCTAGTCCACCAACTTCACAAAGCAAACAAAAACTAGGAAAAATAGCCAAAAACAAAAATAGATGAGAAATTTTTGCAATAACACACTCAAACTGCAGCACACTCTAAGCAAAAGGGAGGGGTACTACCAGCATGGAAAGTGTTTTTGCTTGTTGCTTTAGTGTGTTACTGTGATTCTTGCTTCATATTGGCATTTTATAGCATATGCTGTATATTATATATTATTATATGTAATCTGTGGTGTATAGGAGTTTGTGATGTGTGTTTGTGTGTGATGGAAGAGCTTAAACCTGTCAGCAGCCATCCTTTCCTCCTTTGCACTATCACAAACTCTTAGGCAATGGTCTCTAGTCATGTTCTCTGCCCTTATCCCAACACTGCACTGGTTAATTTACTGATTAGGATTGTACAAAAAAACCCCAAAAAACAATTCATGCATTTCAGGACTCAGTAACGCATACGCATGTTTTACATGACTGGAACCCACTGATCCACAAAATAAAATTGTGTGGTTTTTGTGTTTATTCACATATTCATCATAACTCGTGTGCATTCAAAGTAGGTATGAGCTGCATTTTTTGGCCATCCTTTCTTGCTTGACATTTGTGCTGTGGTGCAGGTGGGAACAGTGACAGTGTGTTTGATGTAGCGAAGACTGTGGGCACCATCATCATTGCCAAACCTCTTGATGCTGAACAGTGCTCCTTCTACAACATGACAGTGCAGGCTACAGATGGCACCAACACTGCATATACCCAGGTACCACTTTTCCTTTATTTCAGCGTTGCCTACAGTTTGGTACATTTCAACTGATTTTGTAGCACAGTCTTGTGTCAAAACGTGGAAAAAATTTCAAAATGTGGACTTTATTGCCTTTTAAAATTGGAAAATATTCACCAGATAGGAATTGGTACATATGACCAGATAGATAAAAATCATGTTTAGGGACATGAAAATATTTCAGCTAAATTATTTACATGTAAATTCATGGAACAGAAAGATTGTGTGATACATTGGGGTGGCTGCAGCTCAGGAGGTAGAGCAGGACTGTAAATGTGTATGAATGTTAGATAGAAAAAAAAAAAAAAAAAAGTTAGATAGCATTTAGGTAGAAAAAGCAGAGAAAAAAGTGCTTGTATTAATGGGTATGAATGAAAGAAACATGTTTTATAAAGTGCTTGGAATGCTCCAGTAGAGTAGAAAAATGCTATATAAGAACCAACCCATTTACCAGAAATGTCCAGTAATGCAAACCAGTAAGTTAGAGGTTGTGATTATGTCACCAGTTTCCACTCCCATCATGTTTGTAATGACAAGAAGTGTAAGTTGTAAGAACTTTATTTTACCATTCCACTGGGTTTACAGAGGATAGGAATGAAAAGAACAATTAGTGTTTCTATTCAGACTATTCAGACTGGTCCCCTTATTTAGAAATACCTTCCATAATAATTCTGACATTTGGATTACAATAGATTCCTTAGGCAGGGTGGTAGACAAACGTGGAGTCCTGGGCCTGTGTATCCTCAGTAATACATTCGTTTTTGGGGATGTGGAACATCACGTCACTGGTGGGGAAGGAATCTGAGCAAGTGCAGGACATGGAGTGCTACCGAATAAATATACCTCAGTGTATAGTAAGGGTTCTGGAACCATACTCCTGGAGAATGGCTGGACTGTAATCATTTTCTGGAGTGGCCTGTGGTGAGAGTAGCTGGGTGGGTGTGAGGACACTCACAAGTCCCTGGCTAAAGACCACCACCACATTACCTCTGTCCATGCCCAGAACAATAGTTCAGAATTCCCAGCCTTCTTTGAGTCTTTAGTTAGTCTGTCTGGGGAATTCATAGTTCTCCCAAGAGATTTTTTCACTCATGTGTGCAAATATGGAGCTGGAAAGGTGTGCTTGGGAGGAATAGCCTGATAAACCAGTGTTGTGTTTTTTTTTTTTTTATTGGACTTCCGTCATAGGTATGGGTTGGCCATAAAAAACACCATGTTTGAATCTAAAGTGGTGTACTTGGTATCATAGCACCTTATGCCAAATTTCAGTGATCTGTTTTTTTTTTAAATATATATTATCTGATCTGAGGTCATTTGTTTTGGACATTTGGATAAGGAGAAAGAGCTGTCAACTCATGACTATCTAGTGATGAATTGGGTCAGTAGGCTAGGAAGAATGCCAGATATACCTGGAAAACAGACTAGGAATATCTGGTGGAGGCCCGGGTACTTAAGCTCATAGAGTAAATGGTAAGTATTTGTGGACAAATCAGCATCTTCCATGCAAACAACAGGTAACTGCAACCATTTCCTATTGACCAAACCAATCCCAAGGAGGTTCTTGGTGCAACACCCCTTCAGACCACAACCAAAGAATCTGGTCTGAATGCTTTGTTGTGTCAAACCCATTTGCTTTCCCAAGAGGAGCACCATAGACTCTCTGTAGGCTTCTCTTGCTAATAAACAGTTTGTACCTTTAAGACCAATTGTCTGTATGCTCAACTCGGTCACCTATAACATCTCAAGGTTTTTAGTTTTGATCCTCAACCCATTGGTAGGCAGCTCTAAACACCACATCCAGAACACCTTGGATTTTGTTGAGAAGGGTGAGCGATGTCATCATGGAGGCAGATGAAACAATGGTCTCGTATGATGTTACATCTCTCTTCACTTGTCTTCCAGTCACTAAAGCAGTAGAAGTAGTTTTTAAGAGATTACAGGATGACCCCAACCTAAGGAACAGGACCACACTTAGCACCAACCAAGTGTGTTTGCTTTAGGAACTTTGTCTTCATTCCATATATTTCACATACAACGGTCAGTACTACAGGCAGAAACAAGGGTCAGAATCAGAATACTTTAATTATACCCGAGGAAATTATGTGGGTTACAGTTGCTCCAAGACAATAACAATAACAGACTGAACAAATTAAATAATACAATATCTTACAACTAGAGCTGGGCGATAGAACGATAACGATATGTATCGCGATATAACTTTTACTCGATAGAGAAATTAAGCTATCGCGATAGACCTCGCCGCTCTTGTCCTCTTAAAAAAAAAAAAAAAAAAAAAAAAAAAAAAAGGTCTGCCGATCCAAATTAAGTAGCGCAGAGCCGAACCAATCACAGCCGCAGCGTCACGTCGCGTGACTTGTTACGTACAGCACAAGTGCCAAGCCGCACGTGTGTTTGTTTGGGAAGCAGCCAGCGGGTAATGGAGCCAGCGCATAATGGAGGAAATGAGTGTGCCGACTAGAAAAATCAACCGAGCGTGACCGAAGAGAAAACAGATGATGGTTCCAATGCCGGAGAGATTGTCGAACGGAAGAGCCATAGAAGTTCCGTAGTGTGAAGGTATTTCGGCTATTTCAAGTCTGACAAAAAACAGAGTAGCGTGCACTGTAAATTGTGCCGAAAGCAAGTCTGGAAATACAATAAACTGGTGCATGCGTCACACTGTGTGCCACGTTATTGTTTCGGTGAAATGAATTTCTACAATACTGTTACTGTTAATTCTACTCTCTGCAGTGTTTAAATGCTTACATATACACACAGTTACTGTCCCTCCACACATACGACTCGGTTCTGCTTCTATGCCCCAGCTTTGTTTACTTTTTCCCACCGAGGCTTCTAGACTTCTGATTGGCCAACATTTCTGCACGGTTAGGAATCTAGCGCCACCTGCTGCTTTGGCATGTTCATAGCAGCGTTTTCCTTCATTTCTCCCTTTATGTGTGGACGGGATTATTTTTTTAAAACGGAAACGGAAAATCTCCGTTTTCAAAAATACCCGTGTACGTGTGGACGTAGCCTCAGTCTCTGACTGGAAGCGCTAATTCGTCATTCGGCTTTTGTCAGACTAAAGTAACTGTTAAAACTGTTTGAAAAGCTAAGCTATACAACAAGGAGAGATTGAGAATTTCCTTTTAGTTCTCAGTTTATTTGATATTGACAAAAGTTAGTCAGTTTTGTCTGTTCTTCTGTAAAACAAACTAAGATTTATTTTTAGAATTAATATTTTGTTTCTAAGTGGAATTGACAATTTAGTCTGTTTCGTTTGTTCTATTTTGAAACTTAAACGCTTTAGCGGCTGCCTTTTGTGTAGTTTGCAATATTTGCCTTTATTTATCTGAAAAGGTCTCATGTTCCTTAAGTACATCTACCCTGTTGAACTTATTATGGGAAATAAATATTTAAATAAAAACAAGCTGCTGATTATTTCACATTTTACTTGTGAGCAACGGCACATTTAAATCTTACAAATATAGTTATTTGGCTTATATCGTGATAGATATCGTTATCGCCTGAAATGAAAAAAACATCGTGATATGAAAAAATCTCATATCACCCAGCTCTACTTACAACGTTTATAAAACATAAGAAATAGCCCTAATATAGTCTTTCTCGAAGTGTGGTATGCGGGCTCTCTCTGGTGGTGTGCGGGAAATCCCCAATTAAAAAAAAAAAAATTAAATAATATACGCAATATATATGCAAAGACAACACGAGCGTTCCTGAGGCCCTTCTGGGAGCTGGAGTCGACCAGCAAACGTTTCCCCGAGCATGACTCCTCTATAAAGAGTAACCTTTCCAGCAGTCGCGGCCTCTATGGAGCGCTGGCGGATTTGTTTCCGTGCAAAAGCGGCATGGCGCTGTCACAATGATTGTAAAAACACAGCCCTTTTCCACGGTGCCACCGTGCTGCGATCTCAGCCACCACCAGTGTTGGGGAGTAACGGAATACATGTACCGCCGTTACGTATTTAAAATACAAAATATGAGTAACTGTATTCCGTTACAGTTACCGTTTAAAAAGGTGGTATTCTTTTTTTTTTTTTTTTTTTTTGCCTGTCCCGTTTGGCTCTTTTGCCATCAGAATTGTTGTCTAAAGGCAAAGAAAGATGCCCAACGGATTTACTTTACCAAATTGACCATCCCAGCTTTGCCGTAATGGTCCATTTGATTCACCTTTTATTGTTCATTTTATTTTCACTTACTGAATACGGGACAGACTTGACTGGGGAAAAGAAGGGGAGAAAGAAAGAGGGAAAGAGAAACAGCTGAGAAGAGAGACGGGGGAGAAGGGCAAAAGACAAAAACCAACAGAATGAGCAGAAAAAAAAGAAAGAAAAAAATGCATATATCAATCACCTGGATCACCTGCTGAGAAAGAAAAAAGAAAACAAGCAGAAGAGAACAAGAGTAATAGAATAAACAACATCACAATGATATATGGGAATATGACAGTAAATACTAAATATTAAACATTATTGTGCAGCACATAAGATCAACAGAACACAGTGTGCTTTGAGGTAGGAGCCAAAAAGGGTGTAGTTTGTGGGTGTGATCACCCGTGTGTACACCTGTGAGCATGGACGCGCTTGTTTTTTTTTTTTTTTTTAAAAGGTTCCTTCATGTAATGATCTGCTAGAGGGTGTGGGGGGTCCACAGCCCCGTCCTCCAGGGTATGAAGCAGGTATGGAGGAGATCAAAACTCCAGACATCCAGAGGCCCCCAGAACACAAGAGACCAAGGAAGACCAACAGAGGGGCAGCCGCGCCACTGTCCCAGAAAGAGCTGAGGAGAGTCCCAGATGAGGGCTCACTCAGCAGCCGCGGAGCAGAAGCCAGGGGGAGTTGCAGTGATGCGCCCGTGAGCTCCGCCGGCAGCCAGCCGTGCCTGAGTGACCGAGCCCCAGGCCGAGAGGCCGAGGGCACCCCACCTCCGAAGAGGCCCGAGCGAGCCCCAGGCTCCAGGCTCTCTCTCTCTGCGACTGTGTGTTTCCTGGGTGAGAGAGCGCCTTTTCGTTGTTGTTGTTGTTGTTGTGCTAAGCTAACAGGCAGAATACTACAAGCATAGCTCTAAAGAATGTAGCATCATGGGCAGTGTAGTCTGTGTTGCAGGGAGAATGGACTGCCATACACGTTATGGGTCTGTGAGCGCGAGGAGGGAGAAAAAGGGGAGTGGAAAGGTACGAGTTGTCATCGAGGAAAAACGGGAGCTGGAAGCATGTAAATATAATAACATCTTTCAATTTCATTGTACTTGTGACAATGACAATAAAGAATATTCTAATAACCACTTCAGCCAAGAAGAGTGCCTGACGAGCCCAGTTGTAAGTAAGCTATTAAGACTCGACTGTACACCGTGTTTGTGTTTTCCTCCGAAAACAATAAGTTCTGTTGGAGCAGCCTTTCAACGCCTCTCTCTGTCTCTCGCAAGAAAAGTTGACCCACACAACAAAGTAAAGCTACTTTTCGGCTTATAGAATACATTTTGGGGCATGTATTCTGTATTCTGTAATGGAATACATTTTAAAAGTAACCTTCCCAACACTGGCCACCACTGATGAGTTTGAGGCCCCCGGGAGAATCGGTGGGGGCGCGGGAGATGCCATCGGTGAGTCTGGAACTTTTGCCTGGATGCCGAAGCTCCTAGTATCCAGGAGAATGCGATTCACTTCTTCTGCAAGTGAGTGGTAATCCTTCGCGGCCAGCAGCGGGGAGTTGGCGAGGCCAGCTCGCACCGGCAACTGTTGTAGGAAGACGTGAGTGAAGAGGAATCCACCGTCATCCGTTCCTAGCAAGGACGACGTGCTCTCCGTGACCTCGAGTCCAGTACCATCACCCAGGCCCGAGAGAGAGGAGTTTCTCGCCTGCTCTGCATTGGAGAGGGAGTAGCACCACAGCAGCAGCCCTTGTGAGTGATGTATTTCCCTTGGGTGGGGGATCCCAGAGGAGGGTCATCACACGGTGGGTGAACAACAGATCCAGCAACACATGATGGTATTTTGTGTCGTTGGCCAAAATGCCACGAAGAGCAAACTGAGTTTCGACGTGCACAAACCATGAAGGAGGGTCATGAAGCCAAAAATCCGGCAGCTTAATCGCCACAGCAAAAATTAAAACGTACAGTACAGCTCTGCTATCACTTCCGGCACAAATGAAGACAGAAAACTAAACAGCAGTGGCGTTTGTAGGGTTACTGAAGTTTGGCTAGCTGGTATATAATGATGTGCTGCGTAGTGGCTAGCTACACAACTGTGGTTATGGCATAATATAAACACAGTGAAGCTGGAGGATGAATACTAACTTTTTTTCCACTCAGTGAGGGTTCCCGATGGTTAGGAACAAATGTAATTGCATGGCAGGGTGCTGTTAACAGACCAAACTTCAGTCAGGAGAACAACTGCAATATAAGTTTAGTCATTAATATACTGCTGCATGGGCTGGGCTGTAGTTACATTGTAAGGTTTTGAAAACTGAGCTTTAAAAGGAATAGTGAAGATAAAAACCGAGAGAGCCCAGCAGTGATCACTGACTTTTTTAGGGGCTTGTTCAGATTAAATAGAACAAAATATAAAGCATTAAAACATGGTAAAAACACAACAGCCATAATAAATGTAGCGTAGTTTGGACCGGGAAGCAGGTTTCATCAGGTCATCACTTAAAGATTGGATATCCCACCTGTTGTGAATGTTTTATTTATTTATTTATTTATTTATTTTTTTGTGTCCCGTTTGGATCTTTAGCCATCAGAATTGTTGTCTTAAGGCCAAGAAAGAAGCCAAGCGGATTTATTTTACCAAGTGGATCATCATGGTCTTGCCATATTGGTCCATTTGATTGACCTTTATTATAATTATGAATTTATTTTATTTTCAGTTGCTACAAACGGGACAGACATGACTGGGGGATAGGACAGGGAGAAAGAATGAAAGAAAGAGAGGGAGAGAAAGAAAACCAAAGGGGAGAAGAGACGGTGAGAAGGGGGGGGAAGAAAGAAAGAAAAAAAGAAAAACAAACAAAGCACCTGGATCACCTGTATGGAGAAAAAAACAGAAGAGAAAGCAAACAACACAAGAGCAACATAATAAAAAAACAGCACCATCACAATAAACTAGCTAGCAGTAGATAACAGTAGATACTAAATAATAAACGATATTGTGCAGCACGCAAGATAGACAGCGCACAATGTGCTTTGAGGCAGCAGCCAAGAAAGGTGTAGTCCGCGTCTGTGAACACCCGTGTGTACACCTGTGTGCACACCTGTGTGGATCAGCATGCTTGTATTCCAAAGGTTTCTCCATGTAACGATCTGCTAGGGAGTGGGGGGAGCCATAGCCCCGTCCACCAGGGTATGAAGCAGGTATGGAGGAGATCCAGGCCCCAGATATCCAGAGGCCCCAGAGTACAAGGACCCGAGGAGGACCACCAAAGGGGGGGGGAACCGTGCCACCCTCCTGGGAAGAGCTGAGTAGAGCCCCAAAGGAGAGGTCACCCCGCAGCTACGGAGCAGAGGCCAGAGGGGGTTGCAGTGGCGTGCCCGCGGGCTCTGCCGGCAGCCAGCTGTGCCAGAGAGGACCGAGCTTCAGGCCCAGAGGCCTGAGGGCATCCCACCCCCCGGAAGGAGACCAGCCGGGCCACAGGCACCCGGCCCCGCCAATCGGCCACCAGGAGTGAGCCGGTACATACATGAGCGCCCAGCCCCAGACGACAAGGACCACCAACACACCAACGTCTGAGGGCATCAGCCACCGGCAGGGAGTGTGGTGAGGGAGATAGGCCTCCGTACTTTAGAGGGCCTGAGATGTACCCAGAAAGGTTGTGAATGTTTTAATGCAGTACAGTTGTTATTATTATCACTTGTAAAATCCTCTTTATGTCAGTTAAAATAAATAACATTCATATAAGAAATAGAATTGCCTCGTGTAAACTGTATGTGGTATTAAATAGGCCTTTATTACTGTACATTAATGTCAGTCATAAGGGTGGTACTGGAAGAGCCATATATTTTATGAGGCGGTACTCATTGTGAAAAGTTTGAGAACCACTGCTTTAATATACACTCAACAAAAATATAAACGCAACACCTTTGTTACTGCTCCCATTCCCCATGGGATGGACGTAGAGACCTAAAATTCATTCCAGATACACAATATAACCATCTCTCCCAAACAGTGGTCACAAATCAGTCCAAATGTGTGGTAGTGGGCACATCTGCTATATTGAGATAATCCATCCCACCTCACAGGTGTGCCACATCAGGATGCTGATCTGACATCATGAGTAGTGCACAGGTGTACCTCAGACTGCCCACAACAAAAGGCCACCTTGGAATGTGCAGTTTTTTGCGCTATTGGAAGTCTGGGGACCCAGAACCGGTCAGTATCTGGTGTGACCACCATTTGCCTCATGCAGTGCAACACATCGTCGCATGGAGTCTATCAGATTGTCAATTGTGGCCTGTGGAATGTTGGTCCACTCCACTTCAATGGCTGTGCGAGGTTGTTGGATATTCGTGGGAACTGGTACACGCTGTCGTATACGCCGGTCAAGCACATCCCGAACATGCTCAATGGGTGACATGTCCGGTGAGTATGCTGGCCATGCAAGAACTGGGACATTCTCAGCTGCCATCTGCCCTGAACAATGTGAACCATGATTCATCCGTGAAGCGCACACCTCTCCAACGTGCCAGACGCCATCGAATGTGAGCATTTGCCCACACAAGTCTGTTACGGCGACGAGCTGGAGTCAGGTCAAGACCCCGATGAGGACGACGGGCATGCAGTTGAGCGTCCCTGAGACGGTTTCTGACAGTTTGTGCAGAAATTGTTTGGTTGTGCAAACCAATTGTTCCAGCAGCTGTCTGGGTGGCTGGTCTCAGACGATCTTGGAGGTGAACCTGCTGGATGTGGAGGTCCTGGGCTGGTGTGGTTACACGAGGTCTGCGGTTGTGAGGCCGGTTGGATGTGCTGCCATATTCTCTGAAACGCCTGTGGAGACAGCTTATGGTTGAGAAATGAACATTCAATGCACGGGCGACAGATCTGGTTGACATTCCTGCTGTCAGCATGCCAATTGCACGCTCCCTCATTGCTTGTGGCATCTGTGGCATTTTGCTGTGAGACAAAACTGCACATTCCAGGGTGGCCTTTTGTTGTGAGCAGTCTGAGGTACACCTGTGCACTACTCATGATGTCAGATCAGCATCCTGATGTGGCACACCTGTGAGGTGGGATGGATTATCTCAATATAGCAGATGTGCCCACTACCACACATTTGGACTGATTTGTGACCACTGTTTGGGAGGGATGGTTATATTGTGTATCTGGAATGAATTTTAGGTCTCTACGTCCATCCCATGGGGAATGGGAGCAGTAACAAAGGTGTTGCGTTTATATTTTTGTTGAGTGTATATAAATCGCTTTTGGGTAATCTCAGTCTCTTACTGAACGTGCTCCTGTCTCAGAAAATAGAGACGACTCTGGCCCGTCCTGTATAGTGCAGTGGTGTTTTTAACCCAGTCCAGTTTATTGTGTTTATCTATGTGTACTCCGAGGTATTTATAGTGATGTCCACATCAACCATCTGGATTGACACAGGGGACAAGGCCCAGTACTCAGTCTCATGACCCCCACTGATGCATCCTGAAAGACAAAACAGATGGAGGTTCACAAACAAATATACAAATTGCCTATGTCTGAGGCAAGCCACAGCCCTAGCCCACCCAAACTATCTTAACTGCTCCCTCTTCTGAGTTCGCGCTTGTGGGAGGAAGCCGGAGTACCCACGCAAACATGGGGAGAACATGCAAACTCCACACAAACTCCACACATGCAAACTCGTGAGTAAAGAAGGAAAAAAAATACTAATGAACCAGTGACAAACTGAACATCATCAAAAACACAAAGAATCAGTGTAGCCACCGTGCTGCCCAGGCTGAATTATCAATTGGCTGTTTTTAAGGAAAAGTAATGCACCATCAGGCTACATTTTGGGAGTTTGCTGCTGCTGATGGTTCAATGAAAATGACAAAAAGTGAGGGGAAAAGTGGGCAGCCTTGTCTGGTGCCTTTCTTTGGATTGAAGCTTTGGGATGTTACATAATTTGTCCTAACAGATGCATCCGGAGAGCTGTACAGTATTTTGACTCAATTTATGAAGAATGAGCCAAATCCAAATTTGCTTTAAACTGCTAAAAAATTTTCCAATTTACCCAGTCAAATTCTCTGCGTCTAAAGAGACAACTTTCGAATTTGTAGTTGGAGCGATAATCTATTACATTACATCTATTACATTAATTAGTCTGCTTTTAGTGACCTCCAATTGACGTAACCGGGTGTCATTACTGCCTACTTGAATTATAATTTTACTGAATTTATGTTTACCCTTAGCCAGCAGATTTAAATTTCCCTCAGTGTCGCCTGCTCTGGCACCTGGAAGACAATTAACTATGGTTGGTGGTGTCTCTAGCTTCACATGTCTAAGAACAGACAGGAGTGTTGCCAAGTGGGGAAAAGCAGTTAAACACATGAACAGGTTGGTGGTGTACCATGGGCTTCTGTTTAGGACTGCGCTTCCTCCTCACCGTCACCCAGCCATCCTGTTTTCCCAGCTACTGGGGACAATCTGCTGGGAGACAGCTGGCAGGAGCCACGCTACCTTCGGCTGCACTGGCTACAGGGGCCTGGCTAAGCTACAGGTTTTTCAAGGGTGCGAATTTGAGTCTTCAATTTATTGATCCTGACCTCCAGAGCTGCAAATAGGCTACATTTATTACAAGCATCATTAGTGCTAAAGAAGACCGAGATGTAACTCCCCTCCCTACCGCTCCCTGCAGGCCATTGCTGCCTCCCCCTGGAAGTGGGTACTTGGTGATTCTTGGGGCTGCTCACGGTGGCTTGGGAGATGGCCTGCTGGGGCCCCTGTTCTTAGTTTTTGCCAGGATTGGCAAGCTTCTGACATGGTCAGCTGCCAAGAGGCCATTCATGTGAAAAGAGAAAGACCATCTCTAAATCAAGGAGGGGGCCTAAGTGTACCTCTTTCACTATCATACAATGCTGTGAGCTATTCCCCAACTCTTTGTAAATAGTACTCATGGTCATTGATCAATGGTCATGACAATTTGCATATTAACAATCATGAAACTGACCTCATGACCCATTGTTAATCAGTGGTGCTAGGTTTGGTTATTATGCGAATGTACTGTTTATAAGGCTGAGGAAACCTGCAGTCAGCTGAGATTGAAAAAATCACTTAAAAGAGTAATGAAACATTTCTCCTACTTATTTCTCCTATGTCCAGGTGAACAGAGTCAGCTTTCTGTGATTTCCTTACCTGGGTGATTGAGCATGCATCAAGACATTTTTTGATGTTTTTCAGGAAATAAGACCAGTTTAAATTGTTCATCTCCTCAAGTTTTTACTAACAATTACTTTGGTTGATTACTGCTGATTGCTGCTCATTTGAGCAAAGCACATATGCCTCCGTACTTTAGAGGGCCTGAGATGTACCCAGAGAGGTTTTGAATGTTTTAATGCAGTACAGTTGTTATTATTATCACTTGTAAAATCCTCTTTATGTCAGTTAAAATAAATAACATTCATATAAGAAATAAAATTGCCTCGTGTAAACTGTATGTCATGCACCATGTCTGCTTAATCTGCTAGTCATGCGTGCATCATGCACGCACACATGATGCCATTATATTTGGAGATAATTTAAGGGAAAAATTGTGTGCTTAAGATTCAACTCAAAAACCACTAATATGCAGCTTTCAAAAATTCTGTTGTGGAGGGTGGTGTGTTTCAAAAAACAATTTTGAACTGACAAGCTTTAGTTTAGTTGCAAAATCTTTAATTCTGAGTTATATAACTCTGAAGACGTCATTAAGATGAACAGTTTATATCTATAATTTTAAAGTGTGTTCTTTCTTTCTTTCCTTTTTCTCTTTTTAATGTCCCTCATGTTCCAGATTCACATTACTGTTATGGACAGCAATGACAATGCTCCCATCTTCTTCCAACCAACTTATGATGTCGTTGTTTCTGAAGATACACCACCTGACACTGAAGTGGTCCAGGTTCAGGCATCTGACCGTGATAAGCATCAACAGTTGACCTACTCTCTGCAGAGTTCCATAGACCCAAACACCATGGGTCTGTTCCGCATTCATCCCACCCAGGGCACTATCTACACTACTCAGAGGCTTGACCATGAGGCCTGTTCACGACACATTCTCACTGTGACTGTAAGATATACTTTAATCTATGAGTTATTTTTGGTCTAAAAGTCTGTATCATAGAATTGTATTCATCATACAGATAGTTTTCCTGTTTTAATTATGCAAGCACACAGTAATCCTCTGTTTGGGCTGGACTACCTTTTGGTGACATCAGCAGACTAATTACATGGTTTACAAATTACACCATTCAGTAAACCAGTATCCACATCTCACTGCATCATTAGAAGTTACATATCTAATTTTTAAACTACTACATAACACGGGAGAAATATGTGTGGTTAAGGAAAGTGAGGGAGTAACAGTTCTAGTCTAATGGCTTGTTTTTGTAGACATTATTTTGACCTTATCATATATCTTCATCCTATATATATCATTAAAGAAAATATTTAGGTTTGTTTAATCATTTTCTCCACAGGTAAAGGATCAAGAATTCCCATACAGAAAAGATTTGGTCCGTGTACTAATAGAAGTGGAAGATGTAAATGACCACGTACCAATTTTTACCAGTGCTCTGTATGAAGGCTCAGTATATGAGTCAGCAGCAGTGGGATCAGCTGTAGTCCAGGTAACTGCCCTAGACAAAGATAAAGGCGAGAATGCAGAGCTACACTACTCTATTGAAGCAGGTACGCTATGGCAACTGAGTACTTGCTCCTACATATGTACATGGTTGGAACGTTAATTTGATATTTTGACTATTATTGGGTTTTTTTGTTTTTTTTTTTGTTTTTTTTCTCTTCAACAGGCAACAGTGGAAATACATTCCAAGTTGAGCCAGTTTTGGGTGTCATCACTGTTGCGCATGAGCTGGACCTATCCAGCATAGGCCATTATATTCTCACTGTCAGAGTAATTGACAGTGGCTCCCCCCCACTTTCCACTACCACAATAGTGCGGATTGCTGTCACTCTATCTGATAATGCTGGTCCAAAGTTCCCTCAACCTGAGTATCAGACTGAAATCATGGAGAATGCATTGGTTGGGACCTCTGTCAGTACAGTCAGTGCTGTCAGCCAGTCCACCCTCAATTATGACATCAAGCAGGGCAATACCAATCATGTTTTTCAGATAAATCAGTATAGTGGAGTGATTACTACTCAAAAATCGCTTGACTATGAGACTACAACTTCTTACACACTGATAGTCCAGGCTATTAACATGGCTGGCATGGCCTCCAATGCTACTCTGTTAATCCAGGTAGTGGATGATAATGACAACCCACCAGTGTTCCAGGAGCTTCACTACCATGGGAGTATTAGTGAGGCAGCACCAATTAACAGTGTAGTCTTAAACTTAGATGGTTCACCTCTAGTAATAAAAGCCACTGATGCTGACCGTAACCAAAATGCACTGCTGGTATACCAGATTATTGAAGACACAGCAAAAATGTTCTTCACCGTGGACTCAGGAACTGGCTCCATCAGAACTATTGCTAATTTAGATTATGAAACCTTTACTATCTTTCATTTCCACGTACATGTGAGAGACAACGGAACGCCACAGTTGACAGCAGAAAGTCCAACTGAGGTCACAATACAAGTGATTGACACAAATGATTCCCCACCTCGCTTCACCCAGAGTTCTTATGAAACAGTCCTGTTACTCCCCACTTATGTTGGAGTTGAAGCACTTCAGGTTTCAGCTGCAGACCCTGACAAAAACATCACTACAGAGCTTATATACTCTCTGACTGATGGAGAACTGCAGCACTTTGCCATCAAACCTTCAAGTGGAATTATTGTAGTCAAAAACAACAACTTTTCCAAAGAGCGTTTCCGCTTCAGTGTCAGAGTTTCAGATGGTAAATTCTCTAGCATGGCTTTGGTGACTATAGTTGTCAGAGAAGCTCTAGACTCTGGTCTCAGCTTCACCCACAGTATTTACTCTTCATCTATTAAAGAGAATATATTGAATATCACAAAGGTAGCTGTGGTCAATGCTATTGGAAACCGTCTGAATGAACCACTAAAGTACAACTTGTTGAATGCTGGTACACATTTCAAAATTCGCCCAACATCTGGAGTCATCGAGACCACAGGTATAGCATTTGACCGTGAAGAGCAAGAGTTCTATGAACTGGTGGTTGAGGCAAGAAAGGAGCATGACCCTCTCCATGTGGCTAGAGTCATAGTTAGAGTCCAAGTTGAAGACATAAATGATAATGCCCCTGTGTTTGTTGGACTTCCTTATTATGCAGCTGTTCAAGTAGAAGCTGAACCAGGATCACCCATTTTCAGGGTCATGGCAGTAGATGGTGACAAAGGAATTAATGGGCAAGTATCTTACTATCTCAAAGATGACCATGGTCATTTTGAAATCAACAGGCAGACAGGTAGTCTCAGCCTCAAGAGGTCTTTTGAGTCTGATTTGTCCAATGTGGAATACCGAATGGTGATATATGCCAGAGACAGTGGTTATCCACCCCTTTCATCTACAATAGAGTTTCCCATCACTGTAGTCAACAAAGCCATGCCTGTTTTTGCCAAATCATTTTATACTGTTGCTGTGAATGAGGATGTAGCTGTGCACACACCTATCCTTGGCATCAATGCCTCAAGCCCTGAAGGACAAAGCATCATCTACACAATTGTTGATGGAGATCCATCCCTACAGTTTGACATTGGTTTTGATACCGGAGTCATAAGTGTCATCCATGCTTTGGATTTTGAGGCAACATCATCTTACCACCTGACTGTTAGAGCCACAGACTATCTTACTGGTGCCCATGCTGAGGTTGATGTAGATGTGTTTGTCCAGGATGTCAACGATAATCCACCTATCTTCCAGAAAATGACCTACAGGGTAGTTTTATCTGAAACAGCCATGATTGGAACGCCAGCACTCCAAGTAGTTGCCACAGACAAAGATTCAGAGAAAAACAATGTTGTCCGCTACCAGATCTTCTCGAATTCACGTAATAATACAGAGTACTTTCATATTGACAGTAGCAGTGGATTAATCCTGACAGCTCGTATGCTAGACCATGAACTACTCCAAAAATATGACTTTATTGTCAGGGCAACTGATAATGGTTTTCCACCACTGAGTAGCGAAGTGTCTGTGACAGTCATGTTGAATGACATAAATGACAATCCTCCAGTTTTCAACCAGCTGCTCTATGAGGCATATGTGAATGAGTTGGCAACAAGGGGTCACTTTATAACCTGTGTCCAGGCATCTGATGCAGACAGCTCAGATTTTGACAAGTTGGAGTACAGTATTTTATCAGGAAATGAAAAAAGGAATTTTGCAATAGAAAAAAAGACAGGGATAATCACACTGTCCAGCCACCGTAAGCAAAGAATGGAGCCTGCCTATAGTCTCAATGTTTCAGTATCTGATGGGGTGTTCACCAGCACTGCACAGGTTCATGTAAAAGTGTGGAGGGCCAATCTGCATAGTCCAGTGTTTGGACAGAATATGTATGAGGCGGAGCTAAGAGAGAATGCTGCTGTGGGAACCAAAGTTATACAGGTAGGTGCAGTAAGGATTCATTAAATTATACATTAAAAAGAAATAACATTAAGTATATTAAGTAGCTATAAAGTATTTTTCTGAATTGATAAGGGTGATCAAAATTTTCATTTCAGGTCAAGGCAACAGATGCAGACCCAGGAGAGTTTGGGCTCATAACTTATTCCTTTGTGAATGATGTTGGTAAGGACAAGTTTAGCATCGATGCAAATGGTCAGATCTACACCACAGAAAAACTTGATCGTGAGGATCCAGCTAACAAAGACATTGTTCTCACAGTGGCGGCCCAAGATTTAGGTGGACAAGTCTCTTACTGTACAGTACAAGTTACTCTATTGGACGATAATGATAATGCACCTTGTTTCCGTGCCACAGAGTATCGAGCTTCAGTGAAATCTGATGTGGCTCAAGGTTTTTTGGTGACACAGATTCAGGCCCATGATCCTGATCATGGCATTAATGCTAAAGTGACATATTCACTTTACAGTGAGGCAAATGTACCAGTGGTAGACATTTTGGAGATAGACCCGGACAATGGATGGATGGTGACTAAAGGCAGTTTCAGCCATTTCAGAAATTCTGTATTATCTTTCTTTGTGAAGGCTGTTGATGGAGGAAATCCAGTCAGACACTCTCTAGTATCTGTCTATATCCACGTTCTTTCTCCAGAGACTTTTATTCCATCCTTTAGCCAATATCATTATTTATTCAATACACCAGAGAACACTCTTATTGGTTCAGTCATAGGAACAGTTCACCTCAACGCTCCTCTTGAATTTACATCACTCTCTACTACTTTTGCCCTGGTTAATGGAGAGGCTGGTGAAAACAACCACGATGGTGTGTTTGTGGTGGAAAAGCATACTGGAGTGATCAAACTTGATAAGCCTTTGGACTACGAGGTGATCAAAGGATACTACTTCAAAGTCACTGCCACGGCACAACAGGCTAAGCTTGATTCGGTGAGTTGTGTTGAAGTTGAAGTCAAGGTATTGGATTTGAATGACAACAAACCAGCTTTTGAGGCCAACTCATATGATACCACCATTATGGAAGGAATGCCAGTTGGAACCAGAATCATTCAAGTTCAAGCAAGAGACCCAGATTCTGGAGCAAATGGCCAGGTAACATATAAACTTGGTTCATTAATCCAGTTAAAAGAGGATTCAGACACACTGGTCAGCACTTTTAGCATTGACAGCAATACTGGTTGGATCACTACACGCAAAGACCTGGATCATGAAACTAGCCCCTCGTACACTTTTACAGTGGTGGCCTCAGACCTTGGGGAGACCCTGACTCTTTCCAGTACAACCACTGTCACAGTTTCATTGTCAGACATCAATGACAACCCTCCCAGGTTCATGGAGAACCACATCTTTGGTTCTGTTCAGGAGAGTGACCGCCCAGGAGAGGTTGTGGCTGTGCTGATAACTAGAGATGATGATAGCTCTGCCTTCAACCGTCAAGTCAGCTATCACATCACTGGTAAGTCCCAAGGCAAATATTTTTTACTGCATTGTTAAGGAATAACAGATTAATCTTGATGGTTAAAAACTTAAATACATCTATTAATTAAATCAACAATTGACGTTAGGTAATTCAATTCAGAGCACTTTGTTTTTATAGCGCCAAATCACAACAGCAGTTGTCACTAAGTATTTTACACTGTCAGGTGTAAATAACATACAGAGAAACCTGCAACAATCAAGCGATCTCTCCAGCCTCTTTTTGTGCAAAAACTTAAGTAAAATGTATTTATATAGCACTTTTTACCGAAAAAAATCACAAAGTGTTTCACAGTAAAATAAATAAATAAATAATAAGAATGTAAAATAAATAAATAAACAAAATTTAAAACAAAATGCAAAACAACAACAATGAAGAGAAGCAAAAACTGGAGTGATATTGATTTTCATTTCACTGATCAAAAGATAGTAGACTCTTACTGTGGGATTCAGGAAACAAATACCATCTTTCAATGTTTCTTGAAGTCAGCCTGGGATATTCTTTGTATGAATAAGGTCCAAATCTGCAGATCAAATGTAAAATATTCATAAATGACTATAGAGTATGGATAATGATTGCTCTCCAAGTGCATGTCTGATTAAACATAGTGATTTGGCTGATCAACGGGCAGTGAGCTACAGGAAAAAAACAACATACTATAATTAGATACATTTAAAATTCATTAAATCGCCTTAACCATAAATCTTTATAGAATATGCAATTGAGTTATTATTACTTTCCGTAATTTTTGCCAATTTTGATAAATGAAATAGAATTTCCTTTATATAGCGCCAAATCACAAGAACTGTTCCCTAAAGATCCTTTATATTGTAAGGTAAAGAACCCTAAAATAATACAGTGAAAACCCCAACAACAACCCATAATACCATAAGGCAGAGCCTTTGGCTTATGGGCCCTTCTTCTGTGTAAGACGCACCAGTTTTGATTCAGGAAATGGACACCTTGTCGACTTTAAAGACTAGGTTTAAAAATTGGTGTGATTGTAGCCCAGGAGGATGGAGCAAGTCATTTACTAATTGGAAGTTTGGTGGTTCGATTCCTGGATGCTTCAGTGTGCATACCAAATATCCTTGAGCCAGATACTAACCCCTGTAATGCATGCACTGGAGTGTGAATGTGTGTAAATGTTAGAAAACACTATTTTCTGACATTTAGAAAATAGTTTGTATAAAGCCTTTTTGAGTGCTGAGGTAGAGCAGAAAATCGTTATATAAAAACCAGTCCATTACCAAAACTTCCCTTTTGCTAAACAATGTAGTTTGAACTGGATCTGGTGACACCGAATCTTTCCTTTGTTACACTGCAATAGGCTTAGGCTTCCCATGAGTCACTATGTCATGATGCAGTATTTCTTCCTCAATCACCTTATTCACTCTGTGATTGTATGTAATTTCTGCATCATCATGTAATTTCAAATGCAACATTCAACTTCAAAACTTTAGAGTCAGCTCCTTAACTGCTTGTATCTGTTCATTGTCTAGTTCAGTCTGTTGTCGTTGTGGACTTGTACTCTTATGTACACCACACTGACATTCTGTCTCAGGATAGTCATGCACCATCTAGTTGTACTCTTTCGGAGGTTGGTCTTTCTCTGGTCTTATACCCATTCAAAAGCAGATGATATATCTCTGACCATTCCACAAAATCTTCTACTAATACTCTCCTCCTGCATATCACACATATTTTCAACCTACTGCATAATCATCTGAATATTTCTGTAGAGGAGGTCCTGGAGGTGTACTGAAAGTCTGAAGTGTAATAAGTGAACAGGAATTGAAACAGTGCAGCCCTTTCTGGAGCTCCAGTACTATAAATCACAATGTCAGCTAGAGCACTGCCAAATCTTACATACTTTATACTGGATGTGATTACTGACATTTCCTGTGTTTTCTCCCTGAGTGACACTGGTTAGATTGTGTTGAAAAGCTTTTGTAACCCACATCAACTACACTGTCACATCCAACCATTACAATAAAATATATATGGAAGCTTCATAAGGGCAACTGTGGGTCATGTGATAGAGAGGGTTATCTACCAATGGTGGAATCCACACACTCAAGTAACCTCGGGCAAGATACTGAGCCCATTGCCTCTACTTGGCATATGAGCACAAGAAAGTATGCGTTTAGGTGTAGATGATAAATGTGCTGTGTGAATGTAGGTGTGACTGGCTGAGTAAGGTCTGCAGTAGAAAATGGTTTAAATTTTCAACTGAATAGAATGGTGCTATAGAAGTATCAGGTTTTTTTTTGTTTAACATAATCTGCCTTTGGATCCTCTTCCACACGCTCCATTCCTTACACAACTTTAAAAACAAGTGGCCTCTAACTTTACTTGATATTCTCTGCATCAAACTGTAAAAGTCAGAAATAAACCCACAAACAACAGCTGATAGCATTGTCATTCTCTCTGTTGTCAGCCTTTAATACTAGTTCTTATAGTTGTTTGTTTCCCAGAAACTTTATATGCAAGTGTCTAATAATGATGCTTTCATTTTTTGGGGGGGTATTTAGCCTAACCCTCAGCCCCTGGCTGTATGTGATACACCAGCAGATTAAAAAAACAAAAAAAACAAAAAAAACAAAATGGATATGATTGAATTCTGACTGTTCCAGAGAAGTCTTGGGAAGCTGCTCAAGTTTTGAAGATCTGCACCTACGCAGTTTGAAATTACGGACCTAAGTAATTAACCTGTTTGGAAATCAGTCTATGGCTGTGGTTGGCTACTATTGGCCACTATCTGCGCAGAGCCTTCTCCAATTTGACTTTTATCTGAACTGCATTTTAATGAAATAAATGATTTTAATTGGGACTGACTTTCTTCTTCGTCTGATGGCACACTGTTTATCTTTAAACTTTAAACAAAATATTCAAAGCCTTAATCCCAAATCACCAGATAAATCATCTCTTATTAACACTTTTTTAAACTAGTATGCCAAATAGGTTTGTGGGTGATTTAACTGGGGTCGTATTACAATTCCAATTTAGCATGGAGATATTTCCATTGGCCATTCTCCTACATAAGAGCAACCAGACGTGGGCTACTGCGAGAAAGTCTGACTAATGACGATTGGCTATGTTTTCGTAAGTTTTGTAATTGGTTCAATGCCTCCATTAGGAGGGCAAATGCTCATACCATCAAGATGGTTTCTGAACAGTCACAGCTAGCTTTTGATTGTATACAGTCACAGCTGTGTCAGCTCTGACTGGTTTTAAATACAAATAAAACCAAGGTCATGTTGTTCTGAAATAGAAAGTGCATGTCTGCAGTACTTCACTCTCTTGTACCCGGCATTTCTATTGAACCTGTGACCTCATACAAATACTTGGGTGTTTGTGATTGGTGATAATCTTTCCTGTAAGCTACATATTACTCATCTGTTAAATAAACTTTTTCCTTTTTTCCAAAATCATTGCTAATTTGTGTTTCACTTTCACTCCAAGGAAAAGGCATCTTGCTACCACCTTTTTACCCCTCCTAACTAGCTCTGCTCATTCTCTCCATCTTTTGGACTCTATCTGGTTGACTGGTCCTTATTGGCCTTGCTATTTGTGGTTTACTGCCCTCCTATTACATGTTACTTAAAGATTTTAGTCATAGTTTGTGGTCTCAAGACTTAATTACATTGAGCGTTGCATCAGTTCGTACAGAACTCGGAAAGAAGACATTCTTCTTTTCTGCCCCGTTTCCATGGATTACATTACAGAAAGACTTACAGCTCTCTCAGTAGATTTCACTTGCAGAGTTTAAAAGATGTACAAATGCCTTTGTGAAATCATAATTGTGAATTTGTTCTTGTTTTTCCAGTAACTGTTTAAACATGAGATAATTTTTATTTTTGTCATTTTATTCCTATTTTATTGTTTTATTGTTATTTTATTTTGTTTGTCTCTCTTGTAAATGAGACATTGAGTCTCAATGAAGGTTAAATAAATTAATGACCACCTCTGGTGGAGTTGGGCTCCCTCCTCCTGCTGGCATGGTATCGCCGAGATGTGTGGTCCCAAATCTTCCCTACCGTTGAGGGCTGCTGATGGCCCATCTCTGCCTCTTGCTCTGGTGGGGCATTTTTGCAGTTTCCCACCCTAATTTCTTTTTTTCTTTTTTTTCGTCTGTCCCATTTGGTTTTTTAGCCGTCAGAATTGTTGTCTGAAGACCAACAAGGATATCCAGTGGATTTACTTTGCCAAATGGATCATCACGACCTTGCCGTATTGGTCCATTTGATCGACCTTTGTTGTTATTATTTATTTTATTTTATTTTCAGTTGTTACAGACGGGACAGACATGACTGAGGGATAGTGTTAAGAGATATACTCTAAAGCACTTCTTCAGTAGAGACTCAGAGAAGAGAAACACACAGAACTTCTTGCTAGCAAGGGCAGCCCATATGCGAATCCAGAGATCTGAACCAATCTTGTGATGGTTTGTTCGGGATCATTAAAAATAAGTAATTTATTTTTGGCAAGATCATCATTTTTATAGTGGCGACCCTTCCCATGAGTGATATGGGTAGAGATTTCCATCTAGTCAGATCGCCTTCTACTTTCTTTAGAAGTGGGATGTGGTTTAATTTAGTTAAGTCTGAAAGCTTAGGAGAGACATTAATACCTAAATATTTAATATTTCCAGATTGTAGTGGGGCAGAAGAAGAATTATGGAAGGAGCAGTTAATTGGAAGAACTGTAGATTTTGACCAGTTAATTGAATAATCTGAAACTCTTGAAAACCAGTTTCTGAGGTAATTACTCTAATAAAGGTTGGTTTGTGAGTTTTGGAGAAAAAGCAACAAATCATCCGCATAGAGACTGATTTTATGTTCTACGTTCTTACATTTTATGCCCTTAATTGTTGTAACCTGTCTAAATGCTGCTGCTAGTGTTTCGATAAAAATTGCAAAAAGTGAGGGGGAGAGTGGGCATCCCTGTCTGGTGCCCCTCAGGAGACAGAAACTGGAGGATGTCTGGTCATTTGTTCTGACACAAGCTGTTGGTGAATTATATAATATTCTTAGCCAGTTTATGAAAGAGTTTCCAAAACCAAATTTGTGTAAAGTTGCGAATAAAAATTTCCAGTTAACTCTGTGAAACGCTTTTTCTGCATCTAGAGATAATATTGTGGTTTCAATGTTTTTACTGTATGGGTAGTCTATTAAATTAAGTAATCTACGTGCATTTGTTGATGAGTGCCTACCTTTTATGAAACCAGTTTGGTCAGGATGAATTAAAAAGGGGGTTATCTTCTCTAATCTTTTTGAGAGGGCTTTGCAGATTATTTTGAGGTCTGCATTTATAAGGGATATTGGACGATAGCTTGAGGGAAATAAAGGGTCTTTGCCTGGTTTTAGCAGGAGACTAATGTTGGCAGAATTCATATTTGGTGGTAGTCTGCCACTTTCCTTGATTTCCTGCAACATTCTGTGGAATACTGGTGCCAAAATTGTCCAGAATTCTTTGTAGAATTCTGCAGGGTAGCCATCTGAACCTGGAGCCTTATTATTGGGCATACTTACCAGGGCTTCCTGGAGTTCACCTGGCGTCAGTGGCGAATCCAGTGCCATTGCTTGACTGTCTAGTAATTTTGGAAGAGTTACGTTGTCAAGAAACTGATCAATTTCATTTTTAGATGGGTTTATTTGTGGTGAATATAGAGTTTCATAGAAATCCCTAAAAATGTTGTTTATTCTTCCAGGGTCATATATTGTGTTTCCAGATAAATCTTTATCAGCACATATAGTTGTTTTTTATTTATTTATTTTTTTCTAGTTCCTTAATATTTTTGTTTTCTTCTTTCTTTTTGTGTGATGAGAAAGAAATTATAGGGCAGCACGGTGGTTAGCACTGTTGCCGCACAGCAAGAAGGTCCTGAGTCCAATTCCACCATCAGGCCGGGTTCTTTCTGTGTGGAGTTTGCATGTTCTCCCCGTGTCTGCGTGGGTTCCCTCCGGGTACTCCGGCTTCCTCCCACCGTCCAAAGACATGCAGTTTGTGGGGATAGGTTAATTGGATAATCCAAATTGCCACTAGGTGTGGCAATTTGCCACTAGGTGTGGCACGTGAGTGCGAATGGTTGTCTGTCCTTGTGTGTTAGCCCTGCGACAGACTGGTGACCTGTCCAGGGTGTACCCCGCCTCTCGCCCTATGACAGCTGGGATTGGCTCCAGCGCCCCCCGCGACCCTGAAAAGGATAAGCGGTAGCGAATGGATGGATGGATGGATGGAGAAAGAAATTATTTTACCTCTCATCACAGCTTACCCTGCTTCCCATAGAACAGAAGCCGATGTTCCGGGAGTGTCATTAAAGTCTAAATATGAAGTCCACTCTTTAAAATATTTAATAAAGTCTTCATCTTTGAGCAGCGATGTATTGAATCTCCAGTTTTTACTTGGTGTAGCGTTCTTCTTATGTATTAGTGTTAAAGATACAGGAGCATGATCGCTGACAGCTATAGGGTGAATCTCAGTGTCTGAAATATCACTCAGCAGTGAGCTGCTGACTAGGAAATAATCTAGACCAGAGTAGGAGTGATGGACATGTGAGAAGAAAGAATATTCCTTACTGTTGGAGTGAAGGGAGCGCTATGCATCGCAAAGGCCAAAGTTGCTCATATACTGTTCGATTATATTTGTGGACTGCCAATTGCGCTTAGTTCCTGTTGTGTTGGGCCTATCCATTTCTTCATTTAGTCCAAGGTTGAGGTCGTCTCCAAGAATAAGTGTGCAATCAAGGTGTTCATAGAGTGCACTAAAAAATCCGTGGAAGAATGAGGATTCATCAACATTTGGACCATATATACTTACAATACATAGCTTTTTGTTAAATACTGATAATTTAATAATAAGGAATCTACTCTCTGGATCTATAACTGTATCGAGTACTATAAAATTAACATTTTTATGTATAAAAATTGCTACTCCCCTTTGTCTAGAATTATAACAGGCTGCAAACACATTAGGAAACTCAGGTGTTTTAAGTTCGTTTAAACCTGTGACAGGTCTGTGAGTCTCTTATAATAAAACAACATCTGCCTGTAGTTTTTTAAGCTGGTTAAATATCTTTAACATTTTTTCTCTGGTACCAGCTCTATTTACATTCCATGTGACAAACCTTAGTGTGCCCATAATTGTGTGTGTATGTCTAATGATGTACGCTGGGTGTTTCGTTTAGACGAAGAAAATGTGGAGACATCACTTGTTTGTAAATAGAAAGAGAAAACAAAATGTGTGGTGAGAGGCTCCATAAGTCTGACTATGTGTGTGTATATTCACTAATATGAACAAGCGTGGCTTGCGTGTGTGTCCTATAAGTCTGTGTGTGCTGTGAGGCTGTTGTAAATGTGCTGCCGTTGAGCGCATGTTTTTTGCGTGATCGTGGTGTGTGAATATGCAGAAATAGAGGGTGTTTATAGGTGAGTGGGGAAGTAGGCGATCACAGCAGTGAAAGAAAAGAGAAGGAAAAAAACCATGAGAACAGTGAGCGACAAAAAAAAAAAAAAGAAACAGAAACATTCCAATTAAAGCAATGACGGAGGGTGACGGTGTTATATCGGCTATGACATCATACTGATATTACAAGGTTAAACTCATGTTAAAGGAGAAAGTGTGAATGAATAAGAAAAGAGTGTAGCGGGTTCTTATCTGGAGTGCAGTCAATATAACCACGGAGTGGTGCCAGTGTCACGGTAGAGCTGTCCGTCCACGCAGAGCCGGTGTTCCAGATCTACTGGCGTTTAGATCTACTGGCGTTTAGATCTACTGGCGTTTAGATCAACTGGCGTTGGTCGAACAGATGTGTGGCAGTCTTGCGTTTCAGGAGCTGCTACTGACAAACCGGCAAAAAAAACGCCAAATGTGTCATCTGTGACACTTGTGAGGTTATCTCAAACACACTCCGTCAGTCTTGATGCTGTTGAACGACAAAATGTTTAAAAATGTGGCGAGTTTACCTGGTGATATCGTCATGCGCGACGCGATCGCGAAAACAGCAAACAATTAACACCACGCCGATGTTGTTCACAGGACAGCACGAGTAAACGATCGGTAGACTCTTGTCGTCGTTATTGTTCCCCTCGCACGTTTTATTTCTCCGGTTTCAGCGTGATTGCTTCACAACTAAAGCGAGCAGTTTACTTTGTGTGCGCTAACATGGACTCGAATCAACCAGTGCCACCTCTGGCCAAGTGCCACAGCCTACAGCCAGCTCAACTTGTGACACACATCTGCAGCACGTTTGAATTCGTTTCATGCACAATACATTTGTACCTTTCAATTGTGTCTGTTTGTGCGTCATGCAAATAAACCTTTGAAATGAATGAAATGACACTAATATTTCACTAGTGTTGTAACATCACATGTCGTTAGAGTAGTCTGCCTGTGTCTTTTCTCTGTGAACAAACATTTTAGAGTTGGTTGTTATATACAGTCTGTATAAGTGTGGTTAATCTAATGAACATTAGATCCTGAGTGCGTCCATAAAAATGAAGGTTATAACAGAAAACCTGTCGCGCTCTCCCCCTCTGTCTTTCACTCACACAGACACGCACACCACCGCCATCAACTTTGCTAAATTGCTAATGAAAAACATTGATCAGGCAGCTGTGATTGAGCAGCAGTGTAGATCCAACTATTTTCACGGTTGTTGTGGTCGTGATAATTTTGTGAGGCCACATCAAAAAGGCTCGGATGAGCTTTCCAAAGTTCTACAAGTTGTGCCTCCATCGCTTGTGTCCAGATCACACGCTGCACTGCCGTGCTGCGCAGTCTTTTTCGCTGACATTTGTGTTTGCGCGTGCGCAGTGTGAGAAACTGCGGTGACACCCTCACGACCAAGCGATTGATGATCGGGAGCTCGTCGTGAGGTGTCAATCGCTTCTCGTTACCCCACGTATAATACACGATGCATGACGCATGATGAAGGCCAAAATCGGGCCGATCGCCAAAACGGTCGCACGACTCAAAAATCGGCTCAAAATGGGCCAAAAATCGCACAGTGTCTGCCCAGCATTACTAAAATCGTGATTTTTTTTTTTTGCGAGAATGTCTCATGACAGTGACGTAAGCGAGTGCGACGTTCGTGACAACAGCTGTGTGCAGATCAACAATGGATCATATGAGTGCGGGAGAGAGTATGAGCGTGCAGCGTTTAAAGCGTGGAAGTACTGACCTTACTTTGAGTTTGATTCCATAAAAAGTGACAAAAACATTAGTGTCCGTTGTGCGTGGGAAGAAAACTTCTTTTTACAGCGAAAAACCCCCCCTAAACTTCCAAGCAAGCACCGAGTGCGCTATGACGTAATGGGAAACTCACAGAGAAACTCGCGGATTCTTCCACTGACCGCTGCGGCACACCTGCACCAGGGTAAACCTCCGCCTACGCCACTCCTGCTTTACAGGTGAAAACAGAGCAACAGGAGCGCTAGTCTTTGATGTTATTTATTTTCTGTTCTGTTTTACTTGCATCTATTTGAAAGAGTGAGTGTAAACACGCACACAAAAAAATATTTTATGTGCTGGAATGTGCAGAAAATAAGTTTAAATGTTAGATAAATTTCTTCCAGTCAGAGAATGTTGCATATAATTAAATTTTTGCTTGATGCATAAAGTTAAAAGGTTAAAACTAATAAAACAAGTTTTAAAAAGAGACTTTTCCGTATTATTACATTTTGTATGATGGATTATGCAGAAAAAGTAGAATTGGGCTGAAAGATCTATCGCTTTGTCACCTACTCAGGTTGTAAATCGTATTTTTAAAAAGTAACTAAGTAACTAAGTAATTAATTACTTTTGAAAATAAGTAATCAGTAAAGTAACGGGATTACTTTTTTAGGGAAGTAATCAGTAATTAGTTACTGATTACTTTTTTCAAGTAACTTGACCAACACTGCTTGTAGGTGACATTCACAAAGGTAGGTTGGTTTGGCAGTTAATTTTACCGGTCAGAGTATTTTTCTAGCTAATATTCACAAAGGTAGGACAATTTGCCACTGTGCGCATGCGCAGAAACAACGGGTAGGATGGTTTGCCAGGTAGGATGGATTCCAAGAACACCGGCAGGCAATGTTGTACCGGGGGAGTCTGCCGGGCGACATCTCTTCGATGACGGTGTCTCAATTTTGGCTGGGGAAGATGCACTCTGAGCCTTCTTTATTACTAAAGCACCGGTCGATGTAATCTTGGAGAGCGTCTAAACTCTCCCCGTTGTCCTCCAGGGTGTTAGACATGATAGGACAGATGTTGTTAGTTATATGACAATTGATTAGTTTATTTGGCAATACTGAAGCTTAAAGAAACTTTGTTAAATTCTACGCTTTTTTTCCGCCAAATCTCCAGCGTCTGACGTCACCTACAACATAGGTCGCTTACCTTTTCCCGTCACTTCCCTCACTAATTTCTAAGTACATTTAATGACAAAGACACACACACACACTTGAACTTGACAATCTTGCTCTTTTTCCTCTATCACATTCGCACACACATACACCAATATCAGAATAAGATTGTTGATTGCATTTTCGAATTCTTGTGTTCCAGGTGTTTGTTTCTCTTACAAGCTTCTGCCTGTCCTGAAAACCAAGATACACAACAGTGCAGTTCAGATCATAATTCTAATTTCCGAAGCAGCCAGGCAGGACAGCCAAAAAAAGTTAAATAAATTGAAAAACAAAGAAAACAAAACAAAACAGTTTTTAAAAATCAGCAACAGTATGATGTCAGATAGTCACACGATGCAAAGTCTGAAGTAATAGTAGTTCAAGCTACCAGACAGACAACTTGTGTATCTTACACTCAGCGATAAAGACTTTATATAAAGGACCCGATGATTCCACAGTAGGGGTGGGTTTTTATAATCGATTTATCGATTAAAATCGATTCTGGCTTGGATAACGTAAAATCGATTCATTAAAATCCTGAATCGATTTTTTAATATTAATTTATTTTGCCCGAAATGCCAGAATCTCAGGTGAAAGATCACAAAATTTCAACAACCACCAAACAGCTAAGACAGTAAATGAGAGCAGGTACACGGCTTCTGCACAAAGACGTAAACACACAGCACGGACCCGCGGATCAGAATCAGTGAGATGTCGCCTTTCTCAGCTGACGATCGGGGCTGAAAGCCGACAGCTTGCTGATTCTGATCCGCGGGTCCGCGCTGTGTGTTTAAGCCCTTTTTGCGCTGATCATATGGCTGTTAGTTTTATCTCTCTCCAAACAATATTGACCGAACCAGCAGCAAAAGAAGATCCAAACTACGCTTCACATAAACATCATCATGAATTCACTCTGACTTTTGCTGACTTTTCAGGATAAAAATCACACTTCATGCACAGCTCTCTCTCTCTCTCTTTTCTGCATTATTCGCTTGCTTGTTACGCACAAGTCTACCGTTGTTTACAGCGCTGTCGGCCGGCGTTTTTTTTCCCCTTTTACTTACTTCCGAAAAGTAAACCTAATTTCTGATTGAACAAATTTAAACTTTTTAAAATTAAGCAAAATGCAAAACGCTCAGCCGTGTCTCTAATAAAACCGCTGTAACTTCAGAGGTAATGTTCATGTGTTGATTAATGGTTTTCTTTCGTTTTTGATGTACTGCAGATTATTTTTATAAAATCTCAGGCCAGGAAAATCACCTTCATGTTTTTCTGTGTTTTATCTTCAGCTACTTTGACACAAAGGCCTCTGCTGTGATGCTCACACCTTTGATAAAGTCTTGCGTGTGTCAGCTTCCTTTTAATAGATACAAAAATATGTAAATGTACTGATCTGAATTATTTCTGACTGTCAAAATTTCCCAGATTCAAATCGAATTGAATCTAATTAAATCGAATCGTGGATCGAATCGATTCGGGACCTTGTGAATCGGAATTGAATCGATTCTAGAAATCAGTGACGATACCCAGCCCTATTCCACAGGTTTATTTGGCAAACTGATTTTTATTTTACTCTCACATATGTATATACTTCTGTGACTGTACACTTTCCAGTGGGCTCCAGCCCACTGTTCTCCACTCCAAACCTCACATACCTCTTCTGGGCCTCAGCAGCTACTGAAATAGGGAAGGCATGGTTAGCATGATGGATCTCAGCTGTGCCAGGCAGCCTTCCACATCACTGTCCCCTGAACCCACTGCTCTGCCCCTCCCCTGTAGCTGAGCCACAAAACACACCCTGCCACAGCAACATGCTCATTATTTTGCACAGAAATGACAAATTACTGTATGGATAACACTAATGACAATTTTTAAAAATTTATTTAATTGACTTTACTCTGTGTCAAAACATTTCAAATGAAATTAAGAATGGTGATGTTTATGCCCATTTTGAACTTTAAATATAGTTTAAAATTTGAACTTGACTTAGAATATACAGGTTTTGACTTTGAACTTTGCCTTCAGCCACAGTGAAAACTAAAAATGACCTTACTGCACTTCAGATTTTACAAATGGATTCACAGCCATACTTAACTAATTTCTTGACTGATCCTGTATTTAATTGTGTGTGCCGCCCAGGTGGGAACTATCGTGGTGTATTTGCCCTGGGTCTGGTCCAGGGTGAGTGGAAGATGTATGTAAAGGGCCCACTCGACAGGGAAGAATGCAACCTATACAACATCAACGTCACAGCTAGTGATGGATTGTTTGTTTCCCAAGCAACAGTAGAAGTGACAGTGGTAGACACCAATGACAACAGCCCAATCTGTGACAAGGTGAGAAATAAAGTTGTGTATTGTTTTGTTTTGTTTTTCTACGTAACTGATTTGGCATAACTAGTTGTGTGTGTGTGTGTGTGTGTGTGTGTGTGTGTGTGTGTGTGTGTGTGTGTGTGTGTGTGTGTGTGACTGCAGGTTATGTATACTGCCTACATTCCAGAGGACCTCCCAGTCACTAGTGTTTTGTTGAGGGTTGGAGCTACAGATGCTGATATGGGTATCAGTGCTTGGATTCAGTACTCTCTACATGGTCCTGGATCCCAAGACTTCACTATTGACCCAGACAGTGGTATGGATGCAGACCTACTTTAAATACACACTTTTTCTCTGAATTAGCATGAATCGCAACTTAATCATACACAAGCCAAATGTCATCCCCCCGTTTGGCTCCATCACAATGTTTCATATCTTGTTTTAAACCTGTCCAGGTGAGATCAAGTCATCTGTGCCTCTGGACCATGAGATGACACCTAGTTATCAACTGGTTGCCCAGGCTACTGATGGTGGTGGGCGGTGGTGCCATGCTGTGGTGTATCTGACAGTAACTGATGTGAATGACAATCCACCTATTTTCACCCAGTCTCGGTACACCACCAGCGTCTATGAAGACACAGTCACCAAAGCCCTACTTACACGTATCCAGGCCATAGACCCTGATGAAGGTGATACACTAGGCAACTGTTTATATTATCACTACTACAAGTACTGCTTCCATTGCTAATCTGCATCACAAGAAACCAATTACTCAAGGTGCAACTAATTGAGCCACATCAAAAAAAATTAGCAGTATTTAATATAAATGAGGTACACAACATACCTAATTGAAATTTGGCTCTTTCTGAAGTGCTCAAACTTTCCAGCACTCCTTTTGGATCACTCCCCGGAATTCTCACAAAAACACAAAAAATGTCATTAAGCATGATGCACATCATGCTTGCGACCTGATGTCTGGGTTTGAACCACGAGGAAGAGTTTGGTCATGCTGAAAATGAAAGTTGGATTAGATTGACACAGAGGTCCTTGCTTGTGGACTGTTATGAACTTCCTTTCATGAAGCAGTGTGAAAATAGCATGAGTGCTGGAAGGCACAAATCATTTCACAAGGAGACAACCTTTAAGGAAAAAACATTCTGAAATATTTTTTTCAGCAGGGCTGCACATAAGTGGTCCTCAGGTGCACATTCGCTGTCAAAATAAAAGACTCGCACCAGATAAGAAGTTGGAACGCGCGTTTGTGTACATAAGATGTTCTGGAGGAGGACAGACATTTGTTCAGAAGTCTTAAAGCTGTCGAAGAAGCAAGCTCCACAAGCAATTACTTTGGTGTTCCTCCACCGCAAAAGAAGCGCGTATTCCCGGAAATTCCGAGAAATTCTGTAAGCAAAGTAATTGCTTACATCTTTAAAATATCGACATCTTTAAGAGTTCTGAACAAATGTCTATCCTCCTCCAGAACATCTTATTTACGCAAATCCACGTTCCAGCTTCTTGTCTGGTGCGCATCTTTTATTTTGACAGCAAATGTGTACCTGCGGACCACTTATGTGCAGCCCTGTTTATCAGACATTTCCAGACATGTTAATTCAAAACCTGCATGAAGTGAAAGAAGCTAATGCAAAATCAAACAGTTCTTTTAGAGAAAAATAGTAACAGGGAAATGTTAATATAAAAGCTTACCTAATATACTGTAGTACTAAAAAGAAGTTAAACTAATTGTATACAAATTTTGAAGTGCTTAAAATATTCAGTCTAATAGTTAATAGAGTTTTATAGAGGTTTTATGTCAGGCCACTAGTAAAAAAAAATTTTATAACTGGGTATAAATCTCATATCGTCTCCTACAAAAGATAACAACATTTGGTAAGAAGACAAATCCAAGCACTGGCAAACGTGTTGTTTTCAGTGTACTGAGGCCCAAAGCTTCACCCTTTTCTTTTGACATTGCTGTAGGTCCGGGGCGTATGGTGATCTATTCCCTGGCTGACTCTGCAGGAGGATTTTTCTCTATCGACAAATACTCAGGCATCGTGGTCCTGGAAAGAGTTCTCGACCGTGAAATCCAGCCATTTTATCAGATAACAGTTTGTGCATCTGATCAAGGCTCACCACTCCCACTCTACTCACTGGTCAATGTCACAATTACTGTCCTGGACATCAATGACAATCCACCTGTGTTTGAGCGACGTGATCAGTTGGCATCTGTGCCAGAAGATGTGGGAGTAGGTACTGAAGTTCTGAGAGTTTACGCTGCCAGCAAGGACATCGGGACTAATGCTGAGATTACTTACAGTATCCGATCAGGGAATGAGCACGGAAAGTTCCACATTCATCCACTCACTGGTGAGTGAGGGACACCCTCTCACTTTGTGTAGGTGTTACAGTATTAGTCTGTGCTTTTCATTGCTCTTACAGTTTCTAAGATGTTATATATCTGTATCTTTCTCTAACTTGATCTCTATCAGCTTTCACTATGCTATGTTGACTCACAACATTATCTGTTGTTCTTAGGGCCATTAAAAATCTCTCACAGATTTTCATCATAAGGTAGAATGTTCATGAGCATCAGTGAATATCAAGACTTGGCCATACAAATTGCCCATCAATATTGTAATTATAACAATAATAATAATAATGATAGTTTATTTGTACTGCACTTTTAAAAACCAGGGTTACAAAGTGCTTTTCAGAAACAATGAAAAAAGAACAATCAAAGGATAAAAATAAGAAATCAATTAAACTATTTATGCAGCACTCAAGTCTAATCTTAAAATCAGAATAAGATACAATTCTAATTTAATGTGGTTCCAGTTTTAGTGAGTAAAAAACAAAACATGTTATATATTTTAGGTTCTTCAAAATAGCCACCCCTTTGCTTTAATTACTGCTTTGCATACTCATGGCATTCTCTTGATAAGCTACATGAGGTAGTTACCTGAAATGGTTTTCCAACAATCTTGAGGACTTTCCAGAGATGCTGACAACTTGTTGGTCCTTTTGCCTTTACTTTGGAGTCCGTCATCCCAAACCATCTGGCTTAAAGCCCATCATCCCAAACCATTTGGTTTGGGATGATGGGGTTTACGTCAGGTGACTGTGAAGCCTAGCAGAGCACTCCATCACTCTCCTTGGTTAAACAGCCCTTACACAACCTGGAGATGTGTTTGGGGTTTGTCCTGTTGAAAAATAAATAATGGTCCAACTAGAGTTGGATGTCTCGAGACCACTTTTATGTGGTCTTGGTCTCGACGGACTTTGGTCTTGGTCTTCTTTTGGTCTCGACAGACTTTGGTCTTGGTCTTCTTTTGGTCTCGTATCCCTCGGTCTTGTCTTGGTCTCGTTGTCTCGGTCTTGCTTTCTCAGATCGACACAGTGCTCGGTAAAGTCCACAGGTGCGCATTCGCTGTCAAAATAAAAAACGTGCACAAGATAAGAAGTTGCAACGCGTTTTTGCGTACATAGGATTTTCTGGAGGAGGACAGACATTTGTTTAGAACTCTTAAAGATGTCGAAGAAGCTCCTTTAAGCAATTACTTTGGTGTTCCTCCACCTCCAAAGAAATGTCAGAAGGAGTCCGAACCACAAAAGAAGCGCATATTCTCGAAAAAGTGGTTGCAGGAGGTGAGCTGGCTTCAAACAAATGATGAACGCACAGAGATTTGGTGCAGAATGTGCCGTGAAAATCCCACTCTAGCGGACAAAAACAGTGCCTTTTATATGGACGCAAACGCATGTTTGCGTCCATGTAAAATCCATATTAAATTTAAAAACTGTACTTTTGAGTTAAAATATATATTTATAATTTTAATAAATGACAAATTAAAAAGGCATGAACATTTTTTTTTTGTATCGACAAAATATTGAACCGTGACACCAAAGTATCGAACCGAACCGTGAATTTTGTGTATCGTTGCACCCCTAATATATATATATATATATATATATATATATATATGCATTATTTGAGATAGAGAGAGAGACAGATAAACTTCAACTTTATTTGTTTTTAAAAAGCTTTAGATAATTCACTTATGAGTTGAGGTTAGGCAGGCCATTCCCATTCCACAACTGAGGAGCTCTAATGGCAAATTGGTTTACGTGTTAGGTGGCAACAGTTAGCAGGTTTCTGCCTTCGGATCTAAGACTGTACACTGGTTGATACAGGAGTGGTTGGAGCTGCAGTTTCTCTATCAAAGTTTGATAGTTTATTGTATAAAATATTGCAATAGGTTAAGTAGTACAAAAATAGAGCATTCATCTATATTAGTAGTTCATTTGTAAACCTCATAAGTACATTCTCAGTACTATGATAATGTCTAAAGCATGACTGAAATTCAGAATTTCAGAGATGTTGTTCTGACATAATACTTCAGGAAAATGAGGACAGAGCATCTTCCCCAAGAGTTTTGCTATAAGTAAGTGGTCTGTAATTAATTTAGTCACAAGAAAGGCCATAATTTTGGACGAGTCCTGTTGCTTCCTATTTATTCCTATCTTTCTATTCCCTCCCACTCTGTTGATCTGCTATACAGTACACTGTACAGGAGCAGCACTTCTAGTAAATGTTCTAGCTGAATATTTACTTAACTTTCTCTCTCCTCTAACCAATGCTCTTAAAAAAATTCCACCAGCTGTTTCCAGCGGACTCTCCAGCACCCTGGCATAGACTTTCCCAGGGAGGCTGAGGAGTGTGATTCCCCTGTAGTTGGAACACACCCTCTGGTCCCCTTTCTTAAAGATGGGGACCACCACCCCGGTCTGCCAGTCCAGTAGTACAGCCCCTGATCTCCATGCAACAATATAGAGACATGTCAACCAAGACAGTCCTACAACATCCAGAGCCTTCAGGAACTCGGGGTGGACCTCGTCCACCCCAGGGGCTCTGCCACCAAGGAGTTGTTTAACTGCCTCAGTGACCTCGCCCCCAGAGATTGGCGGGTCATCCCCTTCATCCCAAGACTCTACTTCCACCACGGAAGACGTGCCAGTGGGATTGAGGAGGTCCTCGAAGTATTCCTTCCACCGCCTGACATTTTTCTCAGTCGAAGTCAGCAGCACTCCATCCACACAATACACAGTGCAGGTAGAGCACCGCTTTCCCCTCTTGAGTCGCCTGACAGTTTGCCAGAATTTCTTCGAGGCAGTCCGAAAGTCTTTCTCCATGGCCTCTCCAAACTCCTCCCACACCCAAGTTTTTGCTTCAGCCACCGACCGCGCCGCATTCCGCTTGGCCTGTCGGTACCTATCAGCTGCCTCAGGACTCCTTCCTCAACTTGGAGGCTCCCCTTACCTCTGGTGTCCACCATTTGGTTCGGGGAATATCACCATGACAGGCACCAACTACCTTGTGGCCGCAGCTCAGTGCAGCAGCTTCGGCAATGGAGATGCTGAACATGGTCCATTCGGACTCCATGTCCCCAGTCTCCCTCGGAATGCTGTTGAAGCTCTGCCAGAGGTGTGAGTTGAAGATCTTGCGGACCGGAGCCTCTGCTAGGCGTTCCCAGCACACCCTCACTTTACATTTAGGCACACCAGGTCTGTCCTGTGCTGTGTCCTGTGTCCTGATCCAACTCACCACCAGGTGGTGATCAGTTGACAGCTCAGCCCATCTCTTTACCCAGTTGTCTAAAGCATATGGCCTCAGGTCTGGTGATACGATTACAAAATTGATCATTGACCTGTGGCCTAGAGTGTCCTGGTGCCACGTACACTTATGGACACTCTTATGTTCGAACATGGTGTTTGTTATGGCCAAACTGTGGTTTGCACAGAAGTCCAATAACAAAACACTGCTCTGGTTCAGATCCGGGAGGCCGTTCCTCCCAATCACACCCTTCCAGATCTTGCTGTCATTGCCCACATGAGCATTGAAGTCTCCCAGTAGGACAACGGAGTCCCTATGAGGAGCACCCTCCAGTGCCCCACCCAGGGACTCCAAGAAGGCTGGGTACTCTGAACTGCCGCTTGGCGTATAAGCACAGACGACGGTCAGGACCCATTCCCTGACCCGAAGGCGAAGGGAACAAACCCTCTCATCCACTGGGAGAAACCCCAACATACCAGCAGTAAGCTGAGGGGATACAGAGATACCCACCCCGGCCCGCCGCCTCTCACCATGGGCAACTCCAGACTGAGACAGAGCCCAGCTTCTATCCAAGAGGCTGGTTCCAGAGCCCAGGCCATGCATTTAGGTGAGCCCGTATATATCTAGCCAGTACCTCTCAACCTCATGCACTAGCTCAGGCTCCTTCCCCATTCCATGTCCCAGTTGCCAGTCTTGGTAGCCAGGGTTCGGTCTGTCAGGACCTCCGCTCCTGGCCGCCGTCCGGCTCACATTGAACCCGACCCGACGGTGCCTCCTGCGGGTGGTGGGCCTGCAGGAAGATGGGCCCATGTCCCTTTTTTCGGCTGTGCCCGACCAGGCCCCATGGACCAAGTCCCGGCCACCAGACGCTTGCTCTCGGGCACCCTCCCTGGGCCTGGCTCCAGGGCGAGGCCCCGGTAACCCTATCCCGGGCAGGGTGAACTGTTCCTACGATGGTCTTTTCATAGGGGTCTTCTGAATCGCTCTTTGAGTTGTCATAGCAGCAAATATACAACAAACAACAAGCACTCATATAAAATGAGTTATAATGGATAAAGACTAAGATAAATGGATAAATATTGAGATATAGGTATAACTATGAATATAAAAGGACAACTATTTGTGCAACTATGTAGTGGTATTAAAAAGTGACACGGTGCATTAAAGTTTGATTAATTCTGTTCCACATGTGTGGGTCTGACCCAAGTGGAAGAATTACAGAGTCTGATAACAGCAGGAAGGAATGATCTCCTGTAACGTTCCATCAGACAGCAAGGTTGAAGGAACCTATTGCTGAAACTGCTCTTCAAGTCGTCCAGTGTGTTATGGATGGGGTGGGTTTCATTGTCCATGATTGCCAGCAGTCTTGTCAGCATTCTGTTACTGATCACCTCCTCCAGGGTGGCGAGCTTTATGCCAACAAGAGACTCGGCCTTCCTGATGAGTTTGTTCAGTCTGTTTGTATCCTTTGCTTTGATTCCTGCACCCCAGCATTTTTGAAATATCCTCATTAAAAAGAAAAGCAAAAGTAAAAAAAAAGGTTCCATCCATCCATCCATCTTCATCCGCTTTATCCGAGGCCGGGTCACGGGGCAGCAGCCTAAGCAAAGAGGCCCAGACCTCCCTTTCCCCAGCCACCTCCTCCAGCTTATCCGGGGGAACACCAAGGCGTTCCCAGGCCAGCCGAGAGATATAATCTCTCCAGCGTGTCCTGGGTCTGCCCCGGGGCCTCCTCCCGGTGGGACATGCCTGGAACACCTCACCCAGGAGGCGCCCAGGGGGCATCCTTGTCAGATGCCCGAACCACCTCAGCTGGCTCCTTTCGATGTGGAGCAGCAGCGGCTCTACTCTGAGCCCCTCCCAGATGGCCGAACTTCTCACCCTATCTCTAAGGGAGAGGCCAGCCACCCTTCGGAGGAAGCTCATTTCTGCCGCTTGTATCCGCGATCTCGTTCTTTCGGTCACTACCCACAGCTCGTGGCCATAGGTGAGGGTAGGGACGTAGATCGACCGGTAAATTGAGAGCCTCGCTTTTACACTCAGCTCCCTCTTCACCACGACGGACCGGTGCAGCGTCTGCATTACTGCAGTTGCAGCCCCAATCCGTCTGTCGATCTCCGGCTCCCTTCTCCCATCACTCGTGAACAAGACCCCGAGATACTTGAACTCCTCCACTTGGGGCAGGAACTCATCCCTGACCTGGAGTGGGCACTCCACCCTTTTCTGGCTGAGAACCATGGCCTCAGATTTGGAGGTGCTGATCCTCATTCCCGCTGCTTCACACTCGGCTGCGAACCGTTCCAGTGCGAGTTGGAGGCCCTCACCCGATGAAGCCAACAGAACCACATCATCCGCAAAAATCAGAGGTGAGATTCTGAGGCCACCAAAGCGAAAGCCCTCCGCCACTTGGCTGCGCCTAGAAATCCTGTCCATAAAAATTATGAACAGAACCGGAGACAAAGGGCAGCCCTGGCGGAGCCCATCACCCACCGGGAACGAGTCCAACTTATTGCCGGCAATGCGAACCAAGCTCTTGGTTAGGGATCGAATGGCCCGTAGCAATGGGCCAGACACCCCATACTCCCGCAACATCTCCCACAGGACACCCCGAGGGACACGGTCGAATGCCTTCTCCAAGTCCACAAAACACATGTAGACTGGTTGGGCAAACTCCCCTGCACCCTCAAGTATCCTCGAGAGGATAAAGAGCTGGTCCAGTGTTCCGCGCCCAGGACGAAAACCGCATTGTTCCTCCTGTATCCGAGGTTCGACTAGCGGACGAACTCTCCTTTCCAGCACCCTGGCATAGACTTTCCCAGGGAGGCTGAGGAGTGTGATCCCCCTGTAGTTGGAACACACCCTCCGGTCCCCCTTCTTAAAGATGGGGACCACCACCCCGGTCTGCCAGTCCACAGGTACTGCCCCTGATCTCCACGCAACATTGCAGAGGCGTGTCAACCAGGACAGCCCTACAACGTCCAGAGCCTTCAGGAACTCGGGGTGGACCTCATCAACACCAGGGGCTCTGCCACCAAGGAGTTGTTTAACTGCCTCAGTGATCTCGCCCCCGGAAATTGGCGGGTCATTCCCCTCATCCCCAGACTCTGCTTCCCCCTCGGAAGACGTGTCAGTGGGATTGAGGAGGTCCTCGAAGTATTCCTTCCACTGCCTGACAATTTTCTCAGTCAACGTCAGCAGCGCTCCGCCAGCACTATACACAGTGCAGGTAGAGCACCGCTTTCCGCTCCTGAGACGCGTGACGATTTGCCAGAATCTCTTCGAGGCAGTCCGAAAGTCTTTTTCCATGGCCTCTCCGAACTCCTCCCACACCCGAGTTTTTGCTTCAGCCACTGCCTGAGCCGCATTCCGCTTGGTCTGTTGATACCTGTCGGCTGCCTCCGGAGTCCCACAGGCTAACCAAGCCCGATAGGACCCCTTCTTCAGCCTGGTGGCTCCCTTCACCTCTGGTGTCCACCATTTGGTTCGGGGATTACCACCACGGCAGGCACCAACCACCTTGCGGCCGCAGCTAAATGCAGCAGCTTCGGCAATGGAGACACTGAACATGGTCCATTCGGACTCAATGTCCCCAGTCTCCCTCGGAATGCTGTTGAAGCTCTGCCGGAGGTGTGCGTTGAAGATATCGTGGACTGGGGCTTCTGCTAGACGTTCCCAGCACACCCTCACTACGCGTTTAGGTGCACCAGGTCTGTCCAGCGTCCTCCCCCGCCACCTGATCCAACTCACCACCAGGTGGTGATCAGTTGACAGCTCAGCCCCTCTCTTTACCCGAGTGTCCAGAACATATGGTTGCATATTTCAAATATTTTTTAATCTTCTTTATCTTCATCTTCTTTATCTTGTAATATTTTTCATTATCAATTCAATTATTTTTCCTTGCCATTGCCCTTGGTCTGGAGCTCCATTCAAGATCTTGGCTCATTGGGTGAGGATGATCATGAAAAATGTGGTTGATCTACCCAAAACTAAAGGAGGTGATTCGAGAATGACTTTATGTAAGCCACCGCTCCTCCATTTCGAAAGGAGCCAGTTGAGCTGGTTTGAGCATAAGAATGCCTCATTGACACCTGGTAGGTGGTGTGTTTCAGGCATGTCCTACTTAGGGTTACCCTAACCCAGGGCTTACTGGAGACAAATGATCTGTCAGCTGGCTTGGAAGTGACTTGATGTGGAAGTTGGAAGAGTTGGCCGGGGTAAGGGACTTCTATATTTAGACTGCTGCCCCCTGTGACCCAAACTTGGATACGTGGCAGAAAGGGATGGATAAAAAATACTTAATTATGGTACACATGTCCTTCTAGAATTTACCAAATGTTTAAATGCCTTCTATTTAAGGATTTTAAATAGAAGGCTGTATAAACTATATAATGATGGTAAGTATTTATAGCAACAATATGAGCTCAGAAAGTAGAGCAGGTGATCCAATCTCTATAAGGCATTTCCCAGCCTCTCACAATCCGCACAAGACCTCCAACTGGTCAGTGCATTTGGAGGTGTGTAAGAGTGATTCGTTATCGATTGTAGGTATAGAATAAAATAAATGAAGTGTTGTGTGAAAAGGCAAATTTCGCTTATTGCTTTAAGGAGTCAATATGATTAGTAAAGCAATTTATAATCTCCCAGTTTGTTAACATTTTGAAATTCCAACCCATTACAAATGTCTATAATTATCTTCTCTTCCCCTTTCCCTTTCTCTTATTCAGGTGCCATTTTAGTTGCCCAGCCTCTTGATTATGAGACCTGCAGAGATTACTTCCTGACAGTAGAGGCTCGTGATGGTGGCACGCCCTCTTTGAGTGCCGTTACTACTGTGAACATAGACCTAACAGATGTAAATGACAATCCACCCATGTTTAGCCGCAGTGTCTACACTGCAGTGGTGTCAGAGGATGCCACTGTTGGCGAGCCTATTGTTCAGGTACGTTTAAAGAATTAGTCAGGTTTTCGCTGCATGTATGTCTGAAGTAGTCGACTAGTCACTAATTGCAACTAGACTAATTTAATAGTTGACACGTCGTTTGAAGTTTTGTAAGATCCTGAAAGACACAGGAATAAGTAGTAGGATTGAAGAGTGTAATAACGCACTGAAACGGAAGATGGCAGCAATGCATGTACAAGGATGCAGGCTGCCAATGAACGCTAAAGAAGAAGAAGCAGTCTCTGGTATCGTAGCTGTGTCCAAATTTAGGGGCTGCATCCTTCGGAGGCTGCATTTGTAGGCCGATTACATTACAGCAGGGGTAGGCAACCTTTCTGATAACGAGTGCCACCTAAAATTTCCTCAAAAGTCAATGTGCCATATGATTGCATTAGCAATAAATTTAATAACGCTCTATATCAACAGTTACTATAAAGTTGTTCTATATAGTGTGTATTATATTTGTTCACATATGTTGGCAGCTATCAGCGAATAGTTATCAGCTATTTTGAAACAAAAAAAGGACACTTTTTATCCATAACAAGAACTCCATAACAGCAAATGAACTGTACAACAGAAAATCCAAATGCTATTTATGGTCTTCTCACAACTATGATAAGAAAAATAAACTGGGCCAATATGGCATGTTTGTTAATACAAGGATACACGTTAATGTGATATCAGGTCTCCCACTCAGAGACACAGGTCTCAGAGTATAGGCGCAAGTATAACTTGTCAGGTAGTGATGTCCAGCAGGTGAAAATGCAAGCTCCATGAACACGCACAGCTATGTTATTTGTCTCTCAGAAGCAGTTCATAACTTGCCTTCAACTCATTCATGTCACCTAAAAGTTAAACCTGTTTCTCCATCACAGCTCTGATGATTCAGTAAGGACATCTCCTGGTTTCATCTTCATGTTTCCCTCTCACCAGATAACCAAACCGATATCATGACCAGCAGCTTTACAGCTGTGGCTCCAGCAAACATCAGCTGATACTAGAAAGTAATATTAAATAAATTCTAACAACAGCTGATCAAGCTTAAACGTGCTGCCGTTGTTTAGCGCGACATCTGCTGGTTTCCTCTTTCTGGCGCAAAGTGGGAGATAAACAAACAAGAGAGACGGGACTTCCGACAGAAAAGACGATCAGTTGATCATTGATCAGTTTAATAATTGAAGTAGCAACAGGAGAGGAAGGGGGTGAGAATGAGAGAAGAAGAGGCAGCTGCAGCGTAAAGACGCCGAATAACTCCAGCTTTGTGTCTTTTTTATTGTAGCTGAAGTACGAGACAAACTGCATTCCTTTTCACCTCAATACGAAATATTTTCTCTGAATACGAGACGATTCCGTTTTTTAGGGGATGGTTGGCAACTCTAATAATTAACCTTATGAAGAAAATAAAGTTCACTATAACATCATAGCACCCACCCAGCCTGTATAGAAACGCCGTCATGCTAGCTAGCACCCAGTACGAAAAAGTCAGCATAATGAAAATAAACTACACCTAAACTTGGTTTATATCTGACCCAGATAGACTGCAGTTCATAACTTCTTACCTGAAGTTCAGTTCACCTGACACTCAGACGGCGTCCGCCTCGGGCCGCCTTGTACTTTCCCTCATCCACCTGCTGGCCTCCACCACTTGCTAATGTTACAGAATCTGTGAAAGCTCCGCGATAGCCACCACACGAAGTAACAAATAACGACCCTATCTAAATCCCAGTAACTATTAACGCATTCCTGATTTTGGCATAATAACTAGTTACCGTGCTCTTTACCACAATAAAAACGTACTTACTGTAACGCGTACTTAATATTCATGCTAGCATACTCTTCTTCTTGTGCTGAGACTACCGTCTTTGTACTCCCAGACATACTGTTTAAAAGAGAAGTTGTCAAATCAAGTATTTATTTGAATTTTAGGGGGAAATTCTGCTCTACTATCAGGAGTTCAGGTTTAGTCAGCCATCTCGCTCTAATGCCGACTGGAAGCCACAAAGCAGCTGTTCAAACGTCATCAGCCAGAAAACTGCCCTTTTGAGACGTTCCCACTCTGAATAGTGAGAGATGAGCTTGTTTAGTGGATTTTAATGCACTTCTGTAACATCCATACTCATTACCTGTTTGATTTTTTCTGTATTTATCTAATGATTTTGACATTTTGACATTCTGTGAAAGGACGCTGTTTTTCACAGTATAGAATATCGTATAGTATATACTGTATATACACATATACAGTATATACATGGCTTTTGGAAGCCACTACTAGTATGAAAAGAGGAGTTTTTGCTAATTTAAGGTGGCTTTTCATTTGCACCTTGTGATACACTGCAAATCTGCTTCCCTTTGGCTAGGGTGCTCTGTTCATTCTCACATTTACATATGATTTTGCTTCATCAGCATCCTTAATGGTGCCAAACAAAGGATCTGCAGCTGTTTTCGCTTGTCTGTTTATGAATCTGATCAGATCTGTACACTTTACTCTCCTTCTACTTGTTTCTTGAATGTCAAAGGCAGAACTGCACATTTCTCTCATTTTATATGGCAGCTTCGACACAATAACTCTGAGATTAGTGGAGTTCTCAATCTTTTGTAGGTGACTGATGTCTTGTTACAACCACTGAGAAACAGGGAATAGCTACGAAGAGCCTTTCCATCATCTGGTTTAATGTGTGGCTAGTTGAATGCTTGGTTCATGTTGGCAGTTGCACTTCTCATTTCTTTACTATAATGATTAAACAGCAAACTTCTGGCCTCACTGTAGGCTTCCTGAGGATTTATGTGCTGGCAACTTCTTACCAAATCTCTGGGTTTAACTCCAATAAACTGTTCAAGGTAATGCAAACTGTCACTGCCCTGGACACCTTGATAGGAGTCACTGAGGTGGCTTGAAGCTGGAGGGTACCACTCCTGACTCCAGCGAACAGTTGATGTCAACTGTAAGAGGGCACAGAGCAGGTAGACATGCTCTGACCAATGTTGTCTGCATGGGGTCCAGGGTGCATGTGGAGGATGTGGACTGAAAGACCCACTTGGTGACCTGGGAATAATTCACAGACGAAAAAGAGGAGAAGTAGCATGGAGTTAGATGTGCTACGGGGAATGCCGTCCTGAAATTGATGTGCAGGTGCCAGAAGCTATTGATGAATGGAGTTAATTTTTCTTGGAAAAAGTCCAAAAACTTATTGCAGAGGTCAGTGGCACCTGAAAAGAGAGGTGGATTAATGGGGTGAAGTAGTTGGTTGATGGTGGAGAACACCAATCTGGGATGATTTTGCTGTTGGTGAGTGAGGGAAGAGTAATAAGGAGTCTTGGCCTGAGAGAGCTGCTTAATAGGACCTCACATGGTCTTTATATGCCTCAAGGTGGACAGTGAGATCAGACCTTTTGTAGAGCCTCTCAAGTCGGTGGCCAGTGGTCTTTAGGTCACAGAGATGCGAGGTGAACCACGAGGCAGGGAAGGTAAAAGAGGCGGCCCGAGTTTTATGGGGGACAAGACAGTTGAGGCTGCTAGATATGGCCGCATTATAATGGTTAACAAGTGTGTCAACCATGTTGATGGGTGGGTCTGAAGCCAAGTGGTTTACGATCAGATTGTTCAGGGCCAATGTACTGACAGCCTTAAACTTCCTGTATGGTATGCAATGGTACATTAAGTGCGCAGCCTAGGTACAGGAACAATAACAGAAAAGTACACACCAAGATAGTCAGAAACAGCAAGGTTCAAGCACTTCAGATTGGAAGTGGTAGTGTCGGAGGAGATAACTAGATCCAGCGTGTGACAACAACAACAACAACAATAGCAACAAACTTTATTTATATAGCACATTTAAAAACCAGTGGTGTACGAAAGTGCTTAACAAGAGGGTAAGATGAAGTAACAGGGAAGGATGAAAGCTATGGCAAAGTACCAAACATGCTAGCAGGTTAAATGGCATTAAAAACACAGAAGCAAAAGAAATGCATATAAAAGCATAAAATGACAATATGTGTAAAGGATAAAACAGTCAAAAATGTAAAAAATGATTAAAATAGTTAAGAATAGACCGAAGATAGAAATAAGCATTAAACTAACTAACAAACAAGCATTAAATGGTAGAAAAGGCGAGGCTAAATAAGTGGGTTTTTAACCACAATTTGAAGGATTGAATGGAATCAGACTCGTGGATAACAATGGGGATGTTATTCCATAGAACGGGTGCAGCCAAGGCAAACGCTCGGTCACCTCTATAGTCTTCAGCCGGGATCTCGGCTGTACCAAAAGTGACTGAGAAGATGATCTTACTTGGCGCTATATTGTTAATAACTTGTAAGGGTGAGCAGCAGGATTTTGAATTGAATGCGATACTTAACGGGAAGCCAATGCAAGTCGGCAAGGACAGGGGTGATAGAGACACGCCGCCCACTACCAGTAAGGAGACGAGCGGCCGCATTCTGAACAATTTGCAGTCTATGGAGAAGAGTAGAGTTAAGACCAAAGTAAAGGGAGTTGCAATAATCCAACCTAAATTTCACAAAGGCGTGGATAAGCTTTTCCAGGTCTCTATGCGGGACATAATGTCTGGCCTTGCTAATAAGACGCAATTGATGGAAGCAAGTTTTGACAACAGAAGACACTTGTTTGTTGAGATTAAAAGAGCTATCCAAAAACCCCCCCAGGTCACTAAGAGTGTCGGTGAGGAAACTATCAAAGGAACCAGAGGCACCACAGAGTTGGCCACGAGGAATACTACTGTCAAACACGATGATTTCAGTTTTCCTGTCATTTAGGATGAGAGAGTTACCTGCGAGCCAATTTTTGACCTCGCGCATGCACTTACGAAAACCGTGCAAAGACATAAAAAGTCCCACCTAACTCAGAGGTAACTGATGATCCTTTTAATATACTATGTGAAAGAGAGAGTCCAGAAGTCACAGAAGTGTCATTGGCGGACAAAGACCTACTGGAGTCGACATACAGTAAATGTTTAAGTCACCAATTAGGAGTGAGGCTGGAGACAAAGAGCAAAGAGAGGTGAAAATCTCAGACAACTATGACATGACCACAGTACAAACTTTATGGGGGCGGTAGATGAAGATAACCTGGAGCTGTGTTGGCACAGCCAGGGTGACATTAAAACACTCATAATAGGTAACACGCTGGATCTAGTTTTCTCCACCAACACTGCCACTTCCAATCTGAAATGCCTGAACCTTGCTGTTTCTGACCATCTTTCAGTCCACATCCTCCACATGCACCTTGGACCCTTCAAAGGAAGTCCAACCTGCTGTCAGTAACGGTATGGTGGATTAGCATTGTTTTATTGTTGAGCATTCAACGGCATGAAAGATGCACTGTTTGTAGCTGATGATGAGACAGATGTGGAGGAAATGGTGCTGTCGATGCAAGCAACTTGTCTTAAGCTGCTCAACTAGTGGTAGTGGTAGTGTCATTGTTGTTGACTGGAACACCTGCCAGACAGTACAGAGAGAGCGACATTGTGCCAGTGCCTGTTAGACAGTGCAGAGGAATATTCTGGACAGACAGCCTGTATTAAACCTTTTAACAATTTTTTTTAACTTCATTTGGCCTCTATCCTGGTTGTCAACCTGACGCTTTAAACCCTATCAGGTCTAGTATTATATTGCCTCTGGTGGAACAGTTGACATCCTTTTGAAAGGCTGATAATGTTCTGTTCATGCAGACAGATGTAAATTCAGAAGTAATATAACAGTGGAATACTGGGCTAGCAGGCATTGTACAATTGATTATTGAATGTGCAACAAATTAACACGAGAAGTAATATGACTGCATTCCAGCAGCTATGAATCCCATATTTGGGCCATAGAAATGCTACTTCATAGAACCATGCCCAATATTGCACCACTTATCTTCTTGTCACTCAAATAAAATATCTAACCCCCTAAAATGTTTCGAAGCCAGACCAGGCTATTGTTGCATTTTGGTCTGTGAGTCCAGTCACCTTTCCATGGAAAGGTCATAATCAGTGTTCTAATCTTATAATCTTTTTTCACCCGGTGAAATTTTTGGACACCCTAGTGACAAGGAAGTTGAATAGTCCAGCCTAGAATTTATAAACCAGAAACATCCTCTGACACATGTTTCTGATTTTGGCATTATGGTGCTCATGAAAGAAGTCAGTCTTAATTATTATTATTATTATTATTATTATTATTATTATCATTTAAAGGACACTTTATTGGTCAAAACGACTACAGGCTTCCTCAAGCAGTACAAGATGCCATGGTAATGCCATTTACTGTAAGTATCTGGTTAGGCACTCTTTCTGAGAATTCTAGATGCCAAATATGATAATTTCAGTTTTGTCCTAATTTCAGTGTCCAGAGTTAAACATCATTAAGACCTTTATGGCCTTAGAGCATCCTTGTAGTTTTTTTTTTGTGCCATCTGGGATTTATAGATGAATTTATAAAGATAACTGGGTATAATTGAATAGCAACTTACATGTATGTGGTGTTTTCTGATAGTATTAAATAAGGTAATAAGAAAACTATCGATCCTTGCACAGAACCCTGTTGAACACCATGATTAACTGTTTGTCTGAGAAATACTCATTAAATTTACCAACTGAATCTATCAGAAATGATTAAAACAAGTACTATGTATTTCTTTTATTGCTGAAGGTATATTGTAGTCTTTAGCAAAATGTTATGATTAACTGCAGTGAATACTACACTGAGGGCTAGCAGGACAAACACAAAGATGAGTCCACTGTCAGAAGCCATGCAAGGATACGTTGAGGACAAGTTTAAATCAGGACTAAAACAAAAATAAACTGTTCCTCTGCAATCATCATATAGCTGATACACAATTCTTTCAAGAGTTTAAGTTACAAAAGCCTCATCTTTTCCATATTGTCTTACACTTTAAACATTAGCAACTTTCAGATCCATTACAGCACATCAAAAATTGAAAAGGGTAGAAATATCTATGTGAAAAGCTCTGGTCGCAGACTTATTCTTCAGTGTATTATAGAAACCTCACTACAGACAGCACTGCAATTGTTACCCAACCAAATATGTACTCAGTGTGTGTTTGTGTATGTGTGTGTGTATTTACAGCTGAAAGCAGATGATGTGGACAGTCAGCTGAATGGAGCCGTCTTCTACTCCATTGTCAGTGGAGACAGACACAACCAGTTCCTCATTGACCCACTCAGTGGAGTCATCAAGGTCAACAAGCAACTGGACCGTGAGACTGTGAGGACACACTTTTACATAGAAAAACATCCACTTATCCTCTGTGCAGTTTGGTTTGGTGAAATTACTGGAGACAGGCCAATTGCTTCATTCATATATATATATATATATATATATATATATATATATATATATATATATGTATGTATATATATATATATGTATATATATATATATGTATATATATATATGTATATATATATATATATATATATATATATATATATATATATGTATATATATATATGTATATATATGTATGTATATATATGTATATATATATATGTATATATATGTATATATATATATATGTATATATATATATGTATATATATATATATATATATATATGTATATATATATATATATATATATATGTATGTATATATATATATATATATATATATGTATATATATGTATATATATATATATATGTATATATATATGTATATATGTATATATATATATATATATGTATATATGTATATATGTGTATATATAAAAAAAACACCCAGCACGCCCCTGCGGGCGGTTTTATCCTTCAAGCTCGGGTCCTCTACCAGAGGCCTGGGAGCTTGAGGGTCCTGCGCAGTATCTTAGCTGTTCCCAGGACTGCGCTCTTCTGGACAGAGATCTCCGATGTTATTCCCGGGATCTGCTGGAGCCACTCGCCTAGCTTGGGAGTCACCGCACCTAGTGCTCCGATTACCACGGGGACCACCGTTACCTTCACCCTCCACATCCTCTCCAGCTCTTCTCTGAGCCCTTGGTATTTCTCCAGCTTCTCGTGTTCCTTCTTCCTGATATTGCTGTCATTCGGAACCGCTACATCGATCACTACGGCCGTCTTCTTCTGTTTGTCTACCACCACTATGTCCGGTTGGTTAGCCACCACCATTTTGTCCGTCTGTATCTGGAAGTCCCACAGGATCTTAGCTCGGTCATTCTCCACCACCCTTGGGGGCATCTCCCATTTTGACCTCGGGACTTCCAGGTTATACTCGGCACAGATGTTCCTGTACACTATGCCGGCCACTTGGTTATGGCGTTCCATGTATACATATATATATATATATATATATATATATATATATATATATATGTATATATATATATATATATATATATATATACATATATATATGTATATATATATATATATATATATATACCAAGACAACATAATAATAATGTATACTTTATTGATCCCTGTGGGGAAATTACTCTCTCTGCATTTAACCCATTTATTCAGTGAAGCAGTGGGCAGCCACTAATCAGGTGCCCGGGGAGCAGTGTGTAAGGATGATACCCTACTCAGGGGTACCTCAGGGTAGCCGTTCAGTGGATTTGAACCTCTGACCTTCCGACTATGAGGCGACCACGCTACCTACTGAGCTATTCCTGCCCCCAACATGAAGTACCCTTTGAAGTTCTAGTAGAAGACATGAATGCAGCATTACTTACAATCCCTGTTGTGACGATCATCGAAAACCAACACTACGACACTACGGCAGCAGTGATCGTGAGATGCTTGGCTATAAAATGATCAGCCAGAAGAAGCAGTACACCCATGGAGTACTAGTGGCAAAGATCAAAGCAGTATGGAAGGAAGTTAATCAATAATCGGAGCTGCAGAAAGCTGTGATGAAGAAAGTCATACCTAAGATGTACAGCAAGCTTTCTATACCTGAGGCCTTGGACACTGCCAAGCAAACACTCACAGCAATAGGTATACCAGAGAGATAGAAGGCAAGGGAATAAATCAGCTGTACACTACTGAACCATCCAAGGTGTACTCTGTGGTAGGACAACAATATGAGAAGAACCTCAAGGCTGGAGACAGAGCAATACTGGAAGAATATAGGATAAAGGCTAGTGGCTCTAAGAACAGAGCACAGCTACCTCCCTGAACAGGATCTTGTAACAGTCACAGTTGCAGACACTTAAGAAAGTCTCCAAAAGTTGATTCTGTTCATCTGGACGTAGCGTTTTCAGTGGGAGAAACGTTTCGTCACTCATCCAAGTGACTTCTTCAGTCTCAGCTGACTGCAGGTTTCCCCAGTGTTATAAATAGTACATTTGCATAATGACTGAAACCAGCCCACTGAAGGAACAATGGGCTGGGAGGTCACCTTCATCATAATTATGCAAATTCTCATGACCATTGATCAACAACCACTGATCAATGGCTACGAGTACCATTCACAGAGAGTTGGGGAATGGCTGCAAACACAGCATTGTAAGATGGTGAAAGATGTACCCTTAGGCCCCCTCCTCGATTCAGCGATGGTCTTTCCCTTTTCATGTAAATGGCCTCCTTGACTCCGCTCTCAAACCAGCGTTCGTCCCTGTCCAGGATGTATACATCCTCATCATTGAAAGAGTGTCCACTCCACTGGCCTGTAGGTCCTGGGAGAGTCAGGACCTACTGCAGAGTCCTGGCCTGACGAGGCAGCTCTTCTGTGTTGTGCCATCCGCTTCGCCAGAGGTTGTTTGGTTTCCCCTATGTATAAATCCTGGCAATCCTCCTGGCACTTAACAGTGTACACTATGTTACTCTGTTTGTGTCGAGGGACCCGATCCTTGGGATGGACCAATTTTTGGCGAAGTGTGTTTTGGGGTTTAAAAGCCACAGAGACATGGTGCTTAGAAAAAATGCAATTGTTCCGACACATACGGGATCACTACAGGTTTTTGCTTAGTCAGCGGTTGTCCTTCTCGGCTGGAGCTTTCTTTTGGTGCCTTCCCAGCTTTGACAAAAGTCCAGTTGGGATAACTATGTTTACGCTCTGTGTTGTAGCGTCCTGATGACACCCAGTTTATGCTCCAGTGGATGATGAGAGTCAAACCTTAAATACTGATCCATATGCGTAAGTTTCCGGTACACATTAGCTTTTAGATGTCCCCCATTACTGATGGAAATCTCACAGTCTAAGAAGGCTAGCCTGCCACTTTTCATATCCTCCCTGGTGAATTTGATATGTTGGTCCACCGAGTTAATGTGATCTGTAAATTCTGGAACATCATGAGATTTGATTTTCACCCAGGTGTCATCCACATACCTGAACCAATGACTTGGTGGTGTTCCAGGGTAGGATAGCAAAGCCCTCTTTTCCACTTCTTCCATGTACAAATTAACCACGATGGGTGAAACTGGGGAGCCCATGGCACGCCCATGTTTCTGCCTGTAGTACTGACCCTTGTATGTGAAATAGGTGGAATAAACACACAGTTCAAACACACTTGGTTGGCTCTGAGAGTGGTCCTGTTGCTGAGGTTGGGGTTATCCTGTAATCTCTTACGAGCTACCTCCAACGCTTTGGTGACTGGGATGCAAGTGAAGAGAGATGTAACATTGTATAAGACTATGGTTTCATCTGCCTCCATAATGACATCTCTCACCTTCTCAACAAATTTCAAAAAGTTCTGGATGTGGGGTTCAGAGCTGCCTGGGCGAAATGAAGGCACCGTTCCAAAAGTAAACGCACTCGGTCAATGCTGAGAGTGGTCCTGTTGCTGAGGTTGGGGCCATCCTGTAATCTCTTATTGAAACTGAAATTGTTGATTCGTACAACCGTTTGGAGCCTATAAAATTGGGGAAAAATAACAGGATTGCTCAATACTATTTATTTCGCTGTGAGGAGGCGATTGGCTCCAACAGAGCTTTGACTACACTCCGAAGGAGGCTATGGACAAGGCTAATGACCATTTTCCACAGCTCAACTGGCTGCTACTGCAAGGTTAATTGTGTTAATCCCAGAACCAGCACAGCTGCACTCAGCTTAGTCACTGGTGGATACCGGAGATGAAGGGAGCCGCCAGTCCTGAAGGAGTCTAATCATGAAGGAGTCTTAGCAGGCCTGTGGGACTTCAGAGGCAGCAGACAGGTACTGGCAGACTCAGGGGAGTGCAGCTGTGCTAGTGGCTGATGGAAAAACTCTGGTGTGGCAGGAGTTTGGAGACTCTTGGTTGCCTTCAAAGCGGTTCTAGCAAATCGTCTGACAACTCAGAAGGGGGAAGCAGTATTCTAAACACACTGTGTACAGCGGTGCTGACCTCGACAGGGGATTTAGTCAGGTGGTGGAACGAACACGTTCAGGATCTACTCAATCCAATAGTCACACCTTCTATAGTGGAATTTTGTTTTTCATTATTTTTATTTCATTATTGGTTTTTGTAGATGATGTGTTCTGTTGGCTTCATCGAGCTTGCACGGGAACAGTTTTTAGCTGAGTATGAAGCAGTGGGGATAAAAATGAGCACCTTCAAGTCCAGCCAAAAATGGGTTGAGTGATTTCCTGATCGAGTACAAATAAATAAATTCATATTAAAAAAAATGTTGAATAATAGATTTTCTTTTGGTGTGAAATCTGTAAATGTGTCCAAATCTGCTCATGTGCCTGAATGTAGTTATACCTAGGCATGGCTCAAAAAGTAGAGGAAAAGACACTTATAGTCAAGAAGAAAAGGCCAGATTTGAATTCCATTGAAATGTTTGGGAATTTGAAACTAGCTGAATGAAAAATGAAAACTTCACTGTGCTGCTACAAAAGTAGATTTTCTGGCTTCACCATTAGGCGCCAATGCTTCATTCCTGATTTGTCTGGATATCTTCTGTTGTCTCTTTCCTTGTAGGTTCCCAGCTACTCACTTGCCATAAGAGCTTTGGATAGTGGAACCCCTGCCATGTCCTCCACTGTGATGGTAAACATAGACATTTCTGACATCAATGATAATCCACCCACCTTTTCACCGGCCAACCTCTCTGCTGTCATACAGGTAATCTTAATAATCCTCACAATCTTCAGTTGAACCCAAATATAACAATATCATGTAATAATTCAGGTGAACTATAGTACTTAAATTCCTAAGTCAGTGCTTTAAGTACGCCTGTCCCCTTCCCTATATCAGCATCTCTAAAAATTAGTCAGTGAAAAAAAGGAAAGCTTACAGTTGCTGTGAAATCTGATATTGCAACACAGGCCAAGCATATAAAAAAAATTCTCATCTCTATTTATAACTGTTATGAGCACAGATACCTACTTCATTTTATTTTGTCATGTTTCTCATGAAGAATGACATTATGAATGACCCTTGAACCTGAAATAGTCTATTAAAAGACTATACATTTGTTTTATTCTGCCGGAATGTTGATTACACTCCTGTAGATTCTTTTTCAGATGTGTATTTTTCATTTAATTTTAATTTTAATAAGATTTAAATTCAGTTTAGGAATTATGACTGAACGTGAAATGCATATAATGATTCATCGTCTTGGCTTCCCTTGACCAGGAAAACAAGCCAATTGGTACCAGTATCCTGCAGTTGTCAGTCATTGATGAGGACTCCTCTCAAAATGGCCCACCCTTCGACTTCCGTATCTTATTGGGAAATGAAGGGAGGGAGTTTGTATTGGAAAAAGATGGGACACTAGTAGCCAATCAAGTATTCAGAAGGGACCTGGCAACAGAATATGTAATTCAGATACAGGTAGAGTCAAATTGTTGTTTACACCACACAAAGTTTTTTCAGTCATTCTTCTCTACTGTCATACTATTGTAAAAGATAGATTTTTAAGTTTTAAGCAGTGATGGAAATAACAGCGTTACAATTACTGTAATTACTGAAAAACCGCGTTTTTCAGTAATGAGTAATCTAACTATTACAATTTCTATCGTTACAACGCCGTTACCGTTACGAAGAAGAAAATAAGGTGCGGTCGCGTTACTATTTTTCAGCAAACAGACGGTTGAAGCTCTGTTCAGCTTACCGCACCTTATATCAGTTGCACGGAAGTAGCTGTCTACGTAAGTAATCTGTACGCTACAGATTTAAGCAGCTGCGAGTGCTCCCGCAGATGGCAATCACTGTCTGCTCAACAATCACTTTTTGGCACAACACCTGGAACTAAGGGGACAAAACAATTGCATGAGTGCTGCTGTTTGACTGAGGAAGAATAAAGTAGTCATGGTAAGCCAATCACATGACTACTTCAAGATGACAAAGCAACAAGGTGATATATACCAGTTTTTAAATTGCATTGATAGGCCACGTAAAACCAGAGTCATGATAAACAATATATACACAGCGTTTTTTCCTGAATAATTTTGTCACGTTTAACGTCTAAGGACAGCGCAAGCCCTTTGGTCTTGGTGGAAAAATGCACCATGCCGACCAATCAAAAATGATATGCAGGGCTCACAAAATCGCTAGCCCGACGTCCCGGGGCTAGCGATTTTTCCAGTCGGGCTACCAAAATCTATCTCTGCCCTGCCCGTCGGGCTATCATAGGAAGGAAAAATATATGTCAATGCTTTTGCATTCTTTCGGAAATGTAGCTGGGTAATTATATCATTGGCATCGGTGAGCCACTGTCAATATGTGACATATTGAAATCGCGTTTGAATTTGTGCTTGTTTTTTGCTTTCACTTTGCAATCGCGCGAACTGTGTATAGAGAGTGACAGCACTGATTGGTGAGTGATGATAATTTGTGCACCAATTCCTCTGACATCGTCTTATTAATCGTTAGCTTACTATGCAAACATGACAAGTGAAATCTCCCGCAGCAAGCTTAAACATGTGAGAGGTTGATCGTGCAGAGAATCGCTGAGCGTTATGTGAGTGCGTGTGTAAAAGCAGCAGGATATATATTTTAGTTCTGCTGAGCCAAATAAGACAGGTCAGGGTGAAGAAGTGACAGCCAAAGAAAAGCTTACCACAAAACGGAAAAGTTATGACAAATCAGACTATAAGGCAAAAAGAAAGTGCAGCTTTATGGTTTCATGGACAAATGAATTTCTGTGGCTGCAATATGACGAGCTATATAACCAGGGGTGCACATACAGTAAGTGGTCCGCAGGTGCGCATTCGCTGTCAAAATAAAAAACGTGCACAAGATAAGAAGTTGCAACGCATATTTGCGTACATAGGATTTTCTGGAGGAGGACAGACATTTGTTTAGAACTCTTAAAGATGTCGAAGAAGCAAGCTCCTTTAAGCAATTACTTTGGTGTTCCTCCACCTCCAAAGAAATGTCAGAAGGAGTCCGAACCACAAAAGAAGCGCGTATTCTCGGAAAAGTGGTTGCAGGAGGTGAGCTGGCTTCAAACAAATGATGAATGCACAGAGATTTGGTGCAGAATGTGCCATGAAAATCCCACTCTAGCGGACAAAAACACTGCCTTTTATATGGACGCAAACTTGCGTTGCAACTTCTTATCTGGTGCGCGTCTTTTATTTTGACAGCGAATGCGCACATGCGGACCACTTATATGCACCCGTGTAAATAACATAATGTTCTGCCGGGTGTGTTGTTGGTTTTCCCTCGATTTCAGAGTCGACAAGCGCCTTTGTTACTGGGACCAGTAATTTTAAGAAAGGCCCCCATTAGAACCAAACAAAACATCAATCAAAAAATTGCTATCTTTTTTATTCGAAGGGCTACCAGGGATTTTGAAATTTTGCGAGCCCTGATATGGCAACATGACATTTGGCTGTTTAGGAAGAGGGGGAAGTTTTAGGAGTGACGGCGAGAAAGAGAGAGAGAGAGAGAAAGAGAGAAAGACAGCAGAAAAAGAGAGAGTGCGAGTTTTGAGATGTGAGAAATTTGTAACATTTAGCATGTTTGGAGTGTGTAGTTAATGTGTTGTCTTTTGTAGTTAGTGTGTAGTGTTGTGGATAGTTTTGTGTTGTGTGTCAGAACATTGAGGCGACTGCTGTCTCCAGGTAGAGAATAGGAGTGATACACCTGCTGCTGTCAGACCTGCAGGTATCAGGCTGTGATGTTCTCCTTTATAGTGGACAGAAATAATTTGTGTGGCATCTTATTGAATGCAGAACAGCTGATGGTTATGTAAATAGTTTGAAGTGGTTATTTAAAAAAGGGGTAAAAGGTAAATGCCTGCAAATAGCTTTGTTGTTTGCAAAATGTGTGCATATGATTTTAAAATTGGCAATTTATATTTGCATTTAAAGTTATGAAATATGGTTCATTAAACATGTTTGTTGTTGTTACAGTAAAAATATAACTTTTTCGGGACTTCCGGTTTAGGTGACTATGGCGTAGGTCGCACCGAGCGTAGCTCCTGCAGAGTCTAGTTATTATCTAGCATTTCCAGGCACATTTTGACGGGTTTTTTCTTTTTGTATAGTTCCGAGACAAGACTGTTTTTGCTTTTTGTGTTTACAATGTCGCGTAAGGTTAATAAGAGCGCAAGCACCTCTCAGCAGAACTTGCGGCCTGCTGCTAAAACTGCATCCCCGCCTCGTGGTAAAACTTCGCCACTGCCTGGGTCACCCGACACGCCGCTCGTCGATACGGAAAAATTCACGAAGGCTGAACTCCTCTCTGAACTTCGTGAAGAAATTTCAGCACTGTTTAAAAAGGAACTGACGGCAGCGTTTGCGGAGAATCTCACGTCTATCAGGTCCGACATACAGCAACTAAAAACGGACCTTTCCTCAGATATAACTACCATGCGGCAGGAATTCGCTGGCCTCAGGAGCACAGTTACGGAGATGGAACAGTCTCTCTCCACATGCACGGATGATATTGTCCACCTCCAAGCCAAAGTGGATGCGATGTCAAAGGAGTTGGCCAAATTGGAGAATAAATGCGAGGATTTGGAGTCCAGGTCTCGCCGCAATAATATACGCATTGTTGGTGTGCCAGAGGAGAACGTCCTGTCCGCTACAGATGTGTCCGTGCTGTTGATGGAGGCATTTCAGCTTGGGAAGGAGCCGCTTGTAGACAGAGCCCACCGAACTTTGGCCCCCAAACCTAACACCGGTGAACGCCCCCGTGCTATGGTTGTGAAGCTGCACTATTACGCGGACTGTGCTAGGATTCTCCAGAAGGCCAGGGAGCTGCAGAGGGTGCAGATAAATAATATGACCATTTCTGTGTTCCCCGACCACACCGCTAAGACAGCGCGGGCCCGTGCGGCTTTCAATGAGGTCCGTCGCCAGCTTTGCGGCATCCAGGGAGTCCGATTTGGGATCCTCTATCCGGCAAGACTGCGGATCACTTATCAAGGAATGCAGCGCGACTTCGTCTCGCCAGATGAGGCCAAGGAATATATTAAAACAATAACCACGCGATAAAAAATATAGCGGGACAATGTTTGTTTGTTTGAAATAGCGCATGATCCAAATCCAAACATCATTGTGGTAAGCTAAGTTTGTTACTCTGCCAAACACTTGTTTTGTTTTACCTGTCTAATAGTAAAATATAATTGGGTTATTTTTATTTTATTTGTGCCTTTTAATCTATTGAGAAATGACTCTGTTGGAGCTTTGGTTTGACACGGTTCGTTTCGTAGTCGGGAGCGTTTTTGTTTAGATTGCTCCGGGTGGGAGCGTGCACTGCCGTCTCCATCGTTTGGGGATGGGGGCTTTTGCTGTGCAGGGGGGAGGCGGGAGGGTGTGTTTGACGTGTTATTATTATTTTTATTCTGAAGCTGTACTTCTGTTGTTGTGGGTTTGCGTTTGTGTGTTTGTGTGAGTGTGTTTTTCCCACTTGTTCTTTCTTTGGGGGTGAAGAAATAAGTATTTTCTCTTTTATCTTTCTGCAATGACCAGTACTTCAGGTCAGTCCTTAGGCAATTGTGGTATTAGATTTTTAACTTGGAATGTCAAAGGTATGAATAGCCCAATTAAACGATCTAAAATATTCTCGCATCTTAAACGTTTAAAGAGTGATGTAATGTTTTTGCAAGAGACCCATTTGCGAAATCGGGATCATCTTAGGCTCAGGTGCCCATGGGTAGGTCATACTTTCCATTCAATGTTTAATTCAAAAGCCAGGGGGGTGGCGATCTTAATAAACAGAAGGGTACAGTTTACAGCCTCTGAGATTAAAGCTGACAAAAACGGGAGATATTTGGTTGTTGTAGGCACCATGTACAATGTACCCGTCCTCTTAGTCAATGTGTATGCGCCAAATTTTGATAATCCAGGTTTTACAGATGCACTTTTGAGTAGTCTCCCTTCCCTTGATACTCATCTTTTGATATTGGGTGGTGACTTAAACTGTGTTATTGATCCTGCCTTAGATCGCTCGAATCCTCGGACCCTGACCCAATCCTCTATGTCCAAGTCTATTTCAGAGTTTATGTCTCAGAATGGTTTTGTAGATCCCTGGAGGTTTTCTAACCCTACTACCAGAGCGTACTCTTTCGTTTCTCAGGTACATCAGTCCTTTTCGCGGATTGATTATTTTTTTGTGGACGGTTCCCTTATTCCAAAAGTACTGTCATCTACATATCATCCTATTGTCATTTCCGATCACGCACCACTTACCGTTGACATCAAGCTCATAGCCCAGTCCTCTTTTTCCTCACCCTGGAGATTTAACTCTTTGTTGCTTTCGGATGAGGGGTTTGTTACCTTTATCAAATCCGCAATTGATGAATTTATGGTGTTTAACGACAGCGATACTGTTACGAGGTCATTACTTTGGGAATCTCTTAAGGCATATGTGCGTGGGCAAATAATTTCTTTCTCTGCCCATTCCACTAAAAGCCACAAAGCCACTTGACTTGACTTGTGACATAGATAGACAGGTTGTTGACAGTCCCACTCCTGATTTGCATAAAAGACGACTTGACTTGCAGACCGAATTTGATTTACTTTCTACGGCAGATGCTGAACGTCTCTTACTTCGTGCGCGTGCGACTTATTATGAACATGGTGATAAGCCCAGAAGGCTTTTGGCCCATCAGTTAAAACGTCAGGCCTCTTCTCGATTAATTTCTCACATTAAAGATGCGGCAGGCAACTTGGTCTCTGATTCAAAGGAAGTCAACGAGGTGTTTAAGACGTATTATTCCTCCCTATATGAATCTGAATCTGCTGCTGACGGCTCTGAGATGGATTCCTTTTTTAACGGTCTTATAATGCCCACTGTCGATCCTGTTATAGCTGAACAATTAGATGCCCCTTTTAGGTTGGATGAAATTGTGCATGCAATCAAGACCATGCACAATAGTAAGGCACCAGGACCTGATGGGTTTTCAGTTGAATTTTTAAAAACATTTGTAGACAAGTTAGCCCCACTACTTCTTTCAGTGTATAATGAATCTTTTGAACGTGGTCTATTGCCCCCTACATTGTCTCAAGCACTAATTACTGTTCTCTTAAAGAAGGGTAAGGATCCTACGTCTTGCACCTCGTATAGGCCTATTTCACTGCTGAATGTTGATGTTAAAGTCTTGGCTAAAATTTTAGCAATTCGCCTTGAAAAGGTTCTTCCTACTATTATTTCAGATGAACAGAATGGCTTTATTAAAGGCCGCCAGCTGTTCTTTAATGTCCGCACGCTTTTGAATGTCATTCTTTCCCAACACTCGACCACTAATTCAGAAGTAGTTATCTCACTTGATGCTGAGAAAGCTTTCGATCGTGTGGAGTGGAGCTTTCTCTTTGCGGTCTTGCAAAGATTTGGTTTCAAGGACAGATTCATTTCATGGATTCGACTGTTGTACAAGGCACCCCAAGCCAGTGTCTATACGAATGGTGTTTCCTCTGGCTACTTCTCATTGTCACGCGGCACGAGACAGGGTTGCCCCCTGTCCCCCCTACTTTTTGCTATTGTAATTGAACCCCTATCTATAGCTTTGAAGGCTCTTCCTCATTTTCGTGGTATTTCCCGGTCAGGCCTTGACGTAAAATTGTCTTTATATGCAGATGACCTGCTTCTATATGTTTCTGATCCCTTATCTAGCATACCATCGATTGTGTCTCTATTAAACAAGTTCGGCTCTCTGTCAGGTTACAAAATAAATCTTCTTAAAAGTGAATGTTTCCCCATAAATTCTTTGAGTCTTACACTTAAACAATCTGACATTCCTTTTAGACTTAGCCCTGCCGGCTTTAAGTATTTGGGAGTTAACGTGACTCGTACTTTGTCTTCTCTGTACTCTTCCAATTTCTCCCCTTTAATGACTCAAATTCAATCGGATTTTCAGAGATGGAAATCGCTACCTTTGTCCCTAATTGGTCGGATCAATGCTGTAAAGATGAACATTTTGCCTCGATTGTTATTTCAGAGTATTCCTATATTTTTACCTAAAGCTTTTTTCAAAAAGTTAGACCAGCTAGTTACATCGTTTTTGTGGGGAGGGAAACACCCCAGGGTGAGGAAATCATTATTACAGAGACTGACATTTGATGGTGGTCTTGCCTTGCCTAACTTTTTATTTTACTATTGGTCCTCTCATGTTCACAAATTGACCCATTGGCTTGAATCTCAAGAACTGCTGTGGTGCAAACTGGAACGCCTGTCGTGCACTTCCTCATCCTTAGAAGCTTTATTGTTCTCTCCACTACCACTTAAGCCTTCTCATTTCACCCAAAATCCCGTGGTACAGTCTAGTCTAAGGGTCTGGTCACAATTCAGGAGTCATTTTAAGTACATCTCTGCGTCAGTACACATGCCCATCACGCAGAACCATCTGTTTACTCCTGGCCTCATTGATGGTACCTATGTACAGTGGAAGCGTCATGGTATTAATACGTTTAAGGATCTCTATAAAGATGGTACTTTCTTAACTTTTTTAGACCTGTGTTCAGAAACAAATCTTCCGGCTACCAATCTATTCCGTTATTTTCAGGCACGGCATTGCACTTCTGCTCTCTTCCCCTCCTACCCTCTTCTTCCAAATGTCCAACCGTGGGAGGAATTCTTATCCCTTAAACCCAATAAGAAGTCAATTATATCTTTAATATATAAACAACTTATGGATTTAAATGTCCATTCAGTTGCTAAAATTAGGGGGGCTTGGGAGCGGGAGTTAGGAGTAATTTTTTCGGATCAGCAATGGGAGAAGGCAGTATCCAATGTCCGTTATAGTACGTCCTGTGCCAGGTTACAACTTATCCAGTTCAAGGTGTTGTACAGGGTTTACTATTCAAAGTCTCGTCTGTCTGAGATTTACCCACAAGTGATGGATCAGTGTGAGAGATGTCATGCCACCCCATGTGACCTAGGCCATATGTTCTTTCTGTGCCCAAGACTCCATGGCTTCTGGAGTCAGTATTCAGTTATTCTTTCCAAGGCTCTTGGGACCCAAATCTGCATGGACCCTTTTCTAGCTGTTTTTGGGCTTCCAGTCAACACTGGTCTAACCGACCCTACACACTTCAAAATTTTAGCCTTTACATCACTTTTGGCTAGACGTTGCATCTTACTCCTTTGGAAATCTTCAAAGCCACCTTCAGTTTCTTTTTGGTTTAGAGATGTGATGTCATTTCTTAAATTGCAAAAGATAGGCCTTGTGGCGAAGGGCAAATACAGAGAATTTTATCGTATCTGGGGCCCCTTCGTAGACTATTGCAAGTCATTACACGCTCTACCAGCTGATTAATATCATATCTCTTCCCCCCCCCCCCCCCCCCCCCCCCCTTTTTTTTTGTGTGTGTGTGTTTTGGGGTTTGTTGTTTGTGTTTGTTTTGGGTTTCTTATTAGGTTTTGTTTTGTTTGTTTATTTAAGCGTGTGTGTGGGTGTGCCTGTGTGTGTGTGTGTGTTATCGTATCTGTTCATGTAAGAAAAACTAAAAAATATGTGAGGGGAACAGATTGTATTGTCATTGTAAACCACTGTACACTAGTCTCTCAATAAAAATATGAGAAAAAAATATATAACTTTTTCTACTCGGATTTTATGTTTTTTGTCTGATTTTAGATCAATTGTGTTAGTACAGCATGTCAAAATGAAAACATAACTGTAAATTCAGACACGTTAGGTCGTGCTGAAAAGGATGATACCAAACAAGGCAAAGCTTTTAAAGGTGAAATGTAGAGGGAAAATCAAAAGCAGTTAAAAATGGGCAATTATACCCTGGACCCCAGAGGGTTAAACATTTTATTTAAAGTAACGCAATAGTTATTTTCAAGTAATTAATTACTTTTAGAATATTGTAACTCAGTTACTTTTTTTGAAGAAGTAACTAGTAACTGTAATTAATTACTTTTTCAAAGTAACTTGCCCAACACTGGTTTTAAGTTCAGCAAACTTTAGCGAAGCATGTATCTACCATTGCTGTGTCACAATTTGGCCACAATGCCTGCTGCTCAGCAAGTTCTACATTCTTCAGTTTAAAAAAATGTTGTACCTTGCTAAAAAAAAAAAAAAATTAAAGCAGCAATTAAAATGGTATATATTCATGTTTGTCGAAATGGTATTTAAAATGTTAGAGCCTGTTGGCTGAGGTACATTCTAGTGGTGAATTATTTTGATAGCCTTTTCTGTCTTTTGTCTATATGTCTACTGCTATTGTTAAAAAGGTAGAAATGTCAAAAAATATATTTTTGAAATATCCTCATTTAAAAAAGCTAAAGTAAAAGAAAGGTTGCATATTTCAAATATCTTTTAATCTAGTTTATACTTTTAATATTTTTCATTGGTTGTTTTTCTACTTCTGACTTCTGATCTGACTTTTCCTGCAGGTGACAGATTCGGGGAAGCCTCCTTTGTCATCCTCCTCCATACTCACAATCAGGGTGATTGAGGAGAGCCTCCATCGACCAGTAGCAGTACCACTGGACATTCATATTGTTACTATGGAGGATGAATTTCCTGGTGGTGTGATTGGTCAGCTACATGCCACCGATGCTGACCCTTATGATGTTTTGACTTTTGGTCACGCTCCTTCAGCTCAACGTAGTCTCTTTAAGATTAGTCCTCATGATGGAAAGATCATAGCCCTGGGTGGTTTGGATGCAGGCAGGTACTTTCTTAATGCTAGTGTCAGTGATGGCCGCTTTGCTGTTCCTGTACCCGTAAGTGTGCATGTGGAGCAGGCAACACCAGACATGTTGCGTGAAGCAGTGACAGTGCGTTTTGAGAGAGTGGCACCACAAGACTTTGTGGCGTTGTACTTGAAAAGCATGTTAAATGTGCTCCAGCAGTGTGCTGCTACTCAACAGCAGGACTCACTGCATTTGCTAAGTTTGCAGCCAGTTGGAGGGACGCAACAGCTGGATATGCTCATCACCATGGAAAAAGCAGGTGGTGGATACTATAAGGCAGCCTACCTCACCCAAAAACTAAGTGCATCACGGCGAAACCTGGAGGAAGTGCTTAGAGTATCAGCTATCCTGGATAAGAACTGTTCTGGATTAGACTGTCGTGGGGCTCAGTGCGAACAGAGCATTGTCTTGGATTCACACAATCTCGCTACATATAGTAACCCACGGGTCAGCTTTGTCTCACCTCGCTTTCACCGGACCTCACGCTGTACATGCAATGGTAAATCAGAATTGTTTTTCTTTGCAGTCTTGCCTTAGACTACATGTAAGATACCTTTTTTGTGTATAGCACTTTGTGACTGGTAAAGTAAATTAAAGTAATTTTATCCAGTTGCACTGCAGCTTAGGTTAAGTGGAGTGAGTTGGGTACTTGCTAAACTCCCCTTGCTGTCTTTGTTTCTTCTATTGTTTCTTACTGTGAGTTTCATTGGGATCGTTTCTCAATAGTTTCTTACTTTCTGTCCCTGTGTTTTGTGTGCATGTGTGTATGTATGACAGATGACAGCTGTTCTGTCCTGTCAGAACAATGCGAGGACCAACCCTGTCCACCAGACATGCAGTGTGTTTCAATAGAGGCCAATAGAGGGCGTTATGCATGCCAGTGTCCACAAGGCAAACTTGGAGAGTGTGCAGGTACATATGTCAGCAAAAGAGAAACAATCCAAAGTCAGCATGAAACTAAAAAATGCAAGAACAACAAGTAAAAACTAACTGTAATGTAACTCTAGAGTAATGTCTAACATTTGTTGTTGTTATTTTTGGTGCAGGACATTCATCTTTGAGTTTCTCAGGTAACAGCTACATCAAGTACAGACTCTCTGGCCAGCTGCAAACAGAGTTGAAACTGAGCCTGAGGATCAGAACACTGCAGAGCCAAGGAATTATCATGTACACACACACTGAGCCCTGCACTGTGCTTAAGGTACATTCACACATATTACTGTAGTGTTTCCACCACTGCAAAGGACATTTTATTGATAGTCATTTGTTGAAAAGTAACCCATCATGTCATATCATAGCATATCATATCATTAACAGAAGCCTAAATCTTATGCTACTGAGCTCTTGAGTCGTTAAAATAGTCTAGTCTTACTACATTTAGTAAACTCTTTTAAATTGAGTTTTCCTATGCTTATGTTTTATTTGTTCATATTATCACTTTGTTTTTGTTCAAATTGATTTAAACTAATTTTACTTTTTTGTATTAAATTCAGTTTTGTTTTTACTTAAAACTTAAAAAAGTCTGTTCATATTGTATTTTATTTTACTGAGCAGCACGCCATTCCACCTATTTAAGCTATTTTTTAATGTATGTTTGTCATGTTTACCTTAGCTGCTATAATCTTATCTGTGTTTAGAACCTGTCATGCAGTTAAGTCCAGGTCAAAGTGTTTCACAGGTGATTGACAAGCCAAATAAATAACGTGTCATAATAAGAAGATAAAAATAAACTGAAGAGAATAAATCATTAGATTAATTAATTATTTGATTAAATAAATGAAAATTTAAAACAATCTAAAAGCAGAGCAAGAGTGTAAGATAAGATACATGAAGATGGCGGTGTGCAACGTCACAGTGGCTCTACACTCTTTTTTTCCTTTTTGCATGTTTTTTTGTTAGCGCTAATTTCACTTCTGTTTTTAAGGATATATAATATGAAAACTTTGCATAAAACATCCCGCAAATATTTCAGAAGTATTCGGAAGAGAGGCGAACAGTTTAAGTCTACTGAAAACTGAAACTTTGTCTCTGTTTTAACAGAGACAGAGTGACACTGAAAACTCACTAGATCATGACTTCAGCCTCAAACACTCCCAAACAGCCATGGCAACTCATGGTATCATCACTAAACATCTGTAGCAGTTCATGGTACAAAAGGCTGCATCATGGCATTGCTTCGAAATGCAGCAGAAAGTTGTGACAGCACCACTTTGGAATGTACCCTAAACAGTCATCAATCACAAATGCCACCACAAGTTATGGCATCATCTCAAACATCTAAACATCACCCTTAAAGAGTTACAGGAGCTTGTGGCTTGACCTCTAATGGCAGGTCAATCCAACTGATGGTGTCACAACCTCAGGGGTCAGCAACCGTTAAGACCCAAAGAGCCATTTGGACCCTGTTTCCACACAAAACAGAAACACTGGGAGCCGCAAATACTTTTTGACATCTAAAATTAAGATAATACTGTATATATTGTTTTTTACTTTAATGCTTTGTGTGAAACAACTAAGGTGTGTTGCTTATGAAATCCATGAAGTGCTACAGAGAAAATTACATTTTATTTATGTAATTAAGACATTTTGAACTCTTAAAGAAATCTAACAAAAGAAAAGACACCCAGCTGAACTAAAATGATCCATGTAGCAAACAAAAACTGTTGTGAGCCGCCACCCTTATATCGCCTTTGGGCTTTTGGAGCCTTGACCTGACTTTTAAAAAATAATTGGAAAAAAAGCACTATGCTGCTAAAAAATTAAAAATAAATATTTGCAAAATCCTGCCTAAATATGTATTTTACCTGGTTAATGTGTGTGGCCGGGTGTGGTCTGCAGCACTGCTGCAGGGGAGGCGGACGCACCAGAGCAGCACCCACAATCACGACTCGCCACCTTAACGTCTGTGCTATCTATGCTGTTGTTGGTATATGTCGGGCTGTGAGCTGAAAAGCTACAGCCGGCTGTATGCGTACAGCAACAGTGTGTGAAAATTGGTCAATAAAGAGATGCTGAAAAGCATGTTCATGGAAACATCGTCGGGTCTGCCGTGATATGTTTACAATGGGGCTGTACTTTCATCTTTACGCAGGACTGTAAGCTGCCATCTGTGAGGCGTGAGCGGTGTTTGTTTTTAACATTCTCACGGTGGAGAATAGCTGCTGACAATGTGGACCCGAAGATCCATAACTGGCCTACCTGGGGTTGAAAGTCTCGATAAATGCACGGCGTTTCGGCGGGTACACCGGCTTCCGCGAGTGTGACGCTTATTTTGAGCGATGAAAAAATAATAAAATATCATTTTATTTTTATATTACAATGTCACAACAATCTTCCAATTTAGAACTACAAGTTAAAAAAATAACTAACAGAAATAAAATACACTTCAGCTAAATACTTCTAATTTATTTTCCCAAACCACGCGGAGCCGCACTATAAGGACAAAAGACCCCTGCACTACCTGTACGACTACTAGGTGCTAATACCACACTTTAGCAATTGATCCAGAGCGACAGCTAGCTCATAGGATTGCAGAACTCTCAGCAACTTTATCTCCACTGCTACTTCTATTATAAACAAAATGGTTCAACTGAGGTTACAGATTGCTACACAACTTTGAACCAGGAATGTTGCATTCTTTTAATTAGAGACCAATGCAATATCTGACTGTTAAAGACAGACTATTTTATCTTCATTTTATCCTCATGAGTTTGCAGTCAACACGACAATGTCAATGTATAGCCCAACTGATGTGAATGTTAGTATAGTTCTGATCCATCTATGAATGAAATAACCAAGCAGCAAAACATGATGGAGCAGTTTATATTATAAGTCGATATTTCAGTGATAGGGCTTTAAATTATGACTCAGAAATAAGGTGGTAAATTAAGGTCGAAATAAGAAAGCAATAATATGGAAATAGCACATTAATACCACTTAATTACCAAATTAATACCCATGTAGTAGCCAACTACCGTTGATACATATTATTGACACACAGGTATAGCTGTGTAATATTACATTGAAATTCATGTAACTGGGTAATAATTGTACCAAAATAGGAACTAATATTGTGGGGAAAAAAACATGAGTATGGGGCAAAACCAGTTAGCAATAGTATAGTTATATTTTGCTAACAATAGAGAATTTTTCTATACTGCTTTGTGGTAGTATTTTTGTAATAATAAGGTAATATTGGTTGATGCTTTAACATATTACACTATTATTATAATATAACCCTGGAATTATTTTGAAGGTAACATTGTAACTAATATGTGAATGGTGTGACCTATAACCTATAAAAACATTTGGTAGTTTCTGTGTAATAACCAGGAAACAGGACTACAAAACCTGATATTTCTTTCTAATTCCATGTTGAGAGCCTATTAAAGCAAACTTTAAGAAGTTATGAGTCATTATTACCATTAAAGATGAACAGTGGTTCATGTGTATTTGGACTAGTCAAGTCCAAACTGCAGTGGGATTGCTGCTAGTACTGGACTTGGTATGTGGCTTCCTACTAAAATTTTAGTGGTAAAGGCTACAAAACCTGAAAAAAAAAAAAAAAACTGTGATCAACCATTTTAATAGGCACACAGAGGGATCATGCATTTAGCCAGCCACAGAAAACAGCCAGCCACAGATATGCCAAATAAATTTGCAAGGTATGCAGGTGTACCTAATATAGTAGCTGGGCACATGTAGTAGTAATGTGATAGCTGCACACTGACAAACTGTTCCCACAAAGTTGGGAGAATGAAATTGTTAAAAATGTCTTTGTATGCTTTGTATGAACCATTAGGTGGTCTTTTCACTGAAACGAAGTGACTGAGCCCAACCCCTTAAAAACATCCACACCACACCACAATCCCTCCCCAAACTTTACACTTGCCACAGTGCAGTCAGACAATTACGGTTCTCCGGGCAATCCAAACTCATTCATTTGATTGCCAGACAGAGAAGTGTGATTCATTACTCTAAAGAACACCTCTCCACTGTCTAGTGCAGGGGTGGGCAATCTCAGTCCTCGAGGGCCGGTGTCCCTGCAGGTTTTAGATCTCACCTTGGGTCAACACACCTGAATCACATGATTAGTTCGTTACCAGGCCTCTGGAGAACTTCAGGACATGTTGAGGAGCTAATTTAGCCATTTAAATCAGCTGTGTTGGTTCGAGGACACATGGGACACCGGCCCTTGTGGACTGAGATTGCCCACCCCTGGTCTAGTGGTTGCATCGTTAACGATTCTGTATCTGATGTAATGTTGGATGCAGCCCATGGAGATCTTGACACACTGTTCTTGAGCTAATCCGAAGGCCACAAGAAGTTTGGAGGACTGTAGAAATTGGCTCTGCAGAAAGTTTGCAAACTCTGCACGCTATTGATCCATTATTTCACAAAAATTTGTCAATTAATCTGCATACCTAGGTGCTTGGTTGTATACACCTGTGGCCATGAATGTAACTCAAACACCTGGATCTATGATTTGGATGGGTGAGTGAATACTTTGAGCAATATAGTGAATAACCATTAAACTGGAAGAGAGATAAGCATGTGATGTGAGGTAACATAAAAAATCTCAGCCAATAGCAAAGGCAGAGAAAGAGAGGAAATTATGATTAACCAATGAAATGATAACTTTCAAATGAATCAACTCTTTCATTCTCATTGGCTTGCACTTCTGTCAGCAGTGAAGTCAATGAGTTACCATGGTGATGGCCTTCAGTGTGTGTCTGTGTCTGGCATTTGGGCCCGTCTCTGTGAAGGGCTTGACACTCTTCTCACAAAGAATCTAGTAGGCTCTTAATAGTAGGTTTGCATTTTGCAACTTTGATTCCAAGTTATTATACAGAAACTGTCACCCTTGTTTAATGATAATAAGCCACTCCATTAAATATAGTGTGTTACCTTCAGTTTTACCTTCAAAAAAGAATATTCACATGTTGCATTAATCAATACTACCTTATTATTATGAGATTACTACTTCTCGTCACTATGTATACAACCCATCCAATCCACACATGCAAAGTCAAACCATAGATGTTCACAAATTTAGTTTGTGTAATAATGAGAAACTACACAGGGAAGGAGTATTGAATAGATGAAAAAAGGGAGGTGCTAAAATGCATGGAAGGTCATGACAGTAGCTGAAATCTATCAATAACTGGAAAACAATCCTGCCACTTAGTGCAAATTAATATCAGTAGCTTCAGTCCTCATTGATGGCCTATAAAAGTAGTGCCTCATTACCAAGGTTTCACACAAAGAGCATCTAATGTTGAGTAAAACCAATGAGCTCTCTTAAGACCTTTGCCACGTTATTGTTGGAAAACATACTGATGGAATTGATTACAGCAGAATTTCTAAACAAGGCCATACACTTTATAGGCCTAAACTTTAAATGAAGGGCATTTAAAGTTTGCTGAACAAAATTTAGGCAAGCCTGTGAAATACTGGGAGGATTTCACAGTCTGGTCCAATGAAACCAAAATGGCACTCTTTGAATGCCTTAATACACACTAGGCCATAATACACACAAGGTCAAAAGGCACTGCACATCAATCAAAAGCACCATATCAACATTAAAGTTTGGAGGTGTTAATATCATGTTATGGGGCTGTTTTTTAGCAAACAGTACTGGCACTCTTCAAATAATTGAAGAAAGGATGAATGGAAAAATGTATAGGGATATTCTTAATTTAAAAACATTTACTGCCATGTACCAGGATGACAATGGTAGACGCTTCAGTAAGACAATGATCCCAAACACATGGCCAAAGAAACTCAAAATTGGTTTCAGAGAAAGAAAACAAAGCTGCTAGAATGGCCCGGCCAATTATCTGGCCTGAATCCAACTGAAAATCTATGGAAAGACCTAAAGCTTGTGCTCATAGTAAGAGCGTTTAGGATTTGAAGACCATTTGTGTGGAAGGATGGACCAAAATCACACCTGAGCAATGCATGCGATTAGTTTCTCACGATACAGGAGGCATCTTGAAGCTGTCATCACCAACATCTATGTTTTTTCTTACAGTTAAATTTTTTGCAGAATGTTTTTTTTTTTATGTAACACTACATTTATGTGCTTTGATGTTTCAAAGACTGTGTGTGTGTGTGTGTGTGTGTGTGTGTGTGTGTGTGTGTGTGTGTGTGTGTGTGTGTGTGTGTGTGTGTGTGTGTGTGTGTGTGTCTCCATGCAGTTGGAGGATGGGAAGCTGTGGTTCCAGTTGGCTTGTGGCCTTGGTGGAAATGATGACAGCCCTGACATGCTGGGCATCTCGGGTCGTCGTATCAATGATGGGAGCTGGCACACAATGGCACTTGAACTGAATCGCAACTTCAGCAGCTTGGCACTTGATGACAGCTATGTTGAACGACGCCGTGGACCATCATTTGTACAGAGACTACCTACAACTATCTTCTTTGGAGCACTGGTCAGTTCATGAGTACCTAGGGTTAATAACTGCCTACAGGAGTTATTAACAGCTTTTTCATACTTCATCTCCTTTACACCAGACATGTTGACCAAGGGCAGATGGCAAACGGAAACTCATCCCTTACAATGTTAAATCACTGAACCTCGTTTACCTGTTAATGCTAGCTGTGTTTCACAGATAGTAACTGATCTGAAGACAGTAAAAACCACAGACCTCTAGCAGCTTGCTTCACAGTCAGGTCTTCCCTCTATTTACCAACAAAAATAAGTGGTTTATCCTTAAAGAACAAGCTGCTACCCTCTGAGCTTGTCATTGTTGACAGGGCATAGACATGGCCTCAGAAGAACCAACAATCAGACAACCCCCTACGAGCAAGCACTTTGGTGAGAGTGGGAAGGAAAAACTCCCTTTAAACAGGAAGAAGGCTGTAAGTCTAGCAGGATAGACACAGACATGAGTCCACTGCAGTAACCTGTCGTAAAGCTGTTACTCTACTTTGATGAGCTTTGAAAACTGAGTGAAAATGTTGAAGTAAACCATGGCTCTAGTGGTGATCAGTTAGCTATTTTACAACTGTTCGAAGGTTGGAGATTGGCCTATAATTAGCTAAGACAGCTTGGTCAAGTGATAGCTTGATATCATCTGTGAAAATCTGAGACTATTTTTTAGTAACTACATGAATGTTCAATCACTCACAATTATTTTATCTGAACTGATCACTAAGTTAAAAAGACTGAAATTTGAGATAGAAAATCTGAGTGAGTGCCATTTGGACAATAGATAACAACACATAAAACTGGCTTTTGAGTTTTCCAGCAGTGGTAGACAAGGCTAAGCGTGAGGCTTTTCAATGAATTAAAACTCTGTCTGGGTCTTTGGTTGATTAATAAACTGGATACCTTTCAATCCCCATTCTCAGCCTGTGGACTCTAACAGTTAGTTTGCTTGGGGGTCTTGATTCTAACATAACCTTAACCAGATTTCTGTAAGGCAAAGTAAATGAATTGATGATCAGTTATTAATTCATGTACTAACAGGGACTTAGAAGAGAGATGTAATGTTTAATAATCCACATTGCACTGTTTTACTCTTTGGTGAAGCTGTGCATATTATATTATTCATCCTTTGTGGTTTTTATGTTATGTTTAAATCGGTTTTTGCTGATTTTTGGTTCGTTTTTGTTGGTTTGGAAACAAAGTTTGTGGATGTGGATGTGGTTTTGGGGGGATAACAGGAAGTTGAAGCTGAAACTCTGGATAGTCACATTTGTGTGGTTTAAGAACATTGGCCAGATTTCTAGAAATGAGCATCAGGTCCAAAGTGGGATGGTCTCTCCTAACCACACCAGGTTTTTCCCAGAAGGTTTTTCAATTATCTATAATCAATACACATATAAAAACAAATTAGTATATACCTGATTTTTAGTTTTTAAATAGTTCAGGCGTTTCATCTCGTGTAATTTGGGTAATTCTTGAAAACAGGATAATTTTAAAAATAAATACATTTTATTTTTACAAGCTTTACTATGTAGGCTGACAGGAGTACCTGCAGACTATGTCAAGCATTTTAACTCAAAATTCCTAACCCTTGTTGTTCTTAGGTGCAGCCCCCAAACTCTCGTAGCCTCATGGAATTCCAGAAGGACCCCCGGGTGCTTTATGGATTCCAAGGTTGCCTGGACTCTGTAATGCTGAACAACAATGAGCTCCCATTGCAGAACAAACGTTCGCAGTATGCAGAGGTGGTGGGACTGACAGAGCTGAAACTGGGTTGCATTCTCTACCCTGATGCATGTCTGCAGCAGCCATGTCACAACGGAGCTACTTGTACAAGTCTACCTGCTGGTGGTGAGTCATAGAAAATAAATGAAACAGCACAGTCACCTCAGAAAACACAAGGCTGCAGAGGTCTTTCATGACATCTCAATCTTTCAATGAGTGTACATTGAAAGATTAAGGTATTAGTTTCCTTACTACTCTTACCCCTGGATGCATCAACCGCTGAGTGTGTGATTGCACATATAATGAAGCACTGAATGATTGTGTGTGTGTGTGTGTGTGTGTGTGTGTGTGTGTGTGTGTGTGTGTGTGTGTGTGTGTGTGTGTGTGCGTGCGTGTGTGTGTGCGTGCGCTGTAGTGTAAAAGTGCTTCTCGAAGTAGTATGACTAAAAATATAAATCCCAATCCATTTCACCAAAGCTGTGTGCATTAACCATTTTTCTTAAAACTAATCTGATAATGTTTTGATGTATAAAGTAGATAAGTCTATTTTTTTAAAGTTCATTCGAAAGGTTATGATTCTCTGAAACTATTGTGTATACATATTATATTTTCCACTATTTTGTATGCATTTGCAAGGCCTGTCTGAAGTTATTAGCAGTATTACATGGCATTTGTGCATGTGTATACTCACCTAAATTCCCAAAATGTGTGTATGTGTTTCGAAACCCAGATGAAAATTAGACTGGTATAAATCATTTACACACTACAAACTACATTACACCCATTCACACACATTCATACAGGACTTTATTTTATCTACTACACTGGGAGCTTTCTGATCAATTTATTGGTCCATTTAGTGCAAGACACATTCGCAGATTCACAAACATACTTATAAAGCTGTTTTATTCTTTCTAACACACACACACCACTCTGCCATGTATGGATTAGATGAAATAGGATTTAGTGTATTACCCCAGGACAAAAACCACAGACTTTTAGGTTAGTCTACCACCTGAGGGTAGAAGCTCCTCTTGAACCTCTCTGTTCTTGCCCGGATGGTGCAGAACCTACTGCCTGATTGCAGAAGTTGGAACATTTTATTGCTGGGGTTGAACAGGTCCTTCAATATGTGAGCTGCTCTGGACAAGCATCTCCTGGTGTAAATGTCCTGTAGGGAGGGGAGAGCAGTCCTGCAGCAACGTTATGTTGTACAGATCACTCTCTGAGGAGCTTTTATGTCCTTGACACAGCTGTTCCATACCAGGACGTGATGTTCTGTGTGAGGATTCTCTCCACAGTGCCTAGAAAGTCCTGAGGATCCCTGGAGAAACCCTGAACTTCCTCAGTTGTTGTAGGTGGTACAGGCGCTGCCAAGCCTTTTTGGACAAGACCTGAATGTGGGCAGACCATGTCAGATCTGAGGAGATGTGGACACCAAGGTACTTGAAGGACTGTACCCTCTCCACTGGAACTCCATTGATGATAATGGGCTTGTAGTCTCTGTTGTTGGAGTTGGCGCCCAACACCACTGTGTCATCAGCAAACGTCACAATGGTATTGGAGCCTTGAGTGGCCATAAAGTCTGAAGTGTAGAGGGAGTAGAGCAGTGGCGAGAGTACACACACTTGTGGCGCTCTTGTGTTGATGGTGATGCCGTCGGAGACGCACCTGCCCACCCTCACCACCTGAGTTCTGCCAGTGAGGAAGTTAAACACCCATGCACACAGACGGCTGTTGAGTCCTAGATCCCTCAGCTTTGTGAACAGTCTGCCGGGCACTATTGTGTTAAAGTGAAGTGTAATCAACAAACAGCAGTCTCACATAGTTACCCTGTTTCTTGTTCATGTGGCTAAGGGTGGTGTGCAGGAAGTCAGTGCAACTGTCCGGTAGTCATTCCGGCATGAGGGCTTGTTGTTCTTGGCCACAGGGATGATGGTTGATCTCTTGAAGCATGTTGTTTTTGCTCTGCAACAAGGGTCCCTGGTCCCGTTTAGAGTGTGTTTTCTTCCCATGTTTGCATGAGTTTTCTGCATTAACTCTGCTCACTCCCACCATTTAAGTACGTACTACATCAATGTTGCGTAGCTAGGCCCAGGATGCTTTTACCAAATTGTTTTCAACCCAAGTAGTTCACTCCCCTATGAAATCAGGGTTAATAAATATTAGATATATTTATTCAGCTTTAGGTAAGAAATATTCCACTTGGTGGTATATTTTCCTTTTTGGGAGTGGGGCTATCCCCTGGGTCTGTTTTTTCTGCATATTTGTGAAGATGTGTACAAGTCACGTCTTCTATAGTACTGGATCTACACCCCCCCCCCCCCACACACACACACACACACACACACACTTGTCCTATTTACTTGTATAATATGTGTGTATATATAAATAGATTATTTAAAATAATACATAATTTAAGTATATAGAGGGATTAGAGGGTTTGCAATAAAATGAAAGCCAGGAGGGGAGAGTGAGGCAGAGGACCAATATACATGACTGCAGGGCAGTCTGAGCAATAATGTGGCTCCCCACCTCCATCGAAGCCAGCCCCCAGCACCTTTAATGAGTCCTGTAGTGCTCAATCTAAAAATGATATTATTTTAGGTCAAAATTGTGTGTGTGTTTGTATAGAAGTGAGTGCTGTACATTAAAAGAAGTGATCTGTTCTTAATGAAGTCTTACACTTTGTCTGTCTCCCAGGGTTCTCATGCAGTTGTAAACCCCAGTACACTGGGGGGCACTGTGAGATGGAGATAACAGCATGTGTTCCCAACCCGTGTCATAACGGCGGTGTGTGTAAGCCCATTGGCAATGCATTTCTTTGCAGCTGCAGGAGAGGCTTCAGGGGCCTGACGTAAGTCTGAGTGAAAACACACAAACCTGGCATGCACCATTCTGAACAGTTGAGTCACTCTGTACAAATGTCATTCTTACACCCTTTAGCAATGTCTCTTCATTCAGATCCTAGTGTAGCAGAGGTCTATTGCTGCTCACTGAACAGTCACATTAACAAAATAATGAAAAAAAAAAAAGGTTGTTTACAAATGATCAAATCCAACAGTTATCAGACAAACATAAAACATTTAGTGCATTATCTTTCATTTGGTTATTAAGTGTAACTCTGCTCACAGCGTAGAGATTAGGGTGACCACAGATTAGAAAGTGGTCACCTGGTGTCTACAATTTAGGACAATTTTGTTTTTGGAAAATTTCAAAGTTTGGAAAGTTGTTCAAATACTATATCTTTGAGAACTGATGAGTCTGTAGTTTTCAAAGCAATTTTTTTTCCTACATAAATGTTTCCCTTTTCATATATTTTAATTATAGGTGAAATGACTCTTTTTTTTCTTTCTCTTTTTAACACATTCTTCTCTCTGATTTTATTAGAAGATAAATGACACTATAATATGTTGATGGTTACAAACATCAGAGAAAGGTATTAATGTGAGGCTACATATGGATACATACTTGTGCAGTTTTTTCTTTATTGACAGGCTTTTCACACTGGTCTCTTCCATTCTATTTCCATCCTTTTATCCTGCAGTTGTGAGGAAGATGTGAACGAATGTGACCGCAGGAATCCAGAGGGGGAGTGTGAGAATGGTGGCACCTGCATTAACACTCACGGCTCCTTCTACTGTAACTGCACGGCAGGCTTTGTGGGTCAGCGCTGTGGCCTGAGGCCTGTTGTTGTCCCCGACATGCAGGCTGGTCATGCTGTGGTTGGTAGGGAGGAGCTTATTGGCATTGCTGTCGTACTTTTTGTCATCATCACCCTCATCATCCTCTTCATTGCATTCCGCAAGAAGGTCTTCCAGAAAAACTACTCGCGGAACAATCTATCTCTGGTGCAGGACCCAGCCACTGCAGCACTCCTTAACAAGGCCAATGGTGTTCAGTTTAAGACCTTACACTGCACCTCAGGAGACCCTCTCAACCTGTACTCAGAGCCAGGTATGGAGTCTGCCATGTTGGGAGGGGGTGGGATGATGGGACCTCCACAGGTCCCTGTGAGACCCATGGCATACACGCCCTGTTTCCAAGGAGACCCACGTTCCACGCTAGAGAAGATGGCAGATGGACGCAGTGTGGAACATACAGAGATGAGTACCTTTCACCCTGAGTCACCAAGGATCCTTTCAGGAACCACTAGGAGAGGGGTGGTGGTGTGCAGCGTGGCCCCCAACCTTCCACCAGTCTCACCATGTCGCTCAGACTGTGACTCCATATGCAAGAGCCCATGGGATAATGATGAGTGTGAGTGAATTTTATACAATTTGTCTCCTAGTTAGAATAAGTCACTCTTGGTTTACTGAGGCATTGCAGTGTTTACTATGCAGGTTTATTCATGAATTATAGAAGCTTTGTACTAACATTAAATTGTATTTTGCTGCTCAGTCAACAATCCCAGATGTTTGTTTTTTTTAATGCAGGCTGTAGGACAGGTACACTATCAGTTACAACTGGAGCCACTGAAGGCACTACCTAAATATGATGTCTTGATAAATGTTTTTGCATAACATACACAGAGTTGTGCTTGCTTTACAATCTTCCCTTACCCCCTGACTTTTTCCTACAGGTAAGGTGGGCGACATGGCAGAAGAAGTAACATGTTTCTCAGGAAGCAACAAAGGCAGTAACTCAGAGGTCCAGTCACTGAGCTCCTTTCAGTCTGATTCTTGTGATGACAATGGTAAGACACACCCATTAGAAAAGTGCTTCATGATTCTTTGAATACTCTAGTTTGCTTTTGTTTAACTTTTGGTTGCAACAGGAGTTGCTTTCTTCTTTTTATTCGTTTTGCTCACCATTATCCATGCAAAACCAGCCCGTCACATTTGGGTTTCACCTGTGGGACAAAATGCTTTTGAAATATTTGTGAATATTCTTATACGAAACAAATAAAACCAATAATAATCAGATAAAAATACCGAAAGACACTGTCAGCGTGGGTAGCAGTGGATAGAGAGGGCAATGATGGGTATATGTCAGAGTACAAGACAGGAGATGAGAGGAGAATGGAAAAAAAAGGATAATATTTTGTCACTGAAACTTAAACCGTCATCTGCATTGTCCCATAAAATGAAAATGTAATATGTCTTTTTTTATATGGCTGTTCATTGTTTCTTTCAAACGAGAATGTTTCCAAGTATACAGAATTTTAAATGGGAGGTGACATCGTATGGTGACCCGCTGCTGAGTGTAGGAATTCGTGGGATAGATATTCCAAGATATAAAAAGTGGTGAGACAGATCATTCACAGACAAGCTAAGGCGTTTTGGTGGCTTTCCAAACTTTTATTGGTAGTTGTGGCTTTTGTGAAGGAGTTGTGTATTTTGCTTTTGTGTTGTTGTTTTTTTTGTTTGTTTTTTTACAGACAGATTCCTCTGAGTAAATTTTTAATTTTACTTCACAGAATGGTAATTCTTCAGAAATGCTAGTTACATTGTTTAAAATCATCAGTTAATTAACTGGAATTTTTTTCCCCAGTTGTACAAATTATTTTGCCATTTTCTTTCCTGTGCTTGCCAAAGACAGGTGTTAACACACCTGCTCTTTATCTGGCAAAACTGGCAAGAAGCAGAAGAATGTTAGTTTTATAATGTCTTGTTCCCACATGACTTTCTTTGCTTTTATAAATTTTCTTTGTCTGGCAGTGTGTCTTTTTCTTCCCAACATTAAAACAGCAGGTAATCAGGTGAGGTAGTCCTCTGCAGAGATCAGAGAAAGTAGTGGGCAGCCATAATTAATTACTCGGTCATGAGGACACACTTGACCGACAACAGGATGAGCATTTTCAAATCTGAATGCCTATATTTCAGATATATGTTATATATCTGCTCCTTTTCTCTCTCTGCAAGCCTCCATAGTGACCGTCATTCGACTGGTAAATGATGCAGTCGACACAATCGAAAGTGAAGGTACCATGTCTTATCAACTTTGTGTCTCTCCTCTCACTCTCCCATTCTTTGCTAATTTCAATCTTGTAAGTGACGTATTTCACTAAAAGAGGTGTCTTAAGCTCTAAGTTGAATGTCCTCTTGCTATGTGGAGCATACTTTATCTTTCATTAACAGACACTCCTACCTACTGTAATTAGATCAGTTTATTGAGTTTATTGTGACTTATTAAGCTGAAGGTTGTCAGGGTTTCATTCCAACTGGTCAGCAGTAGATGACTGCACTAATGGGATACTAGTCCCTACTGCACTATTTTATAGCAAGTTAATCAGGATAGAATTAAATTCCTGCATATAGCTGCCCTTAAATGGCACAGTGCTGGCCATTAACTTTTGTGTCTTGTTGTTTTCTGCATCTGACAGTGTCAGATATGGACCAAGGTCAAACCTTCAATAGAGGTGACTTCCAGCCCACCGACCCCCACCTTTCTTTTACCACACCCTGTCTCTTCATCTTTTCATTTATCTACCTGCAGCAAGTAGACAAAATAAAATGTTCTCAATAAAATCAGCTTAAATAGCATTGTATCAAAACTGGCATGGTATGGGTCATATTAGAATACATGCAATTTACCAGCATATCAGCAAATATATGAACGATATAAGTCTTGCATTAACACAAATCTTGTGGGAGTGGTCAGTTTTGACATTGCCACAGGGAGGAGCGGCCAGCTAAAGGTAGACAGTGGGTCCTAAGATTGTTGGCAAGATGGAGAGTGATGTTGATAATAAAATTAAGGCTGGATATTTTGAAACTAACAAAAAGAGTGGATAATCAGATATATGGAAGAGTTTTAAAATTGCTTAAAAGAAAAACAGGCACAAATCTAGCACTTCCTGTGCCAGAGACAAAACAGCAGTATTCTAGTACACATTGAATCAAGCAAGAGACACAGACAGTCTAAGTAAGAATGATGTGGCGGTTTGTAGTTTGTGGCTCAACTACAGGGGGCTGGTGGAGGAGTGGGTTTAGAATGTGGTGTCAGGGGAGGCTGACCAACACAGCTGATCTCCATCGTCATGCTTCCCCTATTTGAGTAGGATGCTGGGACCACACGAGAAAGCTGTGTGGTGTGTGCTAAAGTAACAGCACCTGCTATTTGGAACCCAACTAACAGGTGTACATTGCAAGTACACCTTGCCATGCATTCTGGGATGCGGTAGGTCGCCATAGATGTGCGAAGTTCAGTATGGGCTAGCAGCTACCTGTGAAGTGAAGATAAATGTTTCCAATAGTGTGAAATACAGCACCTTCTTTCTGTACTTTGATTGTTCCTGCCCTCAGATACATCTGGCTGCCTAAATGTTCGCACATGATTTGTATTATTGCAGTATTGTGATATTTGCACACTTGTTTCATAGATTGGGTTTTTAACTAATTTGTGGCTTCAGTTTATATCTGTATTTGTGATTCAAAACTGAGATATTTATATTTATTTATTGTGTTCTTGTTCTACTAAAATAAGTTCAGTGGTATATCAATAAATTAATTGGTGTGGGGGGGAGTTCAGGATAAAAGCAGCTGGAGTAGGCAGTAATGGTCAGAAATTTAACTGGAGTGATATTTAAAACAAATTAAATACTTCAGTGCAGGTTTTTTTATATATGGGTGGGAATTTAACACGTTAATTGCGATTAATTAATTTGAAAAAAATAAAATGTTAAAAAAATAATGCATTTAATCGCACTTTGCATTCCAAGCAAAGGGGGGCTTTTGTCAATTTCCTGGTATACCGATTACACTGATGCACACATCAGAGCTACAAAAATGGAAGAATCAGAAGAAAGTGCGTTGGTAGGACTGGTCAGAGGCACATTTCTTTTCAAAAGACTACCCGTGGGAAGCCTTGATAAAAGCATGTTTTTGTGCAAACTGTGCAAAAAGGAGTTTGCATACCACTGAAGCACTTACAGCGAGCGCAGAAACTGTCAGAACTGTTAGCACTAGGAGTCCCAGTGACTGGCTTCAGGACTAAAATTAGTAAGTCAACATCGGACAAACTTACAAATTCTCTTGCAAAATGGATTGCTCTGGACTGTTCCTGGCCCAGTGCATCATTGCCTACCTGATGTTTTTGTTCCAAGGTCGTTGGACTCCTCTCGTTTGTTTTCGTCAGGCACGATACTCATGCACCTCCATTGCGTCCATGGGCTCCACTCACAGCCAGTGTTCAGTTGTGTTGTGATGAAGGATAAACCAGGAGTGAGAATCGAGAGCTCTTGTGTCGTCTTTGCCTCCACAGTCTCACTGGGCTAACCAGGTAGACACAGGGCCCATGGCAATATTACTCTGTTTGTGCTGCGGGACCAGATCCTTGGGGTGGACCAATTTTTCTCTCACTGAAAATGCTATGTCAAGATGAACAGAATCAATTTTGGGGGGATTGTCTTAGCTGGATGATTTAGCATGCATCAATTAGATTTTGGATTGATTCTATTTCTTGCATTTTGGAAAATGAAGTTTCACACGCTATTAATGCTCTTATTTTTATTTATCTATTTACTGCATAACAACATAGATTTTGATGATTGGATTTGTCATAAAAATGCTTTGTGGCAGGCAGAGCAGGGCCCAAATGCAGGACTTTGAAGACAGGGAATGAACATAAAATTAGCTTTATTGCTTTATTTCTTTGTGTGACAATAACTAGAACTAATATGGTCAGAGTGATATAAAGATGAAGCAAGATTAATTTCTTAGCTTGCTAACTAATTAACCCTGTAATGGCTGTGACGGGCTGTTCTGTGTTTTACCCTCCAAAAGTTGGACGTACTATAGTGACGTCGCCCGTTGGTTTCTGAAGTTCAGTTTGAATCCTGTAAAAGTGTTTCCACCATTGCCCTTGTTGTGGAAATTTTAACAATAACCTGCAACACACCCAGTGAGCTTCATTTGAAGCAGGTTTAATAAACACATTGCGTTCTTTGTCTGTGTCTGTATATAAGATGTAAGGGCGGTGGCCACAATTCAAAGATGATCCTAGTGTTTCACTGGGATGCTCTCTCCACATTGCAATGTGTTTATTAAACCTGCTTCAAATGAAGCTCACTTATATGTTGGCCCCTCTCAGGGGGGCTATACCTTCTCCCTCACAGAGAGAATTATGACCTTGTTTTCTGCTTGGCCATCGCCTAAGGATTTACATCCCTGAAAAGGAGAAGGAGTCCCACTATCTGTCTAACGTCTCCCATTACAATGGCCTCGCTGTGTTAACATTCCACATGCATGCAAACTGGTGACAGGAGTGCTCTTACTATAGTAAAGTGAGAAAGTGATATTACTAAACTAATGTGATATGATTAAATATGTGATTAATACATGAGAAAAGAAATCTGCCTCCACACCGTCTTGGTAAGAAGGGATGAGTCTGACTGTAAAACTGGTTGCTCACTGGCTAAGACGCTATCACTGCAAGGTTGTTAGCCAATGAGTCAGAAAGGATGTACATGAATAGTCATCTTGTTTGAATCATGGCATGACCAAGATTTACAAAATAGATTTAAGTTTTTGTTTTTGAATTTATGCAGAATGAATTTTTTTGTGTGAGTGGTCATTGAACACATTCTCCTCTGAATTAGTAATATTTACTTAAGACTGTCTTTTGGCAGTACTCTGCGATACTCCAACTTTTTTTCTTGATCAATACCTAGTAACGTTTCTCTGTTGGTAAAGTACCAACTGAGTTTGAATACTTTTAACTTATAAAGGCAGCAAATGTGGGGGAGAGCAGTGTGTCTGATGAATCACCATGAATTTAAAAATTCTGAACACATTTTAATGACCACTAAATCCCTGGAATTTTTATTTTCCACAACAACTGATGAACACAGCAAAACCCACCTTTCAGCCTTTTGTCTATATTAAAACTGGGTTTTTTGGAAACCTAGTTTTTATATGTATGTAAATGTGTCTGTCTCAAAAGCATTTGGGTTAGCCTCTGTTTTTTAAATATGCTGTAGGCTATAAATAAAATACATGCAACAGTCAACACAAAAAGGTTCAGACATTTTTCATAGTGCATATTTGAGGTGTATTTTTTCATTTACAACAAATATTTTTTTACACAATTAAGTGAGCTACATACTCATACAGGATACACCTTTGCAGTCTTCTCTCTCCTCTGTCTTCCAGATACATTTTATTATTTCTAAAAGGTGGACTGAGATTGATTTCCAGGTCACAGGAGGAGTATGGAAGACAGAAGAGATGAGAATGCACAAAAACAACAGTAGTGAGAAAAAACGGTTTCCTTTTGTTTTTATCTGATTGTCAGTTTGCATATTCCTTTTGTTGTTTCACCTTTTTGAATTCTGGAATTCTTTTAATTTTTGGATCAGCCAATAAAACATTTTTTTATCGTTCACTTTGCCTGCCTCAGCACTTCTCCATTTGGGAATAACAAGAATAACACTTCTCTCCAGTGTTATGCTTGACTGCCCTTTTCGAAACAGTTTCCAGTGACAACTTTATATACCATCAGCACATTTGTGGAGGAACATTGACATAAAAGAAGCTTTCCCAATAGTTATTTTTATGGTGTATCTATCAGGTGTATAGTCAGGGACAGACCTCATAAATGGTCTGCATTAAAATTAAAAACGAAATCAGAAACAAATGGTTCTTACTGAAATTATTTTGTCTACCTGCTGTATCTTTGTACCCCTATAGCCCTATAGTTTGTCAGTGGTAAATTCCTCATCTCCTTCTCTGGTCAAAGCTTTGTATAGATAAGTTATTCCACAGCTTGTCTTGTGCTGCGCTAAATAGGCCACGGTGGTGACCACTCTACTTTCCACCCTACTGTGCCAGTTCTTGTGTTATTAAGTTTTCCCATTAAGTTTTGTTTGTATTCTGTTTTTATGCATGGAAATCTTTTTTTGTGTTTCACTGGCATTTTTAAACTCATTTTAAATGAAATCTGAATTCAGTTTTCAGAGTCATTAGTCAATTATTCGTTCAGTAAGCCAAACTTAAGTGATAAGAATGAATATTTATGCTATGCCAGAGGACTACAGATACCATGGGAAAGCGTATTCAAGACGATGTATTGAAGTGAGACAGGAAGTTTCTCTTAATCCAAAGAAATTTCATTCCATTAAAACAATTAACCAGTCTAGGTAAGTATATGTCTTGCTGTGATTTCAGGTATGAAAGCTGACCTTAAGATCAAACAATCCACTGGACATACATAGTAAATGGAAGTGTATGCCATGGAAATTGTGACAGTGGTTGGACAAGCAAATATTTAGTCCTTTTTGAAACACCGTAACATAATTTAAATTTGTTTTTATTTTAAGAGCCAGTTCACACAAAGCCTACATTATAGAAAAACCCAGTGATCCCCAGTGGACAAGACAGCTATTTGACCAGTTCTGACCTTTCTGACCTTGCCACTGACTGACAGGAAAGCAAAGAACAAGCACAGAGAAAGAATAGAAACAACATAATAATAAGCATGTGGTAGATTGGTGGGGCAAGTAAATGCTTATTAGAAACGTGCAGCTTAAGAGCTGGAATAGGGCTTAATACTTTTGGGAAGAGAGAGCACCAGGTTAATGACATACTGTAGTGGCAAATAATCTTTTTTTAGTAATTTATTCTACAAATCTGCCCCATAAATCATAATTAGAGCTACTTGTCTACTAACTAATAGTTTGATTCAGCTCAATCTTCAGCTCCTCCATGTAAACGTTTCCTTGGGCAAGATACCGAACCCCAATTCCATCCATCAGAATGTGTGTATGTTTGTGTTTGTCCAAATGTGTACTGAAAATCCCCCAAACTAAAACGATTTCCATGGAATATACTTAGTCTCATTATAGATGGATAGAGAGAGAGAAGGAGATTTTTAAATGACTTCCTTGCAGATAATTTACAAGATATTTTATAATGCTCTAACTGAACTGAATGGATTTCTACTGTTTTGTTTTTGTTATTATTGTTTGTTTTGTCATTTTATTTATTTCTTTGGGGGAAGGACTGCATGGCTTGTATGCTGCCAATTCTTCAAGAAGTTGAGCATGCTGTCACATTTGTAACACCAATCTGCAAAGTGCATGCCACACCTAACAGGTTTTTTGTATAGACTATGTCTTGTCCTATTCCTGAATTTCAACACTTCCATGTAGTGTTGATGTTACCACGCCCATCTGGGGCTTACTGAAGGCATGTTTCCATGCTCCAATTCCACATTGGAGTGTTTGCTCTTAAATGAATTTTTATCATTTTTACAGTTCAGATTATTGCTAACCATTTCCCCTTCTACCGTCTAGCATATCACTGGGATACATCAGACTGGATGCCAAGCCCGAGGCTCTCAGACATTGAAGAGGTGCCAGGCTACGAGGCAAGTCATGGAAACGAAGTAGCAGGCTCGACCCCTTGCCTTAGCGAAAGTACTCGAGAACTGGAGTCAGATTACTATCTAGGGGGCTATGACATCGACAGTGACTATCTCCCTCCCCACGAAGAAGAGTTCCTTAATCAAGACCAACTGCCACCTCCACTGCCCACAGGTGAGGATTATACTGAGCCCTATGCACCATTTTCTACCAATACACCACTTTCCAAGGAGAGCACACTGAGCACAAGGCATCAGCATGCCAGACCATATTTCCACCCTAGCCAGTACCTACCTCCCCATCAAATACCCACTGGGGAGGCGCCAAATGAAGTTTTTAGCTCTTCAGTGAGTGGGCGAACACCAGGAAATGGGGACACTGATGACTCTGTGTCCCGAAGTATCCGACTGTCCGTTGGTGCATCATCAGCCTCAGACATGTCAACCCCCTGTGGGCTGGATGACTCTGAACATGGCAGTGACTTTGACAGTATGGATGAGCTTCATCGAGGGGTGACCATCATCACGGACTCACAGCAACAGACTGAGGTGTGATTAGCTATACAGCACAAGAGTACCAACCAGTGGGAGCATAGCAGTTGTGCAGATAGAAGATGCAAAGGATTCTGTTATGACTGGGCAAGGTAAACTTCTTCAGCAGTACTAGGTACTGCTACAACTATATACATTAACAGTAATTTTTAAAAAAAAAAATCACCATTTCACCTCACTGAACTGTGACCAACAGAATAACAATATTAACTGGATTGTCAGTTCTAACCCCACTGTGTAGACCAGTTAGGAATGATTTTCCTACTGTAATAGGAATTTACTTGGAATATGAAAAGAATGGGATAGAGAATGTGAACATGAAAGAATGATTATGGACGTGGTAGACAGATTTAAAACAAACAAAACTAAAGGGACAATGATTTAAGTGACACATTTGTATGTTTTTTTTGGTCCTTCGCAGAAGCCCATCGGACAATTTTTTTTCTATTTAAAACAATAAAATAAAATTTAAAAAAATGTACATTTTCCTCCATGCTTTGTAAACTTTGTAGTGTGCTGAACTGTACAGACTGTAAAGTATTTTGACCTCACTGGTGAAAAGTATGAAAACATACTTTAAAAGCCATTTTTGTTTCAATGTAAAATGTGCCCATCCACACCTCACCTGTATGCTCCCTGCTCCAAATCTTTAAAAGACAATTACATTTCAAACTTTCTCTTTCCTTAGCTTGAAAATTAAATTTTTCATGATTTTTTTTTTTTAAATTCTGTTGTGTGGATGCCAAAAGCTGCTGTAGTTGTTAATGTATGATAAAATCTATTATAATAAATTGTACTAAAAATTGATATTGAAATGTTATGCATACATAAGATAAAGAATTTATGTTCAATTTTTAAATAGAATGGGTATCCTGGGATTGATATTTAATTTTCACCCAGTATTGTTTTATTATAAGGATAACATGCTTACCACCTTCACTGACTATTGTGCTCTGTTCATAGTTATGGTCATCTTGTGTTTTATAATTTCATTAGTTTTATACACATTTATATAACCTCTGCCTTCGGTTCCCTCAAGTACTTTCAGGTCAGTTCAATTTTGAGGTACTCATACATTTAATTGAGAAATGGAGGAGAATATGTTCCTACATCTTTAGAACTGGTTTGGATCAAAGGTGCTGAGAAAAAATATTCCACGCACCTCTGCTTTCTTTAATTTTGTGTGAAACACATTCTAAATTCTATCCTCATGCTAAGATGTACATTCAGATTAAATATAAAATAAAACAAATGCAACCTGAGTAAACACAAAATATAAACTTTTGACTTTTAACCTCATCAAATATCTTAAAGAAATTAAATTTTGCACAATTATTTTTTTCGTTTTTTTTTTTTTGGTTTTTTTTTTAAACTGTGAACATATCTTGATGATATCTTATGGGTTTTTTTTGTTGTTGTTGTTTGTTTAGGTTTTTTTGTACAACTATTTTGGGGCCGCAATGTTAATGGTATAGGCAAAAATTGGTCTTTGTTATGAAAATAGTTCTCACATCCATAATGTGTCCTACAAATCCTTTAATATTTTACCAGGATGCCCTCGTGTGTGGAGGATTAGTCGTCTTCTACATTTGAAGTGTAGCTACAGTCTAGTCTCTGAGTCTGTATCTGGGCCATTCCAGTGCATTTTATAATGCTTCTCAGACAAATAAATTTTCTTACTCATCTCTTTTAGAATCCCAAGTCTGGTTCTGATGAAACCCTGTGTTTCTGAAAGTGGTCTGTGTAGGTGATTGAACATAGGTGGCAGTAATTGGTTATGAATGTGTCTACTTCTACAGCATCCAATCAATGCAAATACAAAAAAGCAATCAGTGTTTTTTAGTCATAACTGAAGGCTAAATACTGCTTCACATAGGGTCAATTGGTAGGTTTTACATTACATAATTGCTGCCGCACATACAAATGTCATTCCAGTTTACTTGTCTTACTCAGGTTTTCTTGCTAGAATTTTTTCAAGATGTAGCACAACAGAACCAAGCAACCAAAACAGAACCAAGAAGGGAGTCAAGACTATCATGCAACACTAGTTTGATTCATTCACTATAAAGGTAGGTCACATTTAGGGATGGGTATCGTTTAGGTTTTATCCGATACCGGTGCCAAATCGGTACTTTTGAAACGGTGCCGGTGCTTAAACGGTGCTCGAACCGGTGCTTAAAGAATGGAGAACACAAACTTTGTCCAAAAACCTCTCATGTTCAGCTGGGGTTTTTTTGTAAAAATATAACAATGTTAGCCTTTTCTGCAGCTATGTGGCATGGTATCACTCTTGGCTGGAAGCAGTGCTTAATCAATGGAAAAAACACAAACTTTGTCCAAAAACCTCTCATGTTTAACTGTTTTCCACTTTTTCTTTGGTCATTTTAGCCTTTTTGGCCAGGGTGAAGGGAGTATCTGCCATTAAACAAGAAGACAGCCGCATGTAGCTATGATGATGTTTGCTAGTTCACCTTACCTGCATTAATGTAATAACGTGGTTAGCCTACTCAACGTAAATTACACACTAACAACATTAAGCTACTCACGCAGAGAAGAACAGCTGCTGCATCATCATCATCCTCATCATTTCTGCTACACTGGCAGGGCTAGGGGCCAGGACTCTATTCTTCGGGGTTTTGGGGGATGTTGCTCCGGGTCCGATAACTGGCAACCCACCCGACGTGCACGGTGTGAGGTCTCACAGCAAGCTATCAAATACGGCGCATTTCTCGGCTTTTAAAAAAAACGCTATGCGTCGCCAGCTGTTTAATCGGATTCTTGGTGTTACCTCCTTTGACAGTATCACAGTATCAGCTTAAAGCACTTGTTGCTGCTGAGTTTGCATATTTTGCTGTGAAGTACAGCCAGACTTTTGACCGCTTCGCCTTGGGCATTTTTAATCTGTAGCTCTGCTCTAACAGAACGTACGTACCTGGCCCCGCCTACTATCCTCGGAAACGTAAAATGATTGGCTAGAAGTGTATCACAGCTCAGGAAAAAAAAGCACCGAAATAAAGCACCGAAATGTGCGCTGCTTTTCGGTCTGGTTACTACCGTTTATGTCAGAACACCGGTACCCATCCCTAGTCACATTAGTTGAATGCTTACTTTTCTACTCAACCTGAGGGCTTTATACAGCATTACGCATTCACCCATTCATACAAGCATCTTCTTTCTATGCTTTTTCTACTTTTTCTGTCTAACATCCACATGTATTCATGCTCTGATGGATGCATTCAAGAGCAATTTGGGGTTATTAAAATAAAAATGGAGTGGTGAACCTTCCAACAAGTTGCCAGCCTACCAAAATCGGTCCAAGTTTTCTCCATTTGTTGATAATGAATCTCACTGTTATTCCCTTTTAACCCTTTACAGACTGATGCCAATGCCTTTGTTTTTCATCTTTTCTAGAGCTTCTTTCTGGCATGATGTTTTGCTTCATGATACCATTTATCATACAAATAAGTACCTGGAGTTGAGGAATCATGACTTTATAGACCAAAATGTATTCTAAACTTTTGACTCATCACAATGCAATGAGACATTAAACTACATAATTTTCAACAAAAAACTGGAAGAACTGGGTGTTCTAAAACTTTTGACCGATAGTGTATATTTAATATACAGTCCCAATCAAAAGTTTAAGACCACTTGATAAATGGCAAAAAAAAAAAGAACCAAAAACCCCCAAACATATTTGGCATGGTTGGATCTTAACAAGGTTTCAAGTAGAGCTTCAACATGCAAAAAGAAGAAATGGGAGTGAGACAAAACATTTTTTGAGCATGCAATTTATTAAAAACAATACTTCAACTGAAACAGGCTGTTGTACAGCTGATGAAAAGTTTAGGACAACATGCCTTCAAAAGTCAAATCTGCAAAAATGTGGAGTCATGATAATTTTAAGTAAGGTGGTCACACTGTCACGATGTTCTGATCGCAAATGCAAAAAAAGCTTTCCCTTTTTTAAACATGGTCGGATTGTTAAACTCCATAAGCAGGGTCTCTTGCAGCGCACAATTCTCCACCATGAAAAAATACGGTGTCTCATTAACGGATGCCTGTATGAAAATGGGCTGAACCTGGAATCAAGCTTCCTCTTTAATAATTACCATAGATCATTTGCAGAGAATTTCTCTTAGTGCTTTCTTCCCCCTATACTCTATGTGTTTCTGTCTAACATTTACAAGAATTTACAAGTAGTCTTGAGCAGACCAGACAGGGATTAAACCACCAACCTTCCGCTGAGTAGGTGCCCTCTTCTACCACTGGAGATACAGCCACCCCCAGAATGTGAATGCTACTGATTACTACCGAATGTGTGCTGGTATCTAGGCTGCCTTGATATCCCAGGTTCTGTACAAGGCGATGGTTAATGAAACTGTACTTATAAGAACAGCATTATTAAATGAACGGATTATTCTTATACCTCTGAGCCAGGGTAAAGGCCTGTGGTAGACTAGCAGTTAAGCATGCAGGAAAACATCCAGGTGAGGGATTACCAATCTTCCTTATTGCACTTGCATATACGCTTTCATCTTTGGGATATGTTTGACAGATTAAAGACCAAAAAGTCATTTTTAACAGCTTAAACACAGGCAGACAATCACTCTTGGCACCACACCAGAACCCTCAAATGATTATACTGGAGGTACTGTAACTCAGACAGCATTGGTAGTTTCCATAAAAAGGTCCTTGATTGATTTACTTTAGAAAGAGGACACTGTGCTACCTGTCAAAGATCCTTTATTTTTTGTTAAGAGAAGAGGATTCACTCTGGGTCTCCCATGGCAAATTGGTCCTGGGTGAGGGAAAAGACAACGAGCAATTCAGGAGACCCCTGTGGGTGAAAAATCTAGGAAACAGTTCACCCTCCCCGGGATAGGGTTACCGGGGCTCACTCTGGAGCCAGGCTTGGGGAAGGTGCCTGTGCCTATGTGCCAAATGACTGTTTAGAGTACCTTACCTTCATGGAGTTCCCAGGTGGGGTGCTTCAACACTAATGTGGGCAATGACAGTGAGACCTGCAGGGGTGTGATTGGAAGCAACAGCTAAATTGGATCTCTGTTAACACCATGTTCAAAACACACACACACACACACACACACACACACACACACACAGATTAATACATTTCATATATGTATATTTTATTCTTTATATAATTTGATATTTTAATGCCATGTGCTTTTCTTTTTTTTATGTTGTGACACATTGATCCTGGAAGAACATTACTTTATTTCAAGGTGTATTACTGTGGCTCAAATGACACTAAAAAGCAACTTGACTTGAACTAGCATGTTCAAGTCAAGTTCAAGTTCCGTTGCTATCTTCACCAATTAAAACAACACAGGATATCAAAAACAGTCCAAAATTCAACTCACTGCCATGTACTTCAAAGATATGTTTTAAATGAGCAAACAAGCAAGAAAACAAACAATTCGTCAAAAACATTTTACTCTTGACTGTGTCTTCTAACATCCAGGAGCTAACAATATTGGGCTTGGTTAGCCTCTTATATTCATAAGAATGAATAATCACCAAAGTGATATGATATTCCGGCTTTCATATTTTCAACTTAACCACTGGTGTGGCTACTAAAAAAAGAGAAAAGAAAAGAAAAAAAAAATCAAAAAATTTTTTTAATACCCAACACATACTTCTCAAGCATATCACATATCCTGTGATTATTAGTCACAGGTATTACTCGTGGTATTCTTGTTTTATTGTTAGCTTGTGTTTTTGTTAACAGAGAACTTGTGGAGGCCCATTGGTTTTTGAGACCTGACTTTACTTCTTAAGGTCAGGCTGCTCAGGTCTTCCCATTTCTGATGCTTTGCCATCATAGCAATTTTCTTTAGGTGATTATTTAACAGTCTTAGTTGCCTGTTTATGCTTAGCAGCTTCCTTTGGGAACTGCTTGGTGTACAGACGATGTGTGTACTGCAGTTCTGGTAAGATAAATCTCTGACATTTTGTTTTGGTTTGTATATCTAAGTTTGGGTTTAGGTTATAGCCCTGAATGACAGCTGTTCCATACTGAAAAGGCTTCAGCCTAGCATCCTTTACCAGTGATGGGTCAACCGCACATCTATCTTTCAGGCAAGTGTTTGCAAGCTTGACTTGTAGCTTTCTCAGCTGAGCTACTTCCCTCTCCATCTTCTGTCGTCCAACAAGACTATCAACTTTGTGCCAGAAGGTTGTGTTGAAGTGCAGGTAAATCCTCCAGTCTAAAGCATTCCACTTCTTGATTTTTTCTGCAGTGTTCGGTGAAAGTGAATGCCGAGTTTGTTCACTGCGACTATTGAGCCGAAAGGAAACCATATCTTCCAAGGACCAGCAGAGGGAGTACTTGAGCAAGACCATGGACTCATCAAAGTATTCAGAAATTAGTATAAGATTAAAGTCCTGTTCTATGGTTTTAATAGCCACAGTGGTTCTCTCCTCAAAGTCTCCAGCACCAGCTGCAATATTATTCTTAAAGCCAAAGTCAAAAGCCAGAATATTGTGAGCGTAGTGGTTGTTGGCTACCGATGCATTATAGTTTCTCCAGCTGTTGTCTAAGAAGTCCTCCAGGCTAAATGTCTTACGGAAGGCTGGGATGCTCTTATAATAACTAAAGATGGATTCCATCATAGCCACAGGATGTCTCAAGATGGAAAAGTAAAAGGTATCCTGAGGCATCACTTTTGCCACCTGGGAAATACATAGTAAATTGTACAGTCAGACACCTGTTGTTCTGAAGACCAGTAGTGTTATCACTATATTATCCATGTGCTATATATGTTTATTCTTGTCAACCTTAGCAAGTCATAAAAATAGATTAAAAAAAAACAAATTCAGATGAATTTCAAAATATGTCACATTATTTCAATAACAAAATGCAGTGTGTGAAAAAATAATACGTCTTTACTGCTTTCTTTTGAATTTAGAGGGTAAGTTTCAGCCAGGTGCTGCTAATCAAAAGCACTGATTAAATGATCATTAACAAGTGTCAGAACTTCTATAAAAGGAGACATTTTGGTCTCGAGCCTTCAGGTGCATTTTCACGCAATGCCAAAAAGGAAAGAAATTCTGAGTGATATTTGAACTGTTCCTGGCCATTAATCTAGGAAGGGTTAAAAGGCAGTGTTATGAGATGACTTTTAGAGAGAGGCAAGACGTGAAAGACTCCCACCCCTTAAAACTAAAAGTAAATGAATTAAATAAATAAATATTTATTAGTCTTCAATAAGATAAACTAGACCAGATACCATTCTGGAATCCTTCCTGCCTGTAAAATTATTTTTTTAAATGTGTAAAATTGTGACTGGTGAAGGATTTTTATTAGAACCAATTTGCAAAAGCAATGGGAGAAACACCTCTCTTATGAAAAGAGAGGTTTTTCATAAGATACTACAAGACACCTCTCTACACATGTAACTGTATAATAATGATAAAAGTATTTATTCTGCAGAAAAATGTTCCCCATCACTGCTATATGGATTAGTGTTACTGCTGCAGATGTTTAATGCATAATAGTCTATAAAATCACGGGTTTGTAGTACCTGTCCTATAAGGACCACAACAAAATTTAATCATCTCAGAAACACTAGCCTAGATCATAGATTCATAGATTCAGTCTAAAAAGTAACTTTTAAAAAAAAATCACTTCTCTCTGGTCAGTCTGTAACAAATGCAAGTATCACTGTGTTAGATTAATGTCTAAACGTTGCAAAAACTAAGAAGACACATACATGCATGTAGCACAGTAACATGGTAACCTGGTACCATCATATCATAAGATGTCATGATATGATGCTAAATAATGCTTTGTGTTCTCCTACACATTGTGCACACCTGCTGAGCTCTGGTAAATGGTTTGCAGTATGAGTTACCATGCCAATATACCCTTGTGATAATTTTCTTTTCAAACCCAGGGTTAACCTTTAAGGTACCTGTATAAGAATGAATCCTGCTTTGTAGTTTAGATAATTTGTACATTAGATAATATTTCATTAGGTCTTGATATGTGAAACTTTGTAACAGGGTGTACTGCAGCTTTTATTTTGGGCCAATTAACACATTTTGGTACTTAGTCAGGCTGACTGGAATACCAAACCATATCAAATTGATATAATTGCTGTGGTTGCCATGGAACTACATACATTTCTGATGAAACTCACCTCAGATTTTTTAAATCTCATGTGGTTACACATGATGTGGAACTCTTTCACACTTCTGCTGCTAACTCCTTCGACAAAATGTGGAACAAAGAAAAATGGATAAAATAACTGGCTCTGTTTGTTTAGAGGGAGAGCGAAGGTCAAGTTTCTGCTTTCGCCATAGCGATACAGGATGTTTAAGATAGTGCTGCTTGCTGTCTTGTGTGTCTTGAGGAAAACGATGTGAGACTTTGGATGGCAGGTTGCTTGAGTGTGAGTATTGTTCTGAGTCTTCAAAAAACTGGAAGGAGTGGGAGAGCGGGTGAGTCTTTTTTCTGTCCCTAGATTTATGTCTTTCCGGGTACTATGGGAAACCAGAGAAGATGGAAGGTCAACGTTTGGTTTGTTTCGGTCTTTTGGTAGAAGCAGCTTGCCCAGTGTAACTTTTCTCCCCTCCTGTTGAGAGCTTGCAAGCCTGCCGATTAAAGAATATGAAGGCTTTTCATGTTGCTCATGTTGATGATTACCATTTGCAGTTTGTTCCATTTGTTGTAATCTTGTGTCTTCAGGTCTTATGTGAGGAAACTCTTTTTCTTTCTTGATAGAGAACTTCATCTGCTGGAGTTGTACTAGCTTGCCATTCCTGGAAAACGTCATAAACACAATAAAATACCTCACTTTCAAATCTTATATTATTGATTCTAGGTCAGGAACTTTTGACATCACATTTTAATGCACTGGAGGTCCTTTACTGTGGCATTTTAAGGAACATTTCAATTTTGTTTAAACAAAAGTGAGGATGTGACTTTCTATATGCCGAAAACTTCCTGTGAAAGGTAAAGGACCACATGGTCCCAGAAATCAGGCAGCATATCAGCTTCTTAGACCCTTATGTAAAATCAAGCCTTAGAAACCTTGGCGTCATATTCGACAGCTCGATGTCACTCGAGCAGCATTCTAAGCAGCTGGTCCGAAACTGTTTTTATCATTTACGGAATACTTCTAAACTCAGACTAATGGTATCAAAGCTTGAACTTGAGATGATTATTCATGCTTTTATTTCTTCTCGTTTAGATTACTGTAACGGTCTGTTTACTTGTTTTAACAAATCAGCCTTAAATCGTCTTCAGACTGTGCAGAATGCTGCAGCACGACTCTTAACAGGCACCAAGACAAGATCTCATATCACTCCAGTTTTGGCCTCCCTTTACTGGTTGCCTGCAAATTTTAGGTTTCATTTTAAAATTTTAGTTCTAACCTTTTGGGCCCTACATGGTCAAGCTCCTCAATATTTATCTGACCTGCTGAAACCAAATTCATCTTCTCGGGCTTTAAGGTCATTAGATCAGAGACTGCTGGTGGTACAGCACACTCGTTTTAAAACTCGTGGTGATTGGGCCTTTCAGTGTGAACCTAAGGCTATGTTCACACTAGCCCGGATAGATTTGAAAACGGCATCTTTGTCTGAAAACGCTCCGCGTCCACACTATCGTTTTCAGTCATTTTCACAGAGTTGTGCATCCACATTGAAACGGCAGAAAACGCTTACGTTCCAGCACTGCGCATGTGTGAAATGGAAGACGATTCGACCGGCCTCATTTCTGCTCGCTGTTTATTGACTTTCCGGCTCTTTGAAACATTGCGGGAAAATGTCGAGGAAAAGCACCAAGTTTTTTAAATGGACTAACAATGAGGTGGGGTTGTTGCTGTGAGTAACACAAAAGTACAAAGTTGCAAAAGTGAGTGAGAATTAAAGAATTTGAAGAAAAGCTATCTGAAGCATGTACAAACTGATATTAATCTTTAATAAGCCTGTCAAAATTGAGAAACAATCACATGACTAAAATGTGTCATCGTTTTCAAAAAGTCTCCGTTTTTGCTGTCCACACTGCAACACGAAAGCACCGTTTTCAAATGTATGCATTTTCGAGAGCGTTTTCAAAATGCGAAAACGCCGTCCCAGTTTGGATCGGAGGCCAAAACGGAGAGAAAATTTGTGTTTGTGTTTGTGTTTTCAAACGATTGGTTTCCCCAATCTTAGAAAACAGTACATTTGCATGACTGAAACCAGTCCACTGAGGGAACAATGTGCTGGGAGGTCAGTTCCTTCATTATGATGAAGCTGAAACCTGCAGTCAGCTGAGACTGAAGAAGTCACTTGGATGAGTGACGAAACGTTTCTCCCACTGAAAACGCTACGTCCAGATGAACAGAATCAACCTTTGGAGATTTACTTACCTGGATGATTGAGCATGCATCAAGACGATACCATATTATATATTTTAAAGTTTATAATCGTCACATGAGTTATTTTTCACCAATGCTAGATTCAGTAAGAAATGTCCAAAAAAAAAAAATTAACGATAACAAAGTCCACTTGGTTTGAGAAAATTGGTGTTGAGAATAGGACTTTACCTGGCCTGATGGGTGACAAAGGTCTGAATGGCAATACAGACTCCCAGCAAAATGAACAGTATCCACAGAGAGTGATGCCTGCTGTGCAGCAATCTCTTCCTCTTCACAAACCTACAAAAACATATACACACACAGACACACACAAACACACTTTTAAATGGATAAAGTGACTGTTGCCACGTTGTATTGAGACTGGGTTATGAGAAAAAACTAAGTGACAGAAATTTTTTGCTGAAATGTGAAAAGCAAAAAAATTCTACTGAAAGGGGTAAAGACGGAGAAATTTTTGCTGAAAAGTGGTGGAAAAAAAAACGTTGTCCTGAGCAGGATTCGAACGTGGCCCTCCTGGTCTCAAGGCAGATACTCATCTCACTGAGCTAAACTTATTCTCACAAAGAAGAGGTGGAGAGACTGACAATTCTACTGAAATGAGCAGACGCTGCTGAGAATTGTGCTGATAAGAGGTGAAAAGGCAGAAAATTCTGCAGAAATAGGTGAATCAGCAGAATTTCCGCTGAAAAGAGACGAATCTTACTAAAGTATTGATATTTTAATGTGAGAATCGATTCTAGAACATAAATGACTGGTATCAGAGGAATCGATATTTCAGTATCGATCCGCACATCACTATCAATCAAGTCAAACTTCTGTTATTGCGAAGCTAGCCGCTCACAATGGCGAAGAGAAAAGTTGAATCTGAAAGCAGAGCCTTTCAGCGCCATGCAGTGGGTGACTGAATATATGTTTACAGACATTGCTGGTAATCCCGTGTGTCTTATTGGTGGAGCTAATGTGGCTGTAATTAAGGAATTTCATTTAAGACGGCACTTCGAGACAAAAAGTCAGGATAAGCTGAAAAACCTAAGTGCAGAGCAGAAACTAAAGAAAGTAGAAGAGCTAGAGAAGAATGTGACATTTCAGCAGACCTTTTTCACCAGAGCAAAATCACAAAGGGAAGCTGTTGTGAAAGCAAGTTTTATTGTAGCAGAGGAGAAAGCCAAATCAGCCCGGTACCACTCTGAAGAGCTGCATGATGAAGGTGTGCGACATCTTGTGTCCAGACAAAACGCAGATTTTGGCAAATGTGAGCCTGAGCAGAAATACGATTGCTGATCGGGTTTGTGAGATGGCCACTGATTTAAGAACACAGTTGTGTGAAAGAAGCAAAAACTGTCATGGTCCAGAGTCTGAGGATTTTTCTTTATGGCAACAGTAAACTTGTGCTTCATACCTGTTGTGTCCACACATACTATTGCATTTGTTCTGTAGATGCATTTACCAGAAGCGCTAGAGGGCGCTAGTGAGTATGTTGTTCTGGTTGTGGTTTTGAAGAAGAAAAAAAGAAAAATAAAGAAAGGAGTCAACTCCGGTAATCCTCTGTTCCTACCTGCGTGTGTGTGTAATGCTTGCTGAACTAACACCACACAACAAGTGGCGACGAGAGTAGTGGTGATTAAGTTATGGCTCTGCTCTCTTTGCAACCCCCGGCTGTGTTCCTGGATTGCCCGGGCGAACCGAAAATTCCATTTGCTGCGTGGAAAAAGTTGTTCGATAACTACTTGCTGGCGATCGGGGGTAATGACTTTGCTACGGAGAGGAAGAGGGCCCTGCTCATTCACTGCTTGGGAACGGAGGGACAACGAATCTACAGCGCCTTACCACTCGCTACGGATGATTACGAGGGATCCGTAAAGGCTTTGGAAACGTACTTTCATCCTAAAGTCAATGTTGTCGCCGAGAGATACCGTTTCAGGCAACGAGCCCAAGCTGTCGGTGAGTCTACAGATCACTACGTTGCAGCACTGCGTGAGCTCGTGAAACAATGTAAGTTCGGGGCTATGGAGAATGAAATGTTGCGGGATCAACTTGTAGAGAAGACAAATAATGCTCGTATACGTGAAAGACTGCTAATGGAGGAGGATTTGACGCTCGATCGAGCTTTGGAAATTGCTAGGCGTACAGAGGCTGCAATAGCTGATGCAAAGGCCATTGCTGTCGGTGAAACAAAGCCTGTTGCCGCTGTTCAAGTACAAAAGAAGATGCGCAAGCCAAAATACAAAGCAGCTAAAAAAACGGATACAGCTCCGACGTGCTACGGTTGTGGTTCAGCTGATCACAAAGCCAATGATAAATCCTGCCCCGCAAAAGACTGCAAATGTAATACGTGTGGGAAAATCGGACATTTTTCGAGAGTGTGTAAATCTTCTCATAAGCTTGTTAATGAAGTGACTGTTCCTGAAATGTGTGTTTTAACTGTTGACAATTGTGTCAGTGGTGATCCGGCTAAATTGATGTGCACTGTTGCTGTCACTGTACCAAATACTGCACAGGCATGCACTGTTAAGCTACTAGTAGACACAGGGTCTGGTGTTTCCATACTGCCTGAACATGTTTACAGCACAAATTTTGGCTCAGTTAAGTTAAGTAATCCAGCTGTTCAGCTTATTACATATTCAAAAGAGAAACTGGATGTATTAGGGTGTCTTAGAGCTGACATTACTTACAATGGCAAGAGTGCCTCCACAGATCTCTACATTGTGAGAACAGGAACACCCATACTGGGAATGGACTTGGTGACTGCCCTCCAGCTACACATAAAAGGGGGACAATTAGTTCTTAACAGTCCCAAGGTGTGTGCTGCACTCCAGCAAACCTCGGCTCTGCCCACTCAATGTAAACAGGAATGTGAGTCTCCAGTTGCATTCGGATGTGCAAAGGACTTTGTACATAAAGTGAAGGTGCGACCTGAAGTGAAGCCAATACAGCAGAAACTTCGACGCTTACCCCTGTCAGTCCGTGATGCTGTTTCCGCAGAACTTAAGAACCTTGAGGAACATGGCATCATAGAGAAAATTGATGCATCTGAATGGGTCTCCCCGATTGTAGTCACTAGAAGGAAGACTGGTGGCATACGCATGTGCGTTGATTTGAGAGAACCTAACAAAGCGGTGGTCGCTGACAGTCATCCCTTGCCACTGATAGAGGACATACTGTCTGAGCTGCATGGGGCTGTCATGTTCTCCACCCTGGATCTAAAATCCGCCTACCATCAGCTGAAACTACATGAAGAGAGTAGAGGGCTCACTGCTTTCATTACACATGAAGGACTGTACCAGTACTGCAGAGTTCCCTATGGGTTGAGTTCAGCACCTGCAGCCTTCCAAAAGATGATGACACAAATCCTACGCGGCCAGAAAGGGGTGCAATGCTACCTTGATGATGTCATCATATACGGAACGTCAGAAGCTGAACATGAGGCCAACTTGCGTGCTGTGTTACTCAGAATCAACAATGCAGGACTGAAACTCAATGTTGACAAATGTCAACTCCGTCAAACTACTCTGAGCTTTTTGGGTCAAAAGATCGGTCCAGAAGGTCTGCTGCCAGATGACTCTCATGTCACTGCCATCCTGCATGCTCCGCCCCCTACTGATCCTGCAACCCTGCGCTCATTTCTTGGCTTGAGTGCATGGTACAGCAAGTTTGTGCCAAATTACGCGACTGTTGTTGAACCTATGAGAGCTCTTCTGCGTAAGGACTGTTCATTCCACTGGAACGAAGCAGCTCAAGCAGCGTTTGATCAAGTCAAGCGGTTAATCGTGCACAGCCCTGCCCTGGTGATGTTCGACCCCAGTAAGCCAACCATAGTCTCAACAGATGCCTCAGACTACGGTGTAGGTGCTGTTTTGACTCAACTTGAAGGTAATGATGCAGAACATACTGTTGCATTTGCATCTCGCAGCTTGTCTGATGCAGAGAGGAAATACTCAATCGTTGAGAAGGAAGCTCTAGCTTGCGTCTGGGCTGCTGAAAAATGGCGCACATGGCTCTGGGGCAGAAAATTCCTCCTACGAACAGATCACCAAGCACTTACAACACTGCTGACTACTAAGGGCAATAACAGAGCTGGTCTACGCATAGCCAGATGGTCAGCTCGCCTGTTGGAGTTTGATTATGAAGTGGAATATAGAACTGGGTCACTGAACCATGTTGCTGATTGTCTTTCTAGGCTTCCACTTTCCGAGACAGACATGGCATGTGCAGAGGATGTGGAGTCAGTTGCAGCCATCCTCACTGATCTGAGTGCTGTGTCTGAGGATGACTTCCAGTCAGGGTGCAAAGACTGTCCAGTGTTCACAAAGCTCCGTGTGCAGATACAGAAAGGCTGGCCTGCTAGGAAGACGTCACTGGATCCTGACTTACAGCCGTACTTCCCAATCCGCCATGAACTCGCGGTCTTGAACGAGTGCATCATCAGAGGTACACATCGATTGCTAGTGCCTGAGTCGTTGCAGAAAAAACTCACTGATATAGCTCATGAAACTCACCAAGGCATCGTCCGTACCAAACAACGCCTGAGGGAAATGTACTGGTGGCCCAAAATGGATTGTCATATAGAGACACTGATAAAGAACTGTGCAACGTGCAGACAGAATGACAAGTCCGCTGTCACCCATGATGCTCCACTCCAACCCATTCCTTTACCAGCTGCTGCTTGGGAAAAGGTGTCTGTGGACATCATAGGCCCTTTTGAAATAGCCCCTTCTGACTGTAGATTTGCTATCACATTGGTAGACTACTTTAGCAAGTGGCCTGAAGTAGCTTTTGCTCCCCGAGCTGATGCAGCTACTATCATTCAATTCCTTTCTGTAGTTTTCTCTCGTGAAGGGAATCCAAAGACACTGATAAGTGACAATGGCTCTCAATTTCTCTCTGCTGAGTTCACTGACTTCCTGAAAAGCAGGGGAATCCAACACCTGAGATCCTCAGTGTATTACCCAAGAGCTAATGGGGAAGTTGAGAGATTCAATAGATGCATTAAAGACTGCCTACAGACTGCCTCGATTCAAGGACAACCCTGGAAATCGTTCCTGAGAACTTACCTGATGGACTACAGAGCAACCCCTCATTCAACAACTGGAGTTTCCCCTTCAGAACTGCTCCATGGACGACGAATGAGAACAAAGTTACAGGTAATGGATATGCCTGTTCCTCAGACAGAGAGGCATACCATGTGCGAAAGAGTTAAGAATAAGCAAATGAAAATGAAAGAATACACTGATGCTCGCAGACACGCCAAACCATCCAACTTTCAGCCTGGTGACAAGGTACGGGTTAGGAAGCCGTGGAAGGTAAAGAAAGGCGAGTTAAAGTTTTCCAAACCAAGGACTGTCATGACAAGGAAAGGACCAAACACTTATTTGCTGGATGATGGACGGACCTGGAACGCCTCACACTTATCGGCTCTGTCAGAGCTGAACGCAGGTACTGATTCTGACACAACAATGGACTGTCATAAACCAGGAACTGATCTAGCATCTAACTCTGAGTCTGATAGTAGGCTTAGGCCCACCAGGATGAGGAACCCACCTTGCTGGACCCAAGACTTTGTCATGGGAAAGTGAATGTTACTGAGTAATGTGAAATATGTTAAAAGTGTATTAGGTGACATACATCAGAATGATGAAGTCAGGTTCACATAAGAAATCCTTGTTCAAAGGGGGAGATGTTGTGTCCACACATACTATTGCATTTGTTCTGTAGATGCATTTACCAGAAGCGCTAGAGGGCGCTAGTGAGTATGTTGTTCTGGTTGTGGTTTTGAAGAAGAAAAAAAGAAAAATAAAGAAAGGAGTCAACTCCGGTAATCCTCTGTTCCTACCTGCGTGTGTGTGTGTAATGCTTGCTGAACTAACACCACACAACAATACCTTATTGTGTTTCTTTATATTATTCTTTGTTCTCTGTTATTCTGTTTTGTCTTTTGTTTAGGTTTGCTATGTGTTTGTCACGGACCCGGCTCTGGGGACTCGGGGTCCGTGGGCAGTGGGGACTGTGACTGTTATTGTTATTATTATTATTATTATTATTATTATTTGGTGTGTTGTCTGCACTGCCCCTATGCACATCTGTATGTAGGCAGGTATGTGTGTGTTTTGCCTTTCTGCTGTGGCCAAGTTACAGGCACCTTCAGCCCTGGGGGCGTGGTCTAACTTGAGGGCTGGCCACACCCGAAGTCCTGGCCGCACACCTGCTCCTCATCTGGGCTCGTCGGGGGAGCTATTTAGATGAGCGATGAGCTTCCACCGACGCGGGATTATTGCGTTTGACTACACGTCAGTCTTCAAACAAGTCAAGTGTGAGTGTATGCCTGCTGGGATAAGTGTTAACGGCTGCCTCTATTGTTTTCCCCTCAGGAGGAGTGTGGGACGAGAAGGAGCAGTAAGCACGGGGAGTGCAGGGACACTGGGGCAGAGAGCACTACACGGGGACTTTTGGGAAGAAGACACTACACGGGAGTCTGGGAAACTGGGGATTTATTGTTGTTTACTTCACCACCTTGTAAATAAACACTGTTGCACTGAAGAGTCCGGCGTTTGGGTCCTATTTCCCCATCTCCCCACGGTCTGCCAGCCAGACCGTGACAGTGTTAGTGTTTTTGTTTCATGCCTGCCTGTGTTCTCTCTGTCTGTCCATGGTGTTATTGTGTCTGCTCATGAGTCTGCCTGTCAAGTTCAGTGTCCTGTCTGGTTCTCTGTGTCTGTTAGTTTCCTGTTTTATTCTGAAAGTTCATGTCTCATGTCAGTGTGTTCACTTTTACCTCTCCCCTGTCTCGTTAGCCTAATTGCTCCCAGCTGTGTCTCCCTCCTGTGGCCCATTCCCTGATTACTCCCCGTGTATTTAAGCCTGTGCTCTCTGTTGCGTTGTCTGTTTAACTCCATGTCCGTTTGCATAATTCTGTGTAACCCGGTGTTCAGGCTGCGTCTCTCCGCCAGGTTTCTTTGTGCATTTTGTTCCTCCTCCCGTGCGTGTTTGGTTTAATTTGAGTTCTTTAGTTTTCCCCAGTTTAGGTTTGTTTTCTCCCCGCTCTGCTCCTCCTGTTTTTGTCACCTTATCACCTCTGTAATTAAACATTCACTCGCACCCCAGCCAGTGCCTGCATTTTGGATCCTTTTCTCAATTCACCACACGACTGCTGCGCAGCCGTGACAAAAACTTTATTGCATACTCTCTTGCTGTGGATGAAAGTGCAGACATGATGGACATTGTACAACTGGCCATCTTCATCCGTGGAGAGGAAATATTGAACATTAAATCGATGCACGGGACAACGACAGGAAAAGACATTTTTTAAAACGTACGTCAAAGGGTAACCGACATGAAACTGCCCTGGGACAAACTTGTTGGACTTACAACAGATGGAGCGCTGGTGTTGTGTGGTGAAAAAAGCGGACTAGTCAGCAGGATGCGAGTAAATATGCAGGAGGAAAACTGTACCGGTGAGTTAACAGCATATCACTGCATCATACACCAGGAAACGCTGTGTGGTGAAGTCCTAAAAATGGAGCATGTAATGATCACCGCAATGCAAACCGTAAATTTTATCTGAGCTTATGTGGGAAATATATTCAGAGTTTGCCGACATTCCATATCATACAGAGTTCCGTTGGCTGAGTTGGGGAAAAGTTCTCAATAGTTTTTGAGCTCAGCAAGGAAATCTGTCTGTTCGTGGACATGGCATGTATGATGCGGTGAAGGCATTTCAAGTGAAGCTGTCACAAATGCACCAGTGCAACCTGCCTCACTTTCCCTGTTGCCAAGTAATGTTGAACCAAGTCAGCGGACTTTGCTGAAGTGCACCTGTGCAGATTCAGATGGAGCTGCAGTGTAATGATACACTCAAGGGAAAGTACGACGCTGAATGGCCCGCACAGTTTATTAGTTCCATTCCTGAAGCAATGCCCAGCTCTGTCTACATGCGGCTCCAACCTTTCATTAACCTTTCTGGGGTTTTTGGAAGCTTATTTATATTTCTAACTTGCATAATTTTGACAGGATATATTTTTATGAAGAGCAAAATATTTAAAGTTAAAGTTTTTTTTTTTAAAGTTTATTTAAACTGGAATAATATTCCTGTCTGTTTTTATTTATGTTTAAAAAAACATTGTTTTAGTGTGTTCAATAAATGTTTATCTTGTTTGGCCCACGACCTAAAGTGTGCCTTGAGTTTTGGCCCCCTATGCAATTCTGTTTGACACCCCTGACCTACAGTAACATCAACTATACCTACCAACTATATAAGTTACTAATCTTAAGTTCATTGTTGTTATAGCAGCTAAAAAAAGAGAAAGAAATCTTCTCTACGCCTCATTTACATGGAGCTTAAAATGTTTTTTTGTATACTGGATATCCCCATGACATTCAAAGCACTGATGTAGTTAAACCGTACAGCAACTTTTTCCTGACTATCTTTATTGTGTGTACACACACACACACACACGGCACCACTCTGACTCTAGAATCTAATTCTAGTAAAATTTTACAGTTGAGCTAAGATCCTAATATTTTTAATCTGGATGTTAATTACAAAAACAAAGACGCTCATATCAAAACACATACATTATATTACATAATTTTTTTTTACCATTCTCCCAGAAGCACATTTGTGAAGTCAGACACTGATCTTTGATGAGAAGGCCTGACTTGCAGTACCTGCACTAATTCATCCCAAAGGTGTTGGTTTTTTTTAATGGTAGAATGAGAGGCAGAGCCTTTAACTTTCAGGTCTGTCTTCCTGTGGAACCATTTTGCTTTCTACTTTTAAGATCAGGTGTTTTTTCGTCACTTGCCTTTTTACTCATTATATGTTTATATTCCATTCTAATCATTAGCTGTTATAATTTTTTTCTCTCTTCCACAGGGTGTTCATTGTCCTCTCTTAGTAGCCAGTGCCCCAGGATGAGAGACTGGTGATTGGAGTAGACTTCCATGGGCATGTAAGTAAAGTAAACAGATGCTAGTGTTTTACAAAAAGGGGCGGAACTTGTTGTGCTGAACGTGTACTTTAAGAAGAGGGGGATGAAATAGTTTTTGTTCTGGGCCTGGTTCTGCTGGAGTTTTCTACTTGTTAAAAGGGAGTATTTTCCCTTTTTTCCCCCTTCCCACTGATTGTTTGGATTTTCTGTTTTCCCCGCATTATTGTAAGGTCTTTGTCTTACAATATAAAGCATGTTGTGATTTGGTGCTATATAAATAAAACTGAACAGAACTGAATAGGGTAACATATGTATGTGGAGGAAGGTACTCAACCACCCTAGTGTTCATTTCTTGTAGTACAATCCCCTCCGTTCTGACTACCTCCCTCTCTTTTTTACCATTCAACTACATGTCTTCAGTCCAAATATCATTGCTTCTAGTGGTTTAGATCAGTGAATCAATGTCTCATTCACTCTTGGCATACAGCTTCATGTCATCCTTATAGAGTAGGTGGCTGACGATTGCTGCATTTCGTACTTGGTATCTGCAGGGGGTTCAGGCCTATGCAGAACAGCAGTGGGGACAAGACTTGTGCTATTGGCTTGACGTTGGCCTCTAGTGTTGTTCGCCACGTCTCCATCGAATTTCTGATAAGGCCATTAGGGTCCTGTTTATCTTGTGTTGTTCTCTGCATTCCAGGATCCATGGGTTGAGGCACTGAGTCATAGGCTTGCAGTCAATCCAAGCGGTGTACAAGTTGGTGAGCTTGGTTTTACAGTCTTGGGTGACTGCTCTGTCTGACAGGAGCTGGTGTTTTGCCCCTGTGGTGTTTCTGCCTATTCCTATCTGTGTCCCACTCATATATAAAGCCATATGCCAACACTATTTATTTTTTTCCGATACTTACATTTTACATTTGAGTACTGTTCATATGTATATAGTGGCACAGAATTGTGCACATCACCCCCCTTTCTTTCCCACACTGCACTGAGTAGGAGATGCTCTATCTCATTGTACACATGTGTAAAGGCATTCTCTACTCTACTCTCTACTACTACTCTCTACTAACCGGGAGGTTGTTGGTTCGATCTGCTCCAATCTGCATGTCAAATATCCTTGAGCAAGATACTAACCCCAGGTTGCTCACCGATGCATTCATCGATGTGAATGTGAATGGGTATGAATGTTAGTTAGGTAGCACTTAAAACCTAGAGAAGTGTTTGTGTGAATGGGTGTGATTGGGTGAATGAACAAGTTGTATAAAGCGCTTTGAGTGCTCAGAGTAGAAAAGCGCTATATAAGAACCAGTCTATTTACCATGTGATGGTTACTGGATCCTGTTCAGGGAGTTTGCTTTATCCAAGGTCTGCTCTTAGATCCACTAGCAACTGAGCATTGTTTTTATGAGTTGTCCTTCTCCCATATACTCCCAGTATTGCTCTGTCTCCGTCTTGTGGGGCTGTTTTCATATTGTTCACCTCCCACTAGGGGTACACCTTGGATTATTCAGTGGAGTACAGCTGGTTTATTCTCCTGCCTTCTGTCTCTCTACAGAAAAACAAACAGAAAGCTCACAGGCTGTCCCAGCCAAGAGCAGCAGGATCCAGGGCATGTAGGGCCAAAGAGGGGCCACCAGGCTCAACCTCACCTCCTTGGTGTGGACTTAACAGAGGATCAACTGGAGGAGAGAGAATTGAGGGAAGGCATAGAGGAGACACTGGGGGCAGGGGTGCACAAGGGCAAAAGGTCGACCTCTGCCCTTCCAAATTTGCACCAGATCTGGTTGGCCACCTGAAATGGAGTCTCCACCCTCCTGGACTTGGTCGCTTACTTGACAGTGTCTGCCACCATTTTCAATGGCCCTAGCACATGAACTACTCTGAGCAAGCAGAGCAGGCGTTAGCCAGAGAGAAGCCAGAGAGCCAGAGAAAAACTCTTGCTCACTGGGCTAACAGCATCAGCGACAGTAAGAACCAACTGGTTGCATCGGTTGACAAGACCTGTATTCCAGAAGGATACAGCCAGCTGCAGTGACACTAGGTGACTAGGCGAGTGTTCAACTCGCAAGACCCCAAGAAACAGACCAGGTGCCCACAGCATCAGCTACAGCAAGGTTCCACTGGATTCATGAACCTGTGAGACCACAGATAATATACCAGGAGCAATCACAGCCACATATTAGAGTCACTACAAAGGACCTTTCCTTTCTTTTTTTCTCTTTTTAGGGCAACAGCAATTATGGGAACCAACCAACAGGCTTCACAACACAAAGGCAATGGACACACACTGTACCATGCAAAGCACACATGCACACTACATCTGACAGCAAGTGGAGATCAAAGAATCATAGTTTTCATATCTGCACAGATGTTTTATAGGACAAGCCAGAGTGTCTTAAAGAAGTATCCACATGTCCTGATAAAGGGGGTTCCTTCTCCATACATATGGAATATGTAAAGAGTGGAGAGACAGTCTCGATGTATAGTGAGCAAGAGTGTAAGGTTTACTGCCAAGATTCTCCACCCAGAATGTGGAGAAATTGAATAGCATCTCAGTTTGTGCAAATTTTCCCTGCTGTCGTCCTTGTATACAGTTTCTGATATTCTGTGCTGTTCTGTATGGGGATTCTGTACTCACTCAGAGATTAGAGTGTACACTGAATTATTATCACCATGGATTCAAACTATAAATACATAAATATATTAATTCAAGCCAACAGCACCTCCTTTCAGTGTAACAGCCTGGTGACCAGTGATGGGGTTTCCCTGGTGAGGAGGAAACTGGTGACAGCAGTCCATCTTTGGAGGGCCACGACATGGATGGAAGGACCCCTCGGGTGTCTTCCTGGAGGGGTCCTTCATCGCTGACTGAGGCGAGAGGCTACGTCTGGTCACCCTCATCACTGGAGCCTCAGACCGAGGTGGGGCAGCTGTCAAGCCCGATAGCAGCATTGGAGAAATCGGAGTGTGGAGCTGCAGCTGCAGCAGAGAGGATGAGGAAGCAGAGCTGACAGATGCCAAATTTAACCCCTAGTCTCGGTGAAACTGGCAAAATCCAGCAACCAGCATAAACCGAAGTCCATTACTCTAAATATGGGGAAACAGCAGGAAAGAAAATAAGATTACAATATGAAGGACCAGATTGTGACGATCGTCAGATTTGTTATTTTGAATGTGCTTTTTGTAATGAAAATCTATTTGTGTTTTTCCATTTATATGGACTTCACACCCCACTGGCAGTCAACCAGTAAGATCATGTTGATTTTGCGCGTTAGGAGTGTTCAGCTAAGTAATCCGTTTCTTATGTGGTCTAGGAGGAAGAGTTTCGAGTTACCGGGAAAAGTAGCAGCGTGGCAAATCTAGTAAATAAATATTTTAATACAGCTGAATTTGATTGTTATTTTATTTGGATGATTTGTTATTTGGTTGTTGAATTTGTCTGTTATTTTAAAGGTCTAACCCTTTAAAAATAAATCGCAATCTTCTGTGCTGCTATATCTCCATGGCTATCTGTCAGCTATGGCTATCTCTTTCTGCTACTAACATCGCAGAACTATTGCAATGCTCTGGAGTAAATAGAAAACCCATATTCTCAGTTTAAAGGCTCTAGAGTGAAAGAAAATATTTTTCTAGCTTCTAAAACAGCAGTGCTTGCTTTGAATGCTAGTGGGTGATTAATCACCATAAAACACAATTCAAAACCTGAGAAAAAAAGTGGGAAAAGTTCATTATTAACATCAAATATTGAAATCTACAAAGTCACAATGTCTGTTTTTCACAGCAATATATATTTCATCAAAACAAGGGCAAACCTCACAGAATGTTATGTTCAATGTTATTTATTTGACTTCATAACTGTATGTAACTACAATGAAAAAGATTTAGTTTTTGACAAATGTTTTTTATGAAGTTAAATGTTTATATAAGCGGCTCTCACAGACAATCATGAACTTTTAACCTCTCTGTGTAAGGAACAGAATTGCATAGCAGTGGCCCCTGCTATGCAATTCTGCCTTTTTGAAGAATTCTGCGCATTTCTCTGTTAGCAGTCAGCTGAAGCGCAGTCAAATCCATTGCCAATACAAGTGTAGATCAATATGTCCTGTTGGGACCAACATGATCAGCTACCCCTGCAGATAGGATTGTACTTCATGCAAAAGGTAAGTAAGTCAGTAAGGTTCCTTGGCAACTGTTACCCAACTGACATCAGATTGTTAAATTCACAACGAATATCATAATAAATACACAATTCTGATGTATGACTGTATGACAATAAAGGAAGCAAGGCCCCAGCAGGAGTTCAAACCAATAGCCCTCTTGCTGTAAGATACTGCATCACCAATGACCAGACAGTAGGTGATGATTTTGTATTCTTTATTAGGTACATAATAAGGCACAGAGCAGGTTAGGTGTGCAGCTTAATTTGCATGGTGACAAATGCAGGTGAGAAGTGAGAGAACCTTTGTAAAACAAAAAGACCAGGTCCAACCTGAAAAGATCTCAATAAGCACCTAATCCTGCTTCATATTACAGGCTCTGAAACGCTGGAAAGAAAACTCTCTGGGTCAGAATGTTGCCTTCTCTCACCTTGCACTGGGCTGAAAGGTAGTACCACATTCAGACAACCTGGATTACTGTTACACTTCTCAAGTACAATCAGCAGACTGCAATCTGATGCTTAGGCTAGTCCCTTAGATAGGATAGAGTTTCAGTTACAAGCTGTGTAATTTTAGCCAGCACATTCTAATGTGACCTTTAGAAATGGACAGTGTCCATTTTGTGGCGGATTCCTATGGTTTTATTGTGCATTTGAATTTTGTATTTTGAAATTTATCAAGAAGAAAGTAAACCTTGGAGCTGCACCACACTTGAAACAGACCACTTACTGAAGATCTTTTTTTCACAGGAAATGACATTACACTCTAACTATGTTTTATAAAATGGGATTAGAGGATAGTTACAAAATCTACAGGTTGGGTAAGAAAACAAAGTGCATCTAAAAAAAAACGCCAAACAGGACTGTGAACTCTAACCACATCTGAAATTGATTTGACCCAAACATGAAAACAGCTCTCTATCAGCAGCACACCAAATTTTAAACACCTTTCAAAAACACCCAGAAGAAGCATTTTTACTTCGCTATTCATATCTCCTTCATATCTCATCTGCAATGACTGCAGTCATAATGTGGCTGTAGTCAGTCTACTGAAGCCCACTTGATGTGAGTTTAAGTCAAACCCAGTTCCATTCAGAATACAAAGCAGAAATCATAAATTTCAAACTGGAGCTTCCTAAAATCTAAGTATATGTTTGCTAAAGTCACATTAAGCCATGTTCACACACTTCTACAGATAAAACCCATGCTGTAAAATGGCAATAACCACAAAAACAATGTATTTTTTTTCCAATGGTTTTTCAAATGTAAAAGTCTGACCAACTGAAAAATGTATCTCTAGTTAGATTTCTGTCAAAGAGGAATTATGTGAAGTCCTGAGACATAGCACACCATGTTTGCAGCTACGTGTGAAAACAGTTGGGATTAACAAACACACTTATAACTCATGTTAAAAGTGTGTAACAATCAAAACAACAGAAGCACCCTCCGGAACATACAACCAAAATCATATGTAACTGATTTTAGACTAGGCTTCTATTATTCGAATTATTCCGTGGTCACTGTAAAGCATTCACATCCATGATGCCAGGCTCCAGGAGGGCAGAAGTGCATATTGCCTGCTAACTCACTGGCAGGAGTGGACGAGTTAGTGAGACTACGAGTGGACTTACCTGGTCATGGAGCTCAGATGCTGCTCTCTAGTCCAACTTCTTGGTGGGAACAGCATCTTCCTGAAACTGAAACACACACAGCTCAGCTCACACACACCTCTGCTGTCTGTCTCACTCTCTCTCTACTGTCTGTCTCTATTAGTTTGTGTCTGCTTCCTCCAGCTCCTCCTGCCTAACCTACTTTGCCTTCACGTCCACAGAGACAGAGGCTGACAGATGTGAAGCACAAAGAAAGGAGCTGGGAGAATTACGGGCTCGCAACTGAAACTCTGGTGCACACAGAGTAAATTACTGCCTTTTTACCAGATTATATAGATTTTTGAAACTAATATAAGGTAAAAGTTGTGTTTTGGGGGTTTTTTTTGTAACAAAGGTGTGTGAAAGGGTAACCATGTGAACAATTAGAATAGAATAGAATAGAATAGAATAGCATAGAAATTATCTTTCTGTTACAAGAGTTTGGCATCTCGCCGTTGGCAGGATATAGATTTAAATTCCGATTCTTTTAGGGTAGGCGAAGAAGATAAAATAGAATTCAACAATTCAACAGAACACTGATTGCTCATTTTTCTTTATTCTGTAATGCAGAAGCTTTGCTGGACTGTAGATAGTGGTTTCACGTGGTGCAAGCATACAAAAACAGAGAAACTTGTTTACTCTTCAACTTTATTTTGTCTGTTCACGTAAGTATGCAAAGATTTCTGCTTTAGATGGTTGATCCCTCTCAGTTCTAGTTCAAATTCACAGTTTTTAATTTGCCTTCTATGACTTCCATGTCATTGTGGTTATGACTCAGTGATGCCCAAATTACCCCTGTGTGTGTGTGTGTGTGTGTGTGTGTGTGTGTGTGTGTGTGTGTGTGTGTGTGTGTGTGTCAATGTGAGAGAGAGAGAAAGTGCTCTATAGATAGAACAGAGGACTGTATTGTGGCGTGTTGTGGCGATGAGGTGTAGGGGAAGGGGTGGCACGGGGGGTTGAGGGAGCAGGGAGCAGTGCCAGGGAAGCCTCACTGACACAGCTGGCAGACATCAACCAATTATACCTCCCCATTTTAAACAAGTGTACGCTGGAGCCGGTGTATGTGGCAGCAGAATAGAAGCTGACAGCTTCTATTGGGCAAGTAACCGCACAACTATTGCGTAAAGTGAATAATAAAGAGTTATCCTGAGCTGGAAACTCTGCATCCTGTGTGTATGTATCGAGGGATCAGATCAAGACTTATATCACATTGGCACCCACAATTCCCCAACACTGAAAATGTCAGACCAATAACATCGGCCATGCATGACCCTCAAGTGCTGGAAAATCTGGTTTCTCGGCCTGGGTCCGCATTTCTGCCACCTTTGCCACTTCTCTCAGTCATCACGCTGCATAAGATTATTACCACCGCCACCACTTACGTCGGGAAAAGAGATTCCCAGCGGCTCGGGAACACTGCAGCCAGTGCACTTCCCTCATTATCCTTCTGTGTATTTAAGTCCTCTGTCATCCTCTGTTCATTGTTGGGTCGTCTGTTTGTCCCGCTACATGTTTCCATGAGTCTCAGCTCTTCAGGTCTCAGGTTCATGTTCTAATTATCTCACGTAGTAGTTTTTCATGTTCCTGTTCAGCCATGTTAATTTCACAGTTTCCATGTTTTAGTTTTAGTTTTTCTCAGTTTAGGTTTCAGGTTATTTTTTTCTCCAGTTTGCCTTGCTTTGTTTTTGTTTTGACATTAGCCCAAATAAACGGCTCGCTTGTTGTTATGCTTTGTCTGCCCTTGTTATACCCTTGTCTGCGTTTTGGTCCACATCTCAAACACAACGGCCAACCAAGCTGTGACAAATAGAGTTAAGGCCATGGTTATCTCCCTCCTTGTGCACTCCTTAATTCTTGAGACAGATTAGCCTGGTGGGCAATGTTTGGGTATTTGCTGATGACAGATAAGAATATGTACTATGTGTGCACGCAGATGACTAGCACAGATGACATGATGTCGAAAATTTCAGTGAAAAACACTAAACTTCTGAATTAATAGGCAATAATGAAATGCAAAATGCAATAATGGATTCAGTTGATCGTTCAGTTCAAACAGAACAGTTTACAGACAGGTATGAAGGGGTCAATGGCTTTTTCCTTTTCAAGTTCTTGCAGGCAGCACATAGTAAGATCAACTGACCCCCTGATGGACCCATTTCAGTTTGCTTACCGTGCACGCAGAGGCGTCGATGATGCAAAAATCTTCATCTTGGACTCCATCCACAAACATCTGGAGGTCCCTGACTCCTCCGCCAGACTTCTGTTTGCTGATTTTTTATCAGCCTTAAACAGTCTGCAGCCTCATATCCTGGCCACTAAACTTTCCTCCCGATTTCGCCTGGATGATCAGCTAATCCTGTGGATATTGGACCTTTTGACTAACAGGACTCAGAAAGTTCGGGTCAACAACTCTCTTTCTGGTCTCCATTCCACCTCCACTGGCTCCCCCCAGGGCTGTGTGCTCTCACCCTGCTGTTCATTTGTCCCACTCTGCATTTTAACTCCAGCTCTCCAACTCTGATAAGACCATTTCCCACACACATAAACAGAAACTACTCTACACTCTTTTTATACTGCCGACACTTTATTCACTTTTAATTACGTACAGTTATTTACGGGGGGGCACAAACAAAGGGGAGGATGGCACAAACACATCCTCCCCTTTGTATAACAAAGGGGGGCTTACCAAAAAAAGTTTGGGAACCACTGACCTACTGACTGACATTGCCAATATCCCCTATGCACGAGAAAATGCAAACTTCCTGTTTTAAGTCCAGATGTAGAGTTTCCGGTAGCTTTATTTTGCGGTCAATTGCTACTCCGAAGATGGACTCAAAAATCATGTCCAAAATACGAAAACGGAAAGAGCAGAAGGTGGGAACACTCAATAAATTTTGACGCTTGAAGAGTGTAGATCAATTGGTTGTTTACATCACTCAACACAATCAGAACTGCATTACAAAATCAGAAGACACATCATCCACATTCAGCACATCACTGTGTAGTGACAGTTCTCATGATTTAAACAGGCAAATGTCCAGCATTCAAACTACAGGTGAACAATAGTCAAAGGTTTCCACCGTTATGTTGATAGCAGCTAGTCAAGTACACACCTACACAGCATGTCAACAAACTGTGAAAAAGCCACATGATATAAAAAAAATGAATGATTTCCAGTAAGAGTCTCTATATATTAGTATTTATGAAGGGTATGTTCAAAATTACAGTGGTCCCTCGCTACAACATGGTTCACTGCACTGTTTCGCGGATTTTTTAGTGCAACTTTGCGTGGTTTTTTGGGTTTTTTTTTTTACAACGCATTCTGCGTGTCCTGATTGGCTGTGGACCATTGTCGATCTCTGTCCTGTCTCTCCTGTACAGTACAGAATCAATACATTGATCACTAGCAGTGTGTCTCTGAAGTGCTGTACTGTATGTTTGCAAGTTCTCTTCCCAACAAAGGCACCTGCGATAGCACCCAAAAGGCAGAGAAAGATGTTAATCATCACACAAAAAGTTGGACTTCTGATTCACTGATTCATTAATGATTAATTGATGTTGAATTCTCTCACAGCTGCTCTATCGCCATGTTCTGGAAATGAAAACAGGGTTTGATCTTTGGTTTCATTCTGTAATACTGGACTTATTTTTCTACAAAGGTTTGAACTTTGAGAGTGTTTAAAAAAAAGAGAGAAACATGTGAAAATGTTCATGCCTGTATGAGAAAAGTGTGAAGTATGCAGTGAGGGGGTTTACAGCCTTAAAACATTTATGATAATTGTAAAAAATAAAGTTGGCTACTTTGCGGATTTCACCTATCGCTGGTTCATTTTAGAACATAACACCTGTCAACCCGTGGTTGACTTGTTTTGGAAAACCCGACCATAAACAATGCACAAACATCACAGCGGAAACGCAGCGCTCTACAGGAGTCTCCCCACTGGAATTAGCATATGCTAAGGCGCATATAGTCTATTAGAATCAACTCACTAAATTAATCTCTCTCTATAGATAGATAGATAGATAGATAGATTAGTGCTGTCAAAATTAATGCGCAAATTAATCCGCCATCACGGTCAACGCGATTAACGCATCTGGAGTGCAGAATGACTCGAAATCCCTGAAATGTATCCGTCAACGCATTTTGTGCAGTTTGTCCAAGTAGAGTTACCTTCACAGTTGATCTGGTAGTGACGGGCAGCTGAACCAATCAACTCAATGTGGAAGATGAGATTTGAGTATTAAAAAAATAACAAGATGGAACAGTTGACCAACATAAAGTATGATACACATTGTGCAGGAAGAAATTTTATTTGCACCGAAGCACTTCCAGCTTAAAATATCACATTGAAGTGAAGCATATGTTAGCCGGGGATGCTGCTAGGACTTTGGCTAACGCGTCAACCGGTTTGCGACAAACCACTCACGGAGCATCGGGGACTCACTAAGTCTACCTTGGAGAGAATGACTGACACAATTGCCAAGTATATTGCAACAAACTGTAGACCTATAAGAACACGCGCTTTGCATAGCTTTGGTTCCTCGTTTAAAGGACATGAAGTGCCTCCCCAACAATGAAAGCGAGAGAGTGGATAAATGTTTACAGAGTTTTTTGTTAACATGAATGTTCAAGATGTTCAATAAACATGTTAAGTGCGTATATTTTCCCTTTTTTCTTGAGTCTGTTTGCTCATGCAAAATGAAATGTGATTAATATAGAATAAAAATTAATTATTTTTAATTGTGATAAATCAAAATTAATCCACAGTGATGAATCTGATTAAACATTTCAGTTGTTTTTCAGAACTAATATATATATATTATATAGTGTATACGTACCCATTAGTATATAGGTTTTTTAAAAAGTTTTATTGAAGAAAACTATTCAAATTCTTTTTGAATTTAAGCATAAATTATTTGCGTTTATTCTGCATTTACTTCATCATTTTGCATAAATGTCAGTTATAAACTTAAATATAAAGTTTAAAAAAATATAAAAGTATACTTTCTTAATTTAATCTCCTAAAACCCGAAATCTTTCATGGCATGCATTTTTAATTTCTCTTTGCTATTTGGGCTGATTGGGACCTGATGAATGTAAAAACAAAGAATTACATGTACATTTATACATACGGCGTACATTTATATCCGGCCTGCGAGATAATTTTATGTAGATGTACTATTAGTGTTATGCATGGCCCGGTGATATGAGGCGCTAATAATATACTAACTACAGATCCAATAATGCAGCGCTGCACCCTCCTTGCTGAACGCTGGACTAACTGGGAACATTCCCGCGTCAATCAAGTCAAACTTCTGTTATTGCGAAGCTAGCCGCTCACAATGGCGAAGAGAAAAGTTGATTCTGAAAGCAGAGCCTTTCAGCGCCAGTGGGTGACTGAATATATGTTTACAGACATTGCTGGAAATCTCGTGTGTCTTATTGGTGGAGCTAATGTGGCTGTAATTAAGGAATTTCATTTAAGACGCACTACAAGACAAAAAGTCAGGATAAGCTGAAAAACCTAAATGCAGAGCAGAAACTAAAGAAAGTAAGGCAAGGCAAGTTTATTTGTATAGCACAATTCAACAACAAGGTGATTCAAAGTGCTTTACAGAGACATTAGAAACAAGAACAAATAAAAAGCATGATTTAAAATTGATTAAAACAAGCAAATAAACTAACTAACTAATTAACAAACAAACAAACAAACAAACAAAACAGTATATAAAATCAAAACAGATAAAATCAGAACAGTAGATAAAATCAGTAGTTAAATGTAAGTTTTGAAATTTAAGCTTAAAGTGTGGATTTGGTGCTTTATTCAAATGCAGCTGAGAACAGGTGAGTCTTCAACCTGGATTTAAATAAACTGAGTGTTTCAGCTGATCTGAGGCTTTCTGGGAGTTTGTTCCAGATATAAGGAGCATAAAAGCTGAATGCAGCTTCTCCGTGTCTGGTTCTGACTCTGGGAACTGATAAAAGACCGGATCCAGATGACCTGAGGGATCTGGATGGTTCATACTGGGTCAGGAGGTCATTGATGTATTTTGGTCCTAAACCATTCAGAGCTTTATAGGCCAGCATCAGAACTTTAAAGTCTATCCTCTGACGGACAGGCAGCCAGTGTAAGGACCTCAGAGCTGGACTGATGTGGTCCACTTTTTTGGTCTTAGTGAGGACTCGAGCAGCAGAGTTCTGAATGAGCTGTAGTTGTCTGACTGATTTTTTAGGTAGACCTGTAAAGATGCTGTTACAGTAATCAAGCCTACTAAAGATGAATGCATGGACTAGTTTTTCCAGGTCCTGTTGAGACATCAGATCTTTTATCCTTGATATATTCTTGAGGTGATAGTAAGCTGACTTTGTTATTGTCTTAATGTGTTTTTCTAAGTTTAGGTCTGCATCCATCACTACACCCAAATTTCTCGCCTGGTTTGTGGTTTTTAGATGTATAGATTGAAGTTCTCTGGTGACCTGTAATCGTTTTTCTTTGGCGCCAAAGACTATTACCTCAGTTTTGTTTTTGTTTAGCTGGAGAAAATTGTGGCACAACCAGTCATTGATTTCCTCAATGCATTTACCAAGAGCCTGTACAGGGCCTCGGTCTCCTGGTGACATTGTGATATATATTTGTGTGTCATCTGCATAGCTGTGATAGTTTATTTTGTTGTTGTTTATAATCTGTGCCAGTGGGAGCATGTAGATGTTAAACAGAAGGGGTCCCAAGATGGAACCTTGGGGAACTCCACATGTGATACTTGTCTGCTCAGATGTGAAGTTACCTATTGATACAAAGTATTTCCTGTTTTCTACGTATGTTTTGAACCAGTTTAGTACAGTTCCTGAAAGACCTGTCCAGTTCTCCAGTCGTTTGAGTAATATGTTGTGGTCAACTGTATCAAATGCTGCACTGAGATCCAGTAAAACTAGGACTGACATTTTTCCACTGTCTGTATTCAGACATATGTCATTAAACACTTTGGTCAGAGCGGTTTCAGTGCTGTGGTTCTGTCTAAAACCTGACTGGAAGGCATCGTAGCAATTATTCTGTTTTAAGAAGTAACTGAGCTGTTGAGAAACTGCTTTTTCAATGATCTTACTTAAAAACGGGAGATTTGAGATCGGCCTGTAGTTGTTCATTTGTGTCTTGTCAAGATTGTCCTTTTTCAGTATAGGTTTGATTACAGCAGTTTTTAGTGATTCTGGAAACACACCTGATAATAAAGAAAAGTTGACGATCTGTAACAGGTCTGACTCTAAAGTCTTTGAGACCTTTTTGAAAAAACTTGTTGGCAGGACATCTAAACAGCAGGAGGAGGAGTTCAGTTGACCTAAGATGTCCTCCAGGTCTTTGCTGTTAATAGGTTGAAACTGTTTCATGGTGTTTAAACAGTTTTTTGGTGGACACAGTACATATCCTGGATCTGCTGTTGATGTACCAATTGCTTGTCTAATTTTTTGGATTTTTTCAGTGAAGAATTTGGCAAAGTCATTGCAGGCCATGGTCGAATGAAGTTCAGCTGCCACTGACACAGGAGGGTTTGTTAGCCTGTCAACTGTAGAAAATAAGACCCGAGCATTATGGCTGTTTTTAGTGATGATGTCAGAGAAGTAGGACCTCCTTGCATTCCTCAGTTGTAAATTATAATTGTGAAGTTTCTCTTTATAAATGTCATAATGAACCTGGAGGTTTGTTTTTCTCCATCTGCGCTCAGCTTTCCTACACTCTCTTTTTTCTTTTTTCACCAGTGTGGAGTTTCTCCATGGAGACTTTTTCCTTCCAGAGATAACCTTCACCTTAATGGGAGCAATAGTGTCCATTACATTTAACATGTTAGCATTGAAGCTATTGACGAGCTCATTGACTGACCCTCTGGACAGGTCAGGTGTTAATGGGAAGACCTGGTTAAAAATTGCACTACTGTGTTCAGTTATACACCGTTTTGTGATCACTGTTGTTGATATATTTGTGTGGGCTGAGATTTTACTTTCAAAGAAAACACAGTAATGATCAGACACGCCCACATCAGACACAGTAACCTTTGAAATGCTCAGGCCTTTGGAGATCAGTAGGTCAAGAGTGTGTCCTCTGTTATGTGTGGCCTCTGTTACATGCTGAGTCAGCCCAAAGTTGCCCAGAGTGTTACTCAGGTCTTTAGTTCCTTTGTCCTGAGGGTTGTCCACATGAATGTTAAAATCCCCAGCAATAATTACACAGTCAAAATCAACACAAATCACAGACAGCAGTTCACTGAGGTCATTAAAAAAGTCTGTGCAGTATTTGGGAGGCCTGTAAACATTAAGAAACACAACTTTGGATGGGGCCTTCAGCTGTAAAGCCACATATTCAAAAGACTGAAAACTTCCAGGAGATAGCTGCTTACATTGAAATGATTCATTAAATAAGACAGCAACCCCTCCTCCTCTCCTGCTCGCCCTGACCTCACTGATAAAACTGTAGTTAGGAGGGGTCGTCTCGATGAGAACAGCTCCACTGTTACTTTGGTCCAACCAAGTTTCAGTTAAAAACATAAAATCAAGGCTGTGCTCAGTGATTAAATCATTAATTAAAAATGTTTTCCCAGCTAGAGATCTAATGTTTAATAAAGCCAACTTAAGTGTTTTAGAGGTATTACTTGTCCCCTCGTGTTTGGGAGCAGTCTGTGGCACACAAGGTATGTTTACTATGTTTAAAGATCTTTTAGAGTGCAGCTCTCTGTGTTTTGACCAGGCCACATGTCTCCTGTCACCTAAAAGTACAGAAATTTTAAAACCTTCTAGTAAACAGGGTCCCAGCTTCTCCTGGGAAAAGTCATCACTGCCATAATCCTCACAGCCCGGACCCTTCACACATCACGCATCAGACTGCGGAGACAGGGCATGAAGAGGAACTAAGGGGGGCGAGGCTGGGCAATGTGACTTCGATTGCTCTGTTGAGGGTGGGGCTCGATGGCGAACCTTTGGCCGCTCTGGTGGGGGGTTTATGGGGGACAAAAAGGGATTGGGACGGGGGGTAGATCTGAGCCCAGCATTGACCCGCTCCATCATCTCCTCAGTGAATTTCAGGTGTGGGGAGGAGGGAGAAAGGGAGGGGGAGGAGGGTGATGGCCTGTCAGGGGTTTGGGGGACTGGGGAAGGTCGTGGTCCCTTGTCCTGGTCGTTGGTGTTGTTGAGAGAGTTGGAGGCAAATAGGGACCCCTCTTCTTGCCTTAGATGTCTCTCCTTTCTGAGGCTCTTCCCGGGTGGGGGCAAATGGAGCTCCTCCTCAAGGTTTCTGCTGGGCTTTGTCTGTTCTTGGAGTACTGTTTGTTCCTCTTTATGAGATAACTCCTCGTTTATCTCAGCCTTGGCACCAAGCACGGATGGATGACGTATGGAATAAAACAAGTTGGAGGTGAACAGTTTCACCCCTGACTTGTTAAAATTAAATCCATTTGCTTTGAACAGATGCCTGTGTTCCCAAAAAATATTAAAGTTGTCGATAAAGTGCACTGAGTGGTCAGCACATGCTGATATAAGCCATTTATTCAGTGTAAACAACCTGCTGAATCTCTCGTCTCCTCCTCTGACCGGCGGTACAGGTCCACTGATGAATACAGCTGCATTCAGAGAGTTTACAGTATTTAATAATCCAGTAAAGTCCCGTTTCAGAACCTCCGACTGTTGTTTGGACACATCGTTTGACCCTGTATGCAGAACAATGTTTGTCACAGTTGGATATTCATCTGCAATTTGAAGAATTCTCTCCTTCAGGTTGTTGACCATATCGGAAAGCAGAGGACTTTAGTGTTCTTACCGCACATCCTTTGTACATCCTTTACGGCAGAGTCACCCACAATCAGAGTTTCAGGCCTAGCCTTTAGCTTTCCCTGTGGCCTTTCACTTTTCAACAGATTTTCAGACCTTATTTCGCTGCTTTTAGATGGATGGTTGTCCGATATAGATCCAGGGTCCTTTGATAGTGGAGCAAATCTGTTCTGCAGTTTCACATTCAGTTGTTTTGGAGGTTTGTTGTTAACCTTCCTATTCACGGTTGTCCAGTCCTGTTTCCTCCCGTATATAGGGGTAGAAGAGCTTCTCTGTCTCGTAGGAAGTGAAGGCCAGTCGGTTTCAGAGATTTCAGCTCGCTGTGCCCTGCCTGTGATACGTCCTCCCCCTTCCAGGAGACATGATTTATGTCTTGGTTTTGCACCAAGACAGTCTAAGGGGGGATTATCACTTGAGGATTTATAATAATGCACAGAGTCTACTTTCTTGGTCATGTTATCTGTGCTCCTTAGCTGTGTACTAGCTTGCTCATCGCCATTGTTTTGAATCAAAGGCAAGGTTGTTTCATTTCCACACAGTCCATTTACCTCCACGTTTACTTCTAAGCGATGAATTTTTGTCTCCAGTACTGCAATCTTCTGCAGGAGGCTGTGGTAGTCATCTGTGGAGAGGGAAGGCATCTTGTTGCTAGTTAGCCTAGCGGTTAGCACCTTTCCAGGCTATTGAGGCTGCTCGGTGCCCAGACGCTGTAATCAGGCTTCAGCTGTGTCTAGGCCACAGACACACGGAGCGCTGAGGACAAGGTAACCATAAAATGTTGCTGTTTCTGTTAAGAACACTCTAGTCCTAATGATCTACAAGTGTCCAGAAGTCGCAGGTAAGCTCACACGGAAAAAAGGGAAAAAATCAGCATAAAAATCAATAAAAATCAATATAAGAAGCAAAGCATTCAAGAGCAAAGAGATGAAGCGTCCACACTCACAAAGGGGAGGAGCTAAAGAAGAATGTGACATTTCAGCAGACTTTTTTCACCAGAGCAAAATCCCAAAGTGAAGCAGTTGTGAACGCAAGTTTTATTGTAGCAGAGGAGATAGCCAAAATCAGCCCGGTACCACTCTGAAGAGCTGCATGATGAAGGTGTGCGACGTCTTGTGTCCAGACAAAACGCAGATTTTGGCAATTGTGAGCCTGAGCAGAAATACGATTGCTGATCGGGTTTGTGAGATGGCCACTGATTTAAGAACACAGTTGTGTGAAAGAAGCAAAAACTTTATTGCATACTCTCTTGCTGTGGATGAAAGTGCAGACATGATGGACATCTGGCCATCTTCATCCGTGGAGAGGAAATATTGAACATTAAATCGATGCACGGGACAACGACAGGAAAAGACATTTTTTAAAACGTATGTCAAAGGGTAACCGACATGAAACTGCCCTGGGACAAACTTGTTGGACTTACAACAGATGGAGCGCTGGTGTTGTGTGGTGAAAAAAGCGGACTAGTCAGCAGGATGCGAGTAAATATGCAGGAGGAAAACTGTACCGGTGAGTTAACAGCATATCACTGCATCATACACCAGGAAACGCTGTGTGGTGAAGTCCTAAAAATGGAGCATGTAATGATCACCGCAATGCAAACCGTAAATTTTATCTGAGCTTATGTGGGAAATATATTCAGAGTTTGCCGACATTCCATATCATACAGAGTTCCGTTGGCTGAGTTGGGGAAAAGTTCTCAATAGTTTTTGAGCTCAGCAAGGAAATCTGTCTGTTCGTGGACATGGCATGTATGATGCGGTGAAGGCATTTCAAGTGAAGCTGTCACAAATGCACCAGTGCAACCTGCCTCACTTTCCCTGTTGCCAAGTAATGTTGAACCAAGTCAGCGGACTTTGCTGAAGTGCACCTGTGCAGATTCAGATGGAGCTGCAGTGTAATGATACACTCAAGGGAAAGTACGACACTGAATGGCCCGCACAGTTTATTAGTTAGCTGCCAGGCCAGGCCGGGCTCCACCATCAACAGGCGAAGCTAGCTGTCAGAACACGTCAGCCACCAGCACCAGCCAGTGAGGATAATCGCCTGGCCCTCCCAAGCTCAACCACCAACAAACAAAGCTCAGAGGCAGGCCGAGCCACGCTCCACCGACAGCCAGTGAGGCAAACTACCAGGGTGCACAAGGGTGCTTCGCAATGGCGGTCCTAGCCTGTTTGGCGCCCCGGACGAACACTCCCTCTGGCGCCCCCCCCCCCCCCCCACACACACACACAAAACATATTAAGGATTATACATTACCATAAAGCTGTTGTCGGAACCATACTGAATTTCGCCAGACAAACACACACACACACACACACATATGAAGAGAGAGAGAGTATGGATTGTATGCAAAGAGCTACCAAACAGCCATCATTATTCGTCACACAATGAGAACAGGACAAATCAACAATTGACAATAATAATGGATTGGATTTATATAGCGCTTTTCAAGGCACCCAAAGCGCTTTACAATGCCACTATTCATTCACACACTGGTAGAGGCAAGCTACGGTTGTAGCCACAGCTGCCCTGGGGCAGACTGACAGAAGCCAGGCTGCCATATCGCGCCATCGGCCCCTCTGGCCAACACCAGTAGGCGGTAGGGTAAAGTGTCTTGCCCAAGGACACAACGACCAGGACAGAGAGCCCGGGGATCGAACCGGCGACCTTCCGGTTACAGATACGCTTCCCAACCCCCTGAGCCACGGTCGCCCACAATGACTAATTAATATTAAAATCTGTAACATAATATATTGTTTGGAGTTAAGTCTGTTACTGTTACTATTTTTACCATTTCTTTTTGGAGCAACTGTAACCCACATAATTTCCTTAGGGATTAATAAAGTTTTCTGATTCTGATTGTTTCAGGATGACCTGCCATTATCCAATCACACATCTGCTTACCTGCATCTTTTGCTCGTTTCTCCTCCTCTTCTTTTCTATTTTTTCTAAACTGAGCACCTGATGGCTTTGAACTTTTCTTGTCCATCTTACATTGGTTTTAATTTTGCACTCCAGTATGAACACAAATCCCCCAACCCAAGGATCACCACAACATAACCTAATAGACCTACACCTTAGTTCACAGATTCACTTTGTCTAGGGTTTATTTCTGGGATTTCACACAACCCAGGATTCAAATCATGAATGCATAATGGGCTTGGATTTACATCATTATGAATGATATGTGCTCTAGTTGGAAACAGCCCCCCTTGTGTGTGAGACTTTAAATCATCAAACTGTAAATTATAAATTTTAAATTGTTATTGATCCCTTTACCCCGAGTCCTAAAGTGTAGATTTATTTTCTTACTCTTCTTATATTTATTGTTTGTTTACTTGCACTGCTGTAACTGGAGCCTCGTCGTCTCGTCTCTCTATATACTGTACTGTATGTAGTGGAGATGACAATAAAGTTTACTTTGACTTCAGCAGCAAGGAGGCGCACCGAGGGCTCTCGCGCTCACTTTTCGCATATAGAATTTCGAAAAAACATCGGTGCAAATTATAAGTCTCTATCATGATGTCTGGTGTTTTCGTGTTTGTTGTTTTGTTTTTATTTTGTTTTATTGCGAGTTGGCTATTAGATGCTGCTCCAGCCAGCCAGAGAATCCCCCGCCGGCCCGCCCTCTCCTCACTGTGCCGCAAGCAGCAGGCGCACCTCGCAAACGGAGGGCACCCTTACTCCCAGCAAATGGGCGATAGAAAACCGATCGGTGCCTATGCCATTCCCAATATGCGCTGGCTGATGTCGGGCAGCATGAGTACGAGCAATTTTTTATTTTTTGCCGATGCCCGTGATGCCGCCCCCCACCACGATGCCGCCCCGGGCAACCGCTCGTGTCGCCCATATCAAAAATCACTACTGGAGCTTCGCAACTAACGGGCCTTAACACCGACAAGATGCCACCTAAGAGGAGCAACGTCAACGAGGAGGAACTGGAGGACATAAAGAAATCCCTAAACTTTATGTCAGAAGAAATTATTACAACTATTTCAAAACAACAAAAACTGATACTTAATTTAATGGAGGACATTAAAGAACTAAGAAGGCAGATCTAGATTCCTAGCTAGGAAAAAGACACTGCTATGCTGGAGGGAAGGGTGTCAGATCTGTAACAATATTCAAGAGTAAATGATGTGATACTGACTAGACTGGAAACTAGGCATCAGACATATGCATGGGTAGCAGCATCAGAGAGAGGGGAGCCCCCCGAGCAAGAGCTATGCTCCTTGGAAGAGCAGGTAATGGCCTTTTTCAAAAGCAAGGGAATTGAAATGGACAGTAAAGATATTGAGGGATGCCATCTTCTTCCAAGGAAAAACAAAAATCAAATACCTGCCATTATCATACGTTTTGTTAATAGAAAACAAAAAAAAAAAAAACTGCTCAAGCAAGGAAGAAAGCTGAAAGGAACAAATGTTTATTTAAACGAACACCCAATCAAGAAAAATGCAGACATTGCAAGACAAGCAAGAATATTAAGAAAACAGAAGAAAATACAGTCAACTTGGACATCAGATTGTAAAATATTCATGAAATTAAATGGAACACCAGAACAGCCAAAAGTTCTAGTCATTAGAAAGATGACGGAACTAGAAAAATATAACTGATAAATCAGAACACAAAGCAGTGCTAAATATGATGGTACTTGTCAAAGTTGCACAACCAACTCGGATGCCTGACACTTTTCAAGTAACAACTCATTTAGATATTGACAATAGGACATTGGTGTATGACAGCAATATAGATCCTGATTGTAATTTCTTTAAAAATAAGATACATGAATGCAATTATTATACAAATGACCAATTTAAAAAGAAAATAAAGGTAGAAAATGGTATAACAATTGTTCACTTTAATAGTAGAAGCCTATATGCAAACTTTCAATCCATAAACACAGTTTAAAGTAACACAGTTTAAAGAGCCATTCAAGACCATAATAGCCATATAGGACACCTGGATAACTCCTGAAAAAGAAGAAGACTTTGAAATAAATGGATATGAATTCCTTCATTTAGATAGGAGCAACAAAAAAGGAGGTGGGTGGCACTTTACATTGATAAAAACCTAAAGCACAAAAGAGTGGGAAGAATGACGACTGTTATTGATGGAATGTTTAACAGTAGGAATAAATATGGAAAAAAGGAAAAATCTAATTGTCAGTTGTATATACAGAACACCAGGAACAAAGATCGAGGTATTTAAGGATAGTATGGAGAACCTATTTACAAATCTCAATCAGAAAGGAATGTTTATTTGTGGGGACTTTAATATTGATACTGAAAGGAATAGAAGCTCAATGTTTTTAAGAGCAGTGGAAGAGAAAGAGATTTATGACATTGTTAGAGGACTTAAAAACAAAAGCAGTACAGATTGGAATGATATTGATATGGTAAGAGTTAAAAGAGTTATTGAGGGTATAGTAGAACCATTGAAATATATATCCAACTTGTCTTTTCAAAAAGGGTTTTTTCCACAAAAAATGAAAGTTGCTAAAGTTATTCCAATTTACAAAACAGGTGAAAAGTATAATTTTACAAATTATAGACCAGTGTCAATACTCTCCCAGTTCTCTAAGATACTGGAAAAACTTTTCATACAAAGATTTGACAGCTTTGTGGAAAAACATGAATTGCTGACAAATAGTCAGTATGGGTTCAGAAACAACAGATCAACAACTTTGGCATTGATAGACTTAATGGAAGGGATAACAGAATGTATAGATAATAAGAGGTACGCACTCGGAGTTTTCTTAGATCTAAAGAAGGCGTTTGATACTGTTAATCATGAAATTCTATTTAAAAAAATGGAAAGGTACGGGTTTAGGGAAGTGGTTTTGGACTGGTTAAAAAGCTATTTAGGGAATACAATATGTACAATATGTACAAATAAATGAATATAAATTTAATTTGATGCATATTGCTTGTGGAGTACCTCAAGGTTCAGTATTGGGTCCAAAAATGTTTATTATGTACATAAATGATATTTGCAGAGTCTCGCAGATTTTAAAGTTTGTAATATTTGCAGATGACACAAATATATTTTGTTCAGGTGTGGAATTGCCACAGGTTTTGGAGATGATCACACAGGAATTATAAAATATATTAAAGAAGTGGTTTGATATAAATAAATGATCTAGATGAATCTAGATGAAACCAAATTTATGTTGTTTGGAAACCAAAAGAAAAATATCAAAGTAGAAATATGTGTTGACAATGTATATTTAGAAAGGGTAAATGAAATAAAATTTCTTGGTGTGATCTGTTGGAAACCACATATTACTTATGTTCGAGGGAAATTGGCACGGGGGTATTGCTGTCCTGGGGAAACCAAAGCAAATATTGGATCAGAAAGCACTGCATATATTATACTGTGCTTTACTACTGCCGTATATGAGCTACTGTGTAGAGGTCTGGGGAAACACATACAAAAGTAATACACAAACAACAACGATAATACAGAAAAGGGCCATCAGATTAATAAATAATGCAGGTACAGGGATCATACAAATGGACTATTTTTCAAAATGCAAGCTATTAAATTCCAAGACTTGGTGACGTTTAAAACAGCAAACAAATTATGGAACAGTCTAACAGAAGAAATTAAAGAAAGTAACAATATAAACCAGTCTAAAATTAAATATAAAAAACAAATTTTTAACAAATATAAGAATGATGAAAACAGGGTTAACCCAGGGCGGTAATGTTGTTCGTAATAGTGTTTTGATTTGTTTGTCTCAGAATTTGTAAATCTGCAAACGTTACCACTCAGTCCTTATTTATATGAAAGTGACTATACTGTGGTGGAGCTTGTTTATTTGTTTTGTTTATTTGTTTATTTGTTTGTTTTGTCTTTGCTTTTCTTTTGCTTCATATGTTGTTTGTTTAATTTAAGGCTAAAAGAAAATTAAATCCTCTCTTTGCTATTTGAGCTGATTGGGACAAATCAGCCCAAATAGCAAAAACAAAGAATTACCTGATTTTATTTTTTTTTATCTACCTGATTTTTGTTTCTGAGAAAAATGAGATCCACATATGAGGATGTTTTACATTTTGATAGAACAGTGGCAGTATAAGTCAATATCAGGCCCTTGTAGAGCAAAATTTAGGATTTTGGTCTATACAACCCAAAATGTGATGTCCACCTATGTGGATGCAAGGTACTAGGAGGTTAAATAAGTTTACAGAATCAACTGACAAATTAATCCCCCTACACACAAACCATAATTACAGTTAACATATGATCGTTAAGACATTGTTTTGTTGTCTTCTATTTCGTCACTAGACATAGACATGCTTTACTGTCATTCAAATTTATACCTTACACATAAAAATACGATTTGCAGCATATTTTGAACCAATTGTTCAAAATATGAATATTAAAAAATAAAATAAAATAAAATAAAATAAAATAAATAGTACAAAGTCTAAGTGTATATACATCTTAGTAGAGATATAACTATACGAGCAGATCTGTAGTTTTTGCATTTGTTAGTTTGGTTTAAAAAGAAAAGAAAAGAAGAAGGCGTGAATCCAAACAAGACAGCTGTAACAATCAAGGAGTAGATATGGTGAAGTTAAATGACTTTGTTTACCTGGGGTCAACCATCCAAACAGTGTTAAATGGCATACCATTTAAAATAGCACTTTTCTGTCCCACTTGTGTAAGTGAAAGGAAAGGTTTATAAGATGGTAGAGAGACCTAATATGACATAGGGTGTGCAAATGATGGTACTATCAAAAAGAAAGGAGATGGAATTTGAGGTGCCACAGTTGAAGATGGTCAGATCTGGGAATGACCAGAATGAACCTGATTCAAAATGGGTATATCAGAGGGACAGCTCAGATCGAGTGCACTAGAGACAAAGCTAGAAAGGTTGAGGTAGTTTGGATATGTTCCAGGACACAATTGTGGATACAAGGCAGCAGGAAAAGAGGAAAAAATAGAGAGGATTCAGGGATATGCTCAAGAAGGATATAAAGAGTCAGCCTTTGCTGATGCACTGAGCATTTCTCCTTCTCTCACCCCTTCTCACAACTCTGCATTTAATTATGAGTTATTAGTCTCTGGCTCTCTTCCACAGCATGTCTTTTATCTCTCAACTTACCCCCGACTTGTTGTAGCAGAATGCTGCCCCTTCTTGTGCCTGGTTCTGCCGGTTTCTTCCTGTTAAAAGCGAGTTTTTCCTTGCTCAAACGGGGTTGTATGTTCATTCAAATAACTATCTGAATGAACAAAAAAATTATTATGGAAAAAATTTCCATGTTGTTAAATTTTGTTATTTTAGCATTATGCAATTCTGTCATTCCAACCTAATGTACTTGACTTAGAACAACTTAATGAATTAATGACGAACCAACCTTTTCACTGCAGTTGAGTCCAGCTTAATTTTACTGAATTGATCCAACCCATGCAAATTACATTACTCCAACAAAAATACTTAATGCTAATAGATAGCCATTTAGTTTTCAACAAAGTCAAAGTCCGATTAACAACTTGTCATGCACACCTTTTTTTCTTACGATTTAATGAATTTAGGACATAGCTGTCACACCATCCATCCTTTTCCGTTTCTCCTTATCAGGTCGCAAGGGGTGGCAGGAGTCTATTCTACCTGTCATACGGTGAGAGGCGGGGTATACCCTGGGCAGGTCCCCAGTCTATGGCTGTATCCCAATTCAGGGTCTGCAGCCTTAAAGTATGCAGCCTTAACGGTCCACAAGGGCCGCGTACTCAAAGACTGCTAAGGCCGGAAGTGCGAGGCTTGTGTAATGGGAGGGTCTAGCCTCCGTCGCGCTGCCCAGGTTGCCTAGCAACCATGATACTAACAGCTGGAAATGTTTCATACAGCTTTGTTTGACAGAAACGAAGGAGAAAATCTTTTGTTCATTTGTTTGTTTGTTTCTACATGAGCTCATTGTAAGATTAAGGTCAGCTATTGAACGGCGTATATTTTAAAGTAAAGGCTTTAAGTTAGTACAAACGTCATTAATGTCACATAACTTTGCCGACATGTGGCCAACAGTAATGTTTTAATGTTCTTCGTTATTGAACATTTGCACATAAATAAGCGACATAATATTCAGTACTTACTTTTAAAAGTTTACTCTTCGGGCGCCCCTCATCTGCCGTTTTTTTTCGGCAAAATTATCCACACCCACCGCTGCGCTATGCATTCTGGGATATGTTGGGCCACGAAGTCTACACTGCCACGTCCTTAAAATTCAGGGAAATGAAGGACGCATTTGAGGGCCGCATTTCGAGCAGCCTTCGAATTGGGACAGCCTTCGTCTCGTCGCTGTGATGTAATCGCCCTTAAAATGCGGCCTTTAAGGCTGCAGACCCTGAATTGGGATACAGCCACAGGGAGACAGACAACTATTCACACACTCACATTCACACCTGTGGGCAATTTAGAGTCACTAACTGCATGTACGGAAAGAGACACAACCACAGGGAGAACATGCAAACTCCACACAGAAAGGCCCTGGCCAGTTTGTGGATTCGAACTCTTCCTCTGAGGTAGCAGTGCTTTCACTGAACCAACGAGCTGTCACTCCATACTTAAAAAAAAAAAAAAAGTAGAAAAGCTTTGATTACAAGGCTTCATACAGAATTTTCTTTACGTTTTTGTCTTTGCAGAAGATTGCAGTAAATTTAATTACGGAAGGCCCAAACCTAAACATTTACTTCCAGGATCACATTATCAGAAGGGCAGCCACTTTGTAGTCAACAGATATAATTTATTTGAGCATCTACTGTATGTTTTTTTTTATTTTTTTTTATTACAGAGTACTCTGCACCACCATCATCAAAACACCAAATGAGGGAAGAATAGTGCTAATTCCTCCATTAAGAGTTGAGATATAGAAAATCAATTCAAAACATATTTATACATAATTAAGTTACCATAAAATTAATAGATATATAAGCAAAACGTATATTCACAAACAGATATTACAGATACTGGGACATATATGCATATACCTATATGCCCCCCAGCAGAAAACTCAATTTTTCACAGCTGCAGAACATCAGCTAGCACTAAGCAGTTCTTTGAATGAACTGTGACAAGGTGTTGTTCTTTCCCCCTTCCCCCATCTTCTGTCTTCCGGGAACACTAATAGGCTCCATGCAGAGTAATGTGACCAACTGAATCATCCTCACCCCAGAGCTGGAAGCTGCAGATCAGAGGAGCTGTGCTCAGTCCCACTCCCACACTGAAAAACTTCTCTGGAGTGACACTTTCTGCTAAGGATTTCTTGGATAGTAAACCTCATCTTCCAAGGATCTAACAGCACAGTCTCTCTATTTGCTTCAGCCACTTTTCCCACTTGTCAGACCTCAGATCAGCTCTAAGGTGAAAAGGTCATAGGGCCCAGGTGTAGCCCTGACTACAGTAATAGGTAAGTAAAACCTTATGCGTGTGATGCTGACAGACTTGAAACACTGCTACATGGATAGTGAGCAATTAGTTATCAGCTGATCAACCTCATCAGTCCTGCGGAACCTTTGAAGTGCCCTTATTTTAATCTAACTTGTTGACTTTGTAATAAAAAACAGGATTGGTCGGGTAACATCAGTGAAATTTGTGGGCTCTGATAATTGTAATAGATGTAGTAGACTAATGATTGCTACAGTGATGTAGATGATCACTCATCTCATATTTGTATTTAGACTTGCTTGTTCAAATACAAGAAGTGAACAGCTGCAGCCTGATTGTTATATAAACCTAGGTGCACCCCACTGAGCTGGCAATAAGCACTTATTTCCACTAACTAGTCTACTTCCTTTTACATTAACAAAGATACGAAAAAGACTTTTGAGGCACTATCAGGCAAAATTTCTGTTACTTAGAGTAAATAACTTCCATTAGTTAAAGTAAGTAAAGCAGTTACACAAAGTGTTCATCATACATCATCGTACAAAAACGAGGCTGTAGTATAAATAACAGACATCTCTATGAGGTCAGAAAAACTGAACTCATACAGACTGCATACTGCATTAAACAGCAGTATTTACAAAGTACATTAATGACCTTTACAGAGATAGCTTCATCTAGTGTTTTTACAAACATGATACCACAGCTGCTATGTATAAAATATTCAAGGTAGAGTCTGTTTTGAAAGTTTGGTGGTTCACAGGCAAACTGCATCTGCCAGTCTGTGTCTGTAGTTCTTACAAATTTGTTTTTAAGTGAACACAATGCCCTATGAATAACAGTGTGGAGAAATGGAGAAAAAAACATATCTGCAACATCATAATCACCTAAATTAAGTTATTTAAAATATTTTGCATATAAATACATACAATATATATAAGTACAAAACTGACTTCAGCTGTGGGCCTTATATTTCGTCTCCTAAATGTCTAGAGGAATTCTCTTTTTGACAGAAACATTAACTTTGACAACTGACCATAAATTCTAACATTGAATTCATTCTCAAGTCTAAGTTACCAACTTAGAAAACAGAAAAAAACGCAAACAGAATTATGACCATAAATCACTGATTATTCAACATCATAGCATAAAATGAGTAAGAGACATTGTGGCAGTATTGCACTCGGAGCAGTGACACTAAGCTTTGGTGCCTACCTATTGAATTCTTTCATGAACTCTGACTCTAATTTTGCTGTAGGACTAATTGATGGATGCATATAAGATTCTAATACTTAATATTAATATTTTTCTTTTTCAAAATATTCAAGAACCAAGTATTCACATTTTTTAACACCAGAAAAATGTGAAAAGAGACACTTTCATATGTAAATCATTTTATCATGTTTACTTCTACGTTGCTTCTACCATTCCACGCCTTGATTGAGTTCTTATGAAGCAGGCAACTGGCTTTTGGGGATACAGTTGTATATGGCATAGATCTACCATTTTGGCAATATAGAACTTTCCATAGATTTGTGGTTAGGGATTTTTAGGTGGTTCATCTATAATTTATAACATCTCTGACTAAACAAACGATATAGAACACTACTACTTAGCTACTTATTTGCTAGACAGGATAGAGCCAGCATACTCGTTTGGAACTGCTCTTAGTCTTTATACTAAGCTAGGTTAACTACATGCTGACTCCAGATCTGTACTGAACACACAGAAATGTGACTGATACTTATGTTTTGCCTCAGTTCTGCTTTTTCCAATGGCTCACGTGATCACAAGCTGATCCAGTGACAGCTTACAGACTGAAATTACAAGGAAAATACAAGGAAACAAGCACATGGCTCTCATGTAAATGCTTGGCTTCATTTAATCAGACTGATGTTTCCCCAGCAGCCGAAGACAAACTACAAAATGATCAGCAGTCGATTCACCACTCCACTTATTACCTCAATTTGTCAGTAACTGACAACCCACACCATATATTTATTTTCCTCTTTGTGTTTTAAATAGTTATGAAATGTATGAGAGAATTAAGTATTTAAATATTTTTGCATTATCTTTTTGATGTGTTTATGTGTAAAAGGGAGTTGCTTAATAAATGCGTAAAAGGGTGGTAAATGTATATTGTAACTGGTGAACAAGACAAGTGGAGAGCCATGTAGTGCAGTAAGTTTAAAGCTCCCTGCAGATGAAAGATGCATTCCTACTCTGCATGTTGCTGTGTTCCTCAGACAGATTCCCAGCTGGGACCTGCTCTAATCTCCTGGCAACAATATTGACATAGAAATAGAAACTCTGGAGAGGACAGGACTAGCTCTCTGCCTGTGAGGATTGCCTGCAAATATATCTGCTATAGTTAATATTAATCACAAAGTTGTGCATTATTGCATTAAAGACAGACAGACAGAAAGTTAGATGTTCTTTCTTCCCACCATTCTGGTACAAGTAAATCATTTGCCAGAAAACATCTAAAAGAGTCTTCTTGTTTCCAGACAGAAAAGTCTTATGCCTACTCTGGCAAACCAGTGGTTTAAATTGTTATAAACCCTCTGTATTTCCATTCCAAGTTGTGAAACAGAGTTGATATTGTCCCTGAGTTGTGACATTGTAAAAATGCCTTACCAGTTTGTTTAGCAGCTGACTCTCTGCATCTGTAGCTGCATCTCAGGTGGTTCCTGTAGTCTGCCATCTTATGTTTGTTCATACTCATGTACCAACTTTAGGCAGTCCTTTCCTAAACCCTTTGGTTCAGGTATGTGAATGACACCTGGGAGAAAATCAGGACGTGCCACAATTCAATAATCACATTAACTTAATAGACAAACACCAGAGAGGATATGAAAGGAGTTAGACTGTGAAAATTCCATCATTAATGGGAAACATTTGAAAGTGTACAGTAGACACTGACTTTTTTTAAACCAGTGTATCCAGATCCTAGTAGCACTTTTCTACTCTGCCTGAGTACTCAGAGCAGTTTATACAACTTGGCTCATTCACCCATTCATACAAGCACTTCTTCTATGCTGAAGTTCTTTCTATCTAGCATTCACACACATTTATACTCCAGTGCATGCAGACAGCAGAGGATAAGTTGGGGTTAGTATCTTGCCCAAGGATATTTGACTTGCAGATTGGAGCAGCCTGGAATCAAACCACTAACCTTCCGATTAGTAGACAATCAATATTTAAGATTTGATTCTTATCACTTATCCACTGGAGAACACACTACGTGTCATAAGGATGCCACAACAGATAGTGAACACCATCCAAACAGACACAGCTGCCAAGGAAGCAGAACAACAACATCTCAAAAAGGCCCTGAGTAAATGTAGTTATCCAAGCTGGAGATTTGTCAAAGCTGGGAAGACACCTTAAGAATGCTTCAAGCAATCCAGGAGAGAAGGACAATCGCCTCCTAAGCAGTCTTTTGTGATTCCTTATGTGTCAGGAGTAACAGAACATCTGAGACGTATTTTCTCTGTCTGCCTAAACACACTACACCAAAATTGGTCCCCCTTAAGAACTGGGTCTCCGGTAAAAACAGAGTAATAGTGTACAGGTTTAAGTACCAGGAGGATTGTTGTGGGAAAACAAACAAACTCCACCTAAGTGGACGGCACAACTGTCCTGAAGTTTATTTACACCTGGTTCTAGTTTCGGTACTATTTATAAGGCAGGCGAAACCTGAACTCAGCTGAGACTGAAGAAGTCACTTGCACACTTCCTGGGATCTCACTGATAGGTTTATTTTGTTTTTTCAGTTTAATGATAGCTTGCCACACTTGCATCAAGTGAGAGTTCCAGTGAAAATGTATTTGACACACAAACAGATAGATAGATAGATAGATAGATAGATAGATAGATAGATAGATAGATAGATAGATAGATAGATAGATAGATAGATAGATAGATAGATAGATAGATAGATAGATAGATAGATAGATAGATAGATAGATAGATAGATAGATAGATAGATAGATAGATAGATTTAGCATTTGGTTAGCTTAGCATAACTAAAAGAATCCACCAACTTACAGGCAGCAGTGCATCAAGACCTTTTTTCAACTAAATTCTAATTACAGTTATAATCTTTAGATAGTAGGAACTGCTCTCTGTGCTCATTTACTGGAGAAAAGAGACAGGAGTGAATAACCTGAACTTATTGTCCTTTTAACCAAGCTGAAATTATTCAGCAAAATGATGCGATTCAAAACAGCAGTCACAAGAAGTATGTAGAGAGAAAACAGGAACTTGAGAAGCTATTGCGAGCTCTCTAATAATTTACCCACAGATCACAAAGCCCCCATCCCCACCTCTTTTCCATACATGGGCAAATTTCATACCACAGTGTGACTAACTTCTAGCTCTTTTTTTTCTTTACATCTATTTTTGTATGGGAAAAATGCTGATAAAAGTTGTATGGATAATTACTGATCATCTATGTTAGTCAGCTCCCCTGTTATTTCATTTCAGGATCATCATCACCTTCACTTTGCCCATAAGCATGACAACCAAATCGAACAGCAGTGTTCTGGGTGGCAAGGCTTCCTCATCACCTCTCCTGTCCGCTCCACCTCACCAGCGTCTGATCACCAAAGATGGACACTGTGCACTTCGCCCCACTGTGTGTTCTTCGGGCTCATGGCATGAGACTTTACGCAGAGCCTGGCTGTTGGCCCTGCAGGATGTGTGGGGATTGTTGGTGAGTCTGCGCTGGAGATGGGTCCTCCTGGCCTTCTGCACCTCCTTCCTGGCCCACTGGCTGTTGTTTGCCTGTCTGTGGTACTTGCTGGCACACCTAAATGGGGACCTTGCTGTGCAGGATCATGATGCGCCCCCACAGGGGCATGTGCTCTGTGTAAAGCACATTACAAGCTTCACTGCTGCATTTTCCTTCTCCCTGGAGACTCAGCTAACCATCGGCTATGGCACTATGTTCCCCAGTGGAGACTGCCCCAGTGCTATAGCACTGTTGGCTGTACAGATGCTGCTTGGGCTCATGCTGGAAGCATTTATCACAGGTACATCTCTCCATCAAAACATCAATTATTCTAAGACAATTCTCAGTCTTAAGTTTAATTTACTATTTGGGAAACATAACAGAAAATAACTACCACACTGAGTTGACATTTACATATTCACAATAGAAGGTGTTTTAGTGGTAGCCCAAAGTCTAAAGGAAAACGTGTAAATCATACTAAATGAATCATACTATCATTTCTTTGTGAAATTGCTCATGTTGACATTTTTCTCATAGGCTGGAACCTTTCACAGCAGACTTTGTGAATCTGGGCAAGAGACAAAATACACCCCAGACAGGTTGCCAGTCTCAGTCAGTGCTTAAATCAAACCAGTAATCTCCAAAACACCTATCCACATCCTAATCATAAACATTTGAAGTGGAAAACTAGATCTTATGGCACAACAAAAGATCTAAAGATTAATTAAACAAATATCTTATAATACAACATGTTACAAGATCTGTTTCATTAATCCTGAGATAAGAAAAAAAGCTATAGGATTCCAACCTCATGAGGCAGAACAGAGATTGCAGTTTTAAAGCTTCTGAGGCTAAAAAAATGTGACACCTGCTGGAATACTCCAGGTATTGCACTTCCAGAGATAAATCCCATGAATATATTTCTAGGTAGCCAGAAAATTAGATATGTAATATTGTTGACTTCATCCCATAGAAATGCTATTCTATCTTGGACACTGGCATCTTTTGTCTGAACCTTTTTCAAGCTTTATTCAAACATTACGCTGCTCCTCACAAAAATTCACAGATCAAACCACACTTTACTTTACCGATGTGTGAGTGTTACCAGGTCCAACCCAGTAACACTGCTCCAACTTTTCATTGAAAAATGACCAGTTTACCATTAATAAATGAACCAAAAGCAGTGCACAGTGTAAGAGGCTTAAGAAATAGACATATATTTTAAGTTATTCTCCTGTGATTTGAGACACATTTAGTACAGTAATGTAAAAATCGGGCACTTTAAGAATACAGTTGTGCTTCTAACATTTTAAAAGATATTTTGAAGTTTAAACATCATTCTTTGGTCTAAAATTGTTTCCACTATCATGATCACTGCCTTTGCTATATAGAAATCAGAAATGTGCATTTATCTGATGACAATGCACACCATCAGAACAAGTGAGGAAAGTAATGATGTTTATCCAAGTGCTTGTATTTTACTTTTAGTCTTTCCATTGTCTATTACCTTTTGTTTCTGTTTTACTACTGAAAAAAAAGCAGAAATATTATATGTTTTTCAAAAGTCTAAACATTTTCTATCAGACATACAATTCCCCAATTTCTATATGAACTTGCTGTAGTTGTCTGCCTCTCCATACAGTTAGGACCATAACATTTTGGACATTACATATTTTTACATTTTTGCTTCTTCAGCCTAACGGTTCCCTTCACCATCTGGTTCGGGGGTTACCACCACGGCAGGCACCAACCACCTTGTGGCCACAGCTCAGTGCAGCAGTTTCAGCAATTGAGGTGCTGAGTGCATTTGGACTCACTGTCGAAGCTCTGCTGGAGGTGGGAGTTGAAGGACTGGGACAGGTGTTCCCTGTGAACCCTCACTATAGGTTTAGGCACACCAGATCTGTCCAGCATCCTGCCCTGCCACCTGATCCAACTCACCACCAGGTGGTGATCAGTTGACACTTCAGCACCTCTCTTTACCGAGTGTCCAGAACATAAGGCCACACATCTGATGATATGATTACAAAATTAATCATCAACATGTTGCTTAGAGAGTCCTGGTGCCAAGTGCACTTATGGACACCTGTATGTTCAAACATGGTGTTTGTTATGGACAAACTGTGGTTTGTACAGAAGTCCAGTAACACAACACCACTTTGTTTCAGATATGGCAGGTCATTCCTGCCACTCACGCCCCTCCAGATCTCACTGTCATTGCCCACATGAGCGTTGGAGTCTCCCAGTAGGACGACAGAGCCCCCAGATAGAGCACACCCTCAAGCACCCTGTCCAGGGACTCCAAGAAGGCCGTCATTCTTATAAGAACAGACGATACACATTAACTCAGGCTCGTTCCCCACCAGAGAGGTGACATTCCATGTTCCAGTTGCTAGTCTTGGTAGCCTGGGATTGGTCTCTGACCTTGGCCTCTACCTAGCACACATTGCACCCGAGCCCTGCAGCGCAATGTGGGGATGGTATGCCTACAGGAAGGTGGGCCCATGTTTATTTTTTGGGCTGTGCCCAAATGAGCTCCATGGACTAAGGCCCGGCCATCAGACGCTCGCCCTCGGACACCCTCCCCGGGGCTGGCTCCAGGGCAGGGTCTTGGTTAACCCTATCCTGCACAGGGTAAATGGTTCCCTCAATCTTCTGCTCATAGGGTTTTTTTTAATTGGTCTTTGTCTGGTCCATCACCCAGGACCAATTTTCATTGGGAGACCCTACCAGGGGACAAAAAGCCTCAGACAACATAGCCCCTGGTATCCCTGGGACACAAAAACCCCTCCACCATAATAAGGTAGCGATTTGTGGAGAGGTTTAAAGCATTTAGCAAAAGTATTACATTAGGTGTTTAGGAATTATAATCCTTTTTATATGCAGAGGTTTAAAATAATTTCATAATAATTTGAGAAAAAGTTTTCAGCTTAATGGCACTTCATGTTTTCATGTTCTTTGGTCATATGCTGCAACCATTACTATTAACTACTCATTTTGTGGGGGTTTTTCCATGATGCTTGAGAAAAATATTTCCTGTGCTATGGTTTAGTACAAAGAAACATTACTAAAAAAATGTGATTAACTGGCTAAAAAAACAACATGAACAAGACTTCGTCTTAACTTTCAGGTGCATTTGTAGCCAAGATTGCCCGCCCCCAGAAGCGAGCAGGAGCCATACAATTCAGCCACCAGGCAGTGGTGGGCCAACACCTGGGTCAGACGTGCCTCATGCTTCGAGTCACCAATCTGCTGCAGCGGCCTCTGGTGGATGTAAAGGTGAGTGCTGTGCTATACGAGGAGCATGAAGGCCAAGCTCTGCACCAGACTTCATTGGACTTCTATTTGGACCATTTGGGCCAGCAGCCATGCCCCTTCTTCATTTTCCCACTCACCTTTTACCACCCCCTGGACCGTCGGAGCCCCCTCTATCCTGTCCTGTGTGAGGGTTCATCAACCCACTTTGAGTTAGTTGTCTTCCTATCAGCCTTGCAGGAGGGAACTGGCGACACTTGCCAGAAGAGGACCTCTTATCTGCGCCAAGAAATCCAGTTTGACCGCCGCTTTGTCCCTGCTTTGGGTTTGGATGCCTGTGGAAGGTACACAGTGAGCAACCAGCACTTTGATACAGCCCATTCAAAAGAGCCTATGAACAAGGACTGTGTGGTGCAGATCAACGGTGATGGAAATGAGAGGATGGAGTAAGAATGCTGAAGGGAAGATTCTCAAAGAGACCGAGAGAATATGCAAGTGGAGGCAGATATATTTGTTGTCAGGAGGTATTTGATTGAATTTGGTAAATTTGAATTTATGATTCAACATTATAAAAATTCAAATGTATGCCAGATATATATAAGTACTGCTGCAGGCTCCCTCACCTCCTCCCTCAAATCACTTCAAGTCCTCAGTGCTCAAAGCAGGGGAACCAGTAACTACTGGCAGTTGTATTAGTTAAAATGACTGACTAGCAAGGATGGAAGAATGTGCGCGGAGTGGGGTATAGGGAGATGTGTGTGTGTTTGAACATTTAATACTTAAGGAAAAGTAATTCAAGATGATGAAAATGCAAGGATCATAGAAGAATTTACATGACTGAATAAGAACAGTCTAAACTGTTCTCTTATCACACTTCAAACTTACAAGGTACGATCAAAAAGTTTGGTCACTCAGCTCATGAAAATACACAATTTATATTTAGGCATCACCTTATCGACAGCACTTGAGTGCTACTGCAGTTTCACTGTCATGCTTGCCCCATTACTGTATTTTTAACCACACTAACAGACAGTTGCTACTCACCAACTGCACATCTTGCCAGATTTGGTTAATTCTTTTCTCCAAAATCAAATGAAAATTGCAGAATTGCTGTGTTTAAAGAATGATTGTGAAAAATCCATGGTTAGAAGTACACAGGAGCCAAAATTTAAATCTATTCTAGGTTTTTATTTTTATTTTGGGGAGCCATGGAGCAGTTTGATTGCATTTTGTATCAACTAAATTTTCACGCTTCTCATACAAGGATAAGATATTTATTGAATTCCAAGTAAGCAATTTACTGTGTAGAAATTCAGATGTACCTTGTTCAAATGTAATACCTGCTTTGAGAACTTACTGACTTAAGCTAGCTAAAGGGTAGGTTCCGATAGACTTAACAGGAATAACGTATGAATATTACTTGACTGGGACCAGACATAAACAGTTGCAGGCCAGAATAAACTTACAGTTCCCAGCTACAACAAGCAATACAGTACATGACAACTGAATGATCCAGAACGTGACACAGTGGTGGAGTGGCCAGTAGGAATATTCTGGGTTTGAATCAAGAGTTTGCATGTTGTCATCCTTGCCTGTGAGTGCCCAGTGGCAACACTACATTACCTATTTATAGAGGTTATAGAATTTCTTATTTACCTTTATTATCAAATTAAATAGAATTAGTTTTCTAGCAAAAATACATTTGAGAGCAAAGCTATAAAAGCAGCACTCACAAAATGTACATGTTATTAAAAAGTGAAAAGGTCAGGATAACAATAAGTACAGTGATCTGCATTAACATTTGCAAGCATGCTCACAGTGACAATGACAAATTTAGACTCATCTCTCTTTCTTCCATAGAGTTATCCTGCCAACAGGCTAAGTCTGTGTGATCTTGTAAAGCCGTGGGCTGTGAAACAGGGTAGATGGTGTAACAGTGACTGAAGAAAAATGATGAGAAAAAGAGGGTAATGTTTGACAGCTTTTCCTATCCTTAACCTATGTGAGTATTCAAAGTTCAGATTCAACTTTGGTGACTGTTAACTTTATTTATATATGACAGAAAAAAAATAGCAAAAGGAGCAAAAAAAAAAAAAAAAAAAAAAAAAAAAGGGAGATGACTAGCAATATAAAATTCATAGGTGCAGCAGCAGTACTGGAAGTGCAGACAGTAAAGCAAGGGACAAAATTAAGAAACTCTTCTCTGGCATTCATGTTGTTAATTCTTATGGTCTAGCAACAGAACTGACGGTACTGCAGACTAGCAGCATGAGCTGACAATCACAACATAACATCAGATGGTTGTTATGGTAAGCTGCTATGGATAATCTCTGGAATCCCATTAGAACAAAGACACTCATGATGTAAAGTGAACTGTGTAACATTAGACTTACCTGCTTGGCATATGGCTCAGTAGTAATTGATAGAATGATACTGACTGCTGATTGGTCTATGGATTAAACCTTTTATTTTGAAAGATAATTGTCTCAATCATTATGCAAATACAAAATGAATAATTTTCATTTTTTCCAATATTAAATGTTTTTATATTAAGCAAAGAAAGCTAGTAGGTAGAATAGCAAAATTTTGCATTTAGAATAGTTTTCTCTTTTAAGGCTGTTCATTGAATGAGAATCTATGTGTTATCTATATGGTATATTATAAAAGAAATCATGTAGTGACTTCAGACTAAAGTGAAGAAATGTTCCTTCAAATGTGTATGTGCCTTTGTACAGTGTACATTACAGGAAATAAATATTTTCTAAACAAACTGAAGTTCAGACTTCTTAAATTTAGCTTCTAGATTAACATGCCCATGACAACTGCAGATTGCTTTGGCAATGCTACTCCCTGGAAGATCGTAGTAAGGTCTTTTTGTGACAAAAAACAAAGTGTTGAAGAACCAAACATTGCAACAGAAACCTACATGTTTGTTTGGTGTTATTTCCCTTGTTCAAAGATAAAAAAGAAGACTGTCAAGACATGGTACCAAATTCCTACACTCCCCACAGCACACAGCAGCAAGATGTAAGATGCTGGGACAGCGTACACTGAGCAGCTGGAACACTGTGAATGAACAGGATCATGTGGGACTTTGGGAGTTGTAGCCCAGGTGTGACTATGAGGTCATTATACCTCTTTCATAGTCACACCTGTTTTCTGTTCCTTGTTAACTACAATTTTGTGTAATAGTTAGTCAACAGCTGCTAATCAGTCTGGAACTCAAACTAGAAAAGCAATTTCATTCTGAGACAGAGAGAAATATATGGAGAGAGGGTAGGAACAAGTCCCCAAAGAAAGTAAGCCAATGCTACAAGCAAAATGATTCACAATGTTTACCATTCTATTTATCATTTATTGCAGTTAAGTTTAACATTACCATTCTGACAGAGACAGCAGAAATACAATATCTATACAGTGCTGAAAAATATATTTTGCTGACTTTAATATTTGGCAACTTTTCTAATAAAACAAAAGACAATTTATTCATCAAAAAATACTCTGTCCATTTCTACAACAAATCACTGATAAAGTATGCAATCCATACACTGGTTGGTTATATGTCGACAATAACATGCTACAACTTAGTACATTAATAGAGACTAAATAAAATGATCAGGAACATAAAATGCGCTTTACACTGTTTAGGTTAGAGCCTCTCTGCTTCATTGGGCTTGTGGATCTATTTGATCTTCTAGAATTTCTTTTATTATCTATGTATCAGAAAATAATAATTCTTTTACTGTTTTCTACATCCGTATAGCAACCCAAAATGTACTTCTGCCCTTCAAAGCTGACAAATTAAAGGCAATGACCTCACTCAGAACAGAGCAGGTTCTGCACATATGCAATATTTACTTATTTACTAATTTTTAAAAACTAATTTTTACTAGTGTGATTTCAGTATGTTGCAGGTATGGTGCTAACAGATGACATTACAGTCATTCCACAGGTAGTGACACTGCATATTGTTTAAAAAAGATGAGAGGACTGCATCTTCCACAACAGCCAAACTGCTGCCCATGTGTCAGTGTTTCTGTAAAGGATTTCTTAAATTTTGTTTTAGATATAGATCAACATCATTGGGAAAAAAGTACTTTCTTTCCAAAAGTGAGACTACAAGAGGAAATAGATGCATTAGCACTGTGAAGTATACTGGCTAATACATTTTTCAAAAACACTTTTTAGTTTCAGGTCCTGGAAGATCTGAATCTATTTATCAATCTACGTAACACTTTGGTGCTAACATTTTGGTCATTTCTACTATTTAATGCCATTTCAAAGTAGTATCATTTATGATTTCGTGAGAGGCGGTTTCATAAACTATTAGAATAGTATACTAGTCAAGCTGAAGATATAATGCTTGAACAATTTTGTCCAAATTCTCCATGTGTGACATGCTAAATACATTTTAATGAAATTTGGTCCAGTTTTTTTTTAAGTATTCCATTTATTATTTATTTTAAATGTACTCAATTTAACCATAAATATATGCATAACGTTGTTTTATTTTATTTTATTAATTTTGTCCGCAAGGTGACATCACACCAGTGAATACTTGCCTCACCGTTTGCTTAACCAGTGAGAGGACGTGATTTTGTTCATTGAATGAAATGGCCCAATTATTTGTAATTCTTCCTGTTCAATGAAAATTTAATCCTGTAAAGGTTTAAAAGTTTCTAACATCTATCAGATAAAAACAAAACAAAACATAGTAATAATCACTAATAACCATTTTGTAAATGAAATGTATAATCCGATAATAACATTAACTTGAAGAAGTTGCATTTTTCAAATTCAACATTTTAAATGCATATTGTTAAAACATTTATAATCATAAATAAAATAAAATCCTGCCAGTGTACTGTGCAATTATTATCACTTAAACACAATTTTTAATATTCTTTGTAGTCTCCTTTTCCATATACAGTCTGACTGCACGACATATTTGGGGTTTAGATACCAAACTATGAAAAAAGAATTAGATAAATTAGGTTAAAAATTACTAAAAACATTGTATAGATTAAACTTTGAATGTCATCCTGTGAATAAATTAAAAACACACAATGATATGCATTTCATGTCAATAACTATTCTGCCTAGTACTATAACAGGAAAGATGTTTTATCCTTAAGTGAGTAACTATTACTCATGTTTATCAAACCTATGATCAAAATTACAAATAATATCAGTTTATACTGGAAATAATTTTAAAATTTTGAACTCATATTGGTAACTTAACTTAAACAAAGGTGACATGGGGATGCGGCATTTTAGGCTAAGACAAGATTTGGAAAAATAGCTACTGGCCCATTATTATACAAAATACACTTAGTTCTGATATGTGGACTCAAATGGTACCAAATACTAGAAATGACCTGAACCCACATAAAACATAATTGGGAGCCTTAAGGCTATTGCTATATCTATGTTTGGACAGAACTAGGCTAGTTGCTAACCATGCTTCCAGTCTTTACGCTAAGCAAAGTGAAAGTGCAACCCCGAGATTACCGAAGTGAAAATCCTAGTATTTCCCAAAGTATTCAGCTATTTCTTCAAGTATCAGTCTCTTTTCTAGACCAATGCTACCAACATAGCTGCATAGCAAAGCTAATGATAAAGCTAAGACTACATGATGAAGTAACACATACATCTCTTTTCTATGCAGATGTGCTGAATGAAGGAACTGCAGGACTATCCTGTACAGCCTGTCTCTGATCTCAAAGTACTGCCGTGAGACTTTTCCCATTGGACATGTATACAGTGCTGAGAGTCTTGAGCCACCCTCAGGTCTTTATATTTTGGTAGGAAAAAGGTACAGTGATTTACTGAAACACACGCAAACAAACATGGAAATATAGTATATAATACAAAAACATTATAACATCCCTGTCAGTACTGACAGGGACTAGAAAGAAAATTTATAGTTTTCCTATATTGGCTTTTAATTCATTGCCTCCCTGTTAAATCCAGAATTGAATGCAAAATCCTGCTTCTCACATACAAGGTCTTGAATAATCAGGCCCCATCTGATTAAGTACACAGACTGTTGATTAACTTGTGGTTGATGGGTAATTGAGTAGTATGGGAGGCAGAGCTTTCAGCTTTCAGACACCTCTTCTGTGGAACCAGCTCCCAGCTTGGATTCAGGAGGCAAACACACTTTCTACTTTTAAGATTAGGCTTAAAACTTTCCTTTTTGACAAAGCTTATAGTTAGGGATGGATCAGGTAACGTAGCTCTCTTCCACAGCATGTCTTTTGTCCTGTCTCTCTAACTCTAATCAAACTCCATCAATTTGAAAATCGCTCTGTTGGAATTAAATCAGAGTAAATTATGCATTTTTGTGACAGGCCGCTAATAATAAAAATACTGTATCTAAAGGAATAACTTGAATTGGTTCTTAACAAGTAAGTGACAGACATTCAAGTACAGCTTGTGCAAAGTCAAAATGGTTTTTACATGAACCAGTAAAACACCACAGTATGCAAAAACATTAGCTAAGTGCCTGTCTTTAAGCTGTTTTAAAGAATGTCACAGGGTTAAGAGTGTAAAAAGAGAGGATTAAGCTGTTCCAGTATTTTGGAGCAAAGGATTGAAACACCCAATTGTTCTTTGTTTTCAGACTAACACGTGAGATAGCAAGAAGACCCCTACCTGGGCTTAAGAACCCAGCTTGGAGAATCAGGGAATTACTGCAGGTCTTTATTACTATTTTAGGGTTTTTACCTTAAAATATAAAGAAACTGTTGTTTTGATTTGGTGTTACATAAATAAAATGGACATTACAGATGGGGCATACATTTTTAACTAAAATCTGAACCTGACAGGAAGCCAGTGTAAAGATGTTTCGAGAAGATTTAACATCAGTTAAACGCCTTCCAGCAGCATTTTAGATGGACTAGAAGCAATTACTACATGCTTTAGACAAGAAAACAGCGTATTACAATAATTTGAACTAGTAGAGATCAAAGCATGGATGAGAATCTCCAGTTCACATTTTGAGACAACAGTCCTGAGGTTACCCCTATTTCTGAAATGGGAAAAACAAGACCAGGTCAGACACCTGATGTGAGCATGAAATGCCACAGAAAATAGGTTGTTTGCCAAGTTTTCTGTTACAGTGCCTCTAAAGGTACTCACTTGTTCCACATTTTGTCAGCTTACATCTTTTTTCCAAAATAGATTCATTTTTCACCTCAAATACTACACATTTTACCTAAGTTTAAAGAAATGAACGATGGCCCAAGACTTAGTCGTACTGAATAGTACTGTAATTCACAGTCACAACATAAAAAACAGCATTTGTCCTATTTGGAAATGAAGCTGAATTTCAGCGGTCTCTGAAGTCAGTTAAAAACCTATAGGTAATGGCTCATTGGCAAAAAAAAAAACAGTAGTGAGGTTACCAGTGTATATTGACTGAACTCTCCCTAACATTTTGTTTCTTACACCAAAACACCACAGTGCATTTGAAAATAACACATGAAGATTTTACTTTTCTGGAGCTACAAAAAAAAAAAAAAAAGAACTGAATGTTTTCTATCTTGTTCTGGGTCATCTTTTCGGTGTAATCGGGCACTGAAGTGACAGCTTGTACTTTTTTTGTTATCCCGTAGTCTACAGACACCAGACCTTTCACATCTTAATTTGTGATATGTCACTCTTTTTACAGGAGGGAACCTGTAAAATCAAATTAGATGGGCACATTTCTCCTGGGACCTTGTAACTTGCATGTACTTGAGATGCTGCTCACAAACATACTGTTTGGTCACAGTAAAGGTGCTTGCTACTGCTTTTACACCATATTACTGTGCACAAATCATCACAAAGGAATTATTCAAACAATGGCTCATTGGTCTTTTATACAGATGGTTCCTTACGAAAGAGGATAACTAAAGAGACGCCACTTAGAAAACTGTCTCCTGCCACTATTAGGATTATCATCAGACCTCCACTTGAGAACGTTTTTTTTTTCCTAGGGTCATTAGAAACGAAGTCTTAGCAAAGGCAAAGTTGAGAAATAGTACTGTAACATGCAAGCATGATTAAATGGAAGCCGTCTTCTGTGTGCTTTTAGCAATACGGCTAAACTTCAGTGTACAGTTGTTGTCCTTAGCCTAGGTCTACAACACATCTTTATTTACTCTGTAGGTAAACAGAAACATATTTATGGTTGTTTAGTTGTGGGATTGCAAACTACTGTTCATCAACAAGGTTATAGCACAAAACTCAAAACAAACAAACAGAAAAAAAACCCCAAAGACGGATTTCAAATGGTCTAGAGGTCGAACATACAATATACAAGGTATCAGTTTTGTGCAAGGCTAACCATATCCTGGACTTCACCCTGTGCCTAGTTATGACATGTTTTTTATTTTAGTCAAGATTTAATTTTAATTTAATTAATCAGTTTTTTATTTAAGTGCCACAATTTGAAACGGGTTTGAGTCTAAGTAAGGAGTGTGTTTCTAAAACTTCAGTAACACTGAACTTTGCAATCTGCATCATCTGCTTTCTGTGGTGGGTTATGAGCAGAAGGTGGACTGCAGCTGCTTGAAGGCAGCATGTCGTTGTTTTTTCTCCTCTTCTTGTCTCTTGCGTTCTTCTTTTTCCTCTCGAATTTCAGCCTCAAACTTGCTACCGGCAGACAGAGCCTGCATCTGGTACAACACAAAAACAAATTTCTTAAACCCAAGTAGCCATGCACAGCTGACTGCAGCTTTTCACAAATTTAAGCTTTGGGTACAGTACTTAATGTACTTGATGTACTTGTTTTTTCACCAGTAGTTACATAGCTGTATCCCCAGTTATCAAACATATACTCGGGCACAGAGATAAGTCATATGCCATTTGACTCATTAACATTCTGTGCAAAAAAAAAGAAAAAGTACACATATTGGGGTATAGTATATTAAAGCCCCCCCCCCCCCGAACACTGAAACAGGCTTCAGATAGACATTCACAGGTTAGTTCCAGTAAAGTTAATATTTTCATGTTTTTACTCTGAACACAGGTCATGACAGGCATTGAAGGAGCTAAGGACAAAGTCAAAATCTAGGCGTACGGCTAAAGTACACGGTGTAATGTTATTACATACCTTGGCTTCAAAAAAGTCTTTGGCCCCCATAACACCCTGAGTGGAGACATCGATCTCAGAAAGTCTTGCTAATGCCATTAGACCACTTTCTTCTTGCAGTTCTCCAGCTGCTGCTCTCCGGAAAATCAACAGGAACTGCAGAGAGGTAGACAGTTTAAAGTACACACACACACACACACACACACACACACACACACACACACACACACACACACACTTTTTTTTTTTTAATTATTTGTTTATTTTTTACCCACCACCTGCCTCTCACCAAGCAGGATCTCGGGAGCACGTGAGTTGTTGCCAGAAGAATTCTTGATACAATGTTTCTTCACCAAAACTTTTATCTTACACTGAAGTCAGGTTTTCAACCTTCACCTGAAGACTTCCCAGAAAAGGAGTTTCACAAAAAAACCCAGTGTGTTCAGGCTCTTACAAATCTGTTCTGGTCCCACTGGAACCAGAAATTCCTCCCTTTCCTAAAACAGAGGCAACAATGGGCAGTGACTCACAGGAATTTTCAGGCTGAGTTTAGTTCTGAGATTTGTTTGGTCATTTGAGAATTTTTTTCTTTGTATGAAGAACTTGATCATTATGAAATGGATAAACATGGAATGTTTATTTTTGTTTTAGTTAAAAGTAACTTTATTTGTCTTAGTATCATGTGATGGCATTGCTTCCTGCTCAAAGGTCCTCTTTTGAGAAAAGCATTACAGCCATGTTGGCCATGTGCTGAAGTCTCTTTTCATCTGTGTCAAAGCATCATGGAATCAATGCTGTAAGTTAATTCACTTCACAATGGATATGTTAGGTTAATTCATGAGAGAGAGTTAAGAGTGCAGATGCTGATTGCTTTTGTATTCAGCTTAGTATCCAAGTTTAGCCTAATTTTGTATACATTTTTTTCTTCTTTTTTTTACAGTTTTCACCAGGATGTCCATTGAGATTTACAGCAACACTACAAAAAGTATGTCTTAAAGACAAAATACTGGATGACCTCCAATTTAAATTAATTGTTATGGTACTTTGCCCTAAAAATTTTATAACACATGTTATAAAACATCATATTCTTGCTCTGGATGGCATTACCTTGAGTAATACTGTAAGAAATCTTGGAGTCGTATTTGACCAGGATGTGTTTTACAATGTGCATATTAAACAAATACGTGTGACTGCTTTGGGCAGCATCTCTTAAATTAGAAACATCCTATTCTCAGATGTTGAAAAAGTTCATGCATTTATTACTTTTAGGCTAGACTTTTGTAATTATTACAGCTATTCTAAAAGCTCCCTGAAAAGCCAGTTTATCCAAAGCAGTGTGAGTACTGACAGGAGCTAGAAAGGGAAACAACCATATTTGTCTCACCAGAATTGAATTTAAAATCCTTCTACTCTAATACAAAGTATTTTAAGCTTAAAACTTGACTTTTTCTTTTCTACTTTTTTCACCACATTGGTTGCGCTTAACTTGCTACTGGTAATATGATCACACTACTTCTATTTACACTCGTATTTAAGACACAGATGGTCAATGCAGTATTCCCCCAAACAATAAGTAGAGCCATTCAAACAACACCGCCACATTAGCGATAATATACAGTGGGGCAAAAAAGTATTTAGTCAGCCACCGATTGTGCAAGTTCCCCCACTTAAAATGATGACAGAGGTCAGTAATTTGCACCAGAGGTACACTTCAACTGTGAGAGACAGAATGTGAAAAAAAATCCATGAATTCACATGGTAGGATTTGTAAAGGATTTATTCGTAAATTAGGGTGGAAAATAAGTATTTGGTCACCTCAAACAAGGAAAATCTCTGGCTCTCACAGACCTGTAACGTCTTCTGTAAGAAGCTTTTCTGTCCCCCACTCGTTACCTGTATGAATGGCACCTGTTTGAACTCATCATCTGTATAAAAGACACCTGTCCACAGCCTCAAACAGTCAGACTCCAAACTCCGCCATGGCCAAGACCAAAGAGCTTTCGAAGGACACCAGGAAAAGTATTGTAGACCTGCACCAGACTGGGAAGAGTGAATCTACAATAGGCAAGCAGCTTGGTGTGAAAAAATCAACTGTGGGAGCAATCATCAGAAAATGGAAGACATACAAGACCACTGATAATCTCCCTCGATCTGGGGCTCCACGCAAGATCTCATCCCATGGGGTCAAAATGATCATGAGAACGGTGAGCAAAGATCCCAGAACCACACGGGGGGACCTGGTGAATGACCTGCAGAGAGCTGGGACCAAAGTAACAAAGGTCACCATCAGTAACACACTACAACGGCAGGGAATCAAATCCCGCAGTGCCAGACGTGTTCCGCTGCTGAAGCCAGTGCATGTCCAGGCCCGTCTGAAGTTTGCCAGAGAGCACATGGATGATACAGCAGAGGATTGGGAGAATGTCATGTGGTCAGATGAAACCAAAGTAGAACTTTTTGGTATAAACTCAACTCGTCGTGTTTGGAGGAAGAAGAATACTGAGTTGCATCCCAAGAACACCATACCTACTGTGAAGCATGGGGGTGGAAACATCATGCTATGGGGCTGTTTTTCTGCCAAGGGGACAGGACGACTGATCCGTGTTAAGGACAGAATGAATGGGGCCATGTATCGTGAGATTTTGAGCCAAAACCTCCTTCCATCAGTGAGAACTTTGAAGATGAGACGAGGCTGGGTCTTCCAACATGACAATGATCCAAAACACACCGCCCGGGCAACAAAGGAGTGGCTCCGTAAGAAGCATTTGAAAGTCCTGGAGTGGCCTAGCCAGTCTCCAGACCTCAACCTCATAGAAAATCTGTGGCGGGAGTTGAAAGTCCGTGTTGCTCGGCGACAGCCCCAAAACATCACTGCTCTCGAGAAGATCTGCATGGAGGAATGGGCCAAAATACCAGCTACTGTGTGTGCAAACCTGGGGCCCGTTCTTCGTACCTCGCTAAGTAGGTTAGCCGGATTAGATTGTTGACGATTTCGCGTGATCCTGGATCAGTCGGTTCCCCGAAGCTCATCCGGGACTTGCTGTCATAGCAACAGAGCCATAAGCGTAAACCTGCTCGGGAGCAGGTTTACTTTATGTAAACAGGATTAGATCGCGGCCACGCAGGTATGTCCGCTTCATTTATACGAAAGCAACAGCGATAAATAAATAACATCAATGTAACTGAAGATAATGCAGCACTTGATCCTTTTATTGATGTCACACAGATACATACAGGTCATTTCCTAAAAAAGGGAAATGTACTATTAACATTCTATTACATGTATGTGATTATTACAGATGTAATTCATATTTCAGAGTAGTAATTGTAAATTACTTCGTGTAATCAAGATGAGAGACCACGGCTATAAAAGCCAAGGTGGATTTGGGAAGCCTGTCGCAGCCATGTCCTGTCCGTTTACGCGAGCAACCCATTGCGGAAGGTGCAAGATTGATAAGGAGAGTCCTCAGAATTCAGCGTATATTGCGGGACAGACAGGATCCTTTAGCTCAGCGCGACAGTGTGCTCATTGAGAGATATCGATTTTCCCGTGAGGATATTATTTACTTAACCAACTTGTTGACGAGGGGGTGCAGGACCACCACCTGTCTTTTTTTGCTCTGCCCTTTTCTTGGTTGCTGTTATAAACAAACAAACAGATTATTTCAGGCTCTCTTTCCAAGAGACGAAAAGCAATATAAGTGATCAATATTACCATTCTGTAGAATATTCTTATATTTCACTTTTACTTGTTCCCATGTTCTAGTGGGTCCTGTTGTGGCTCTAATGTGAAAGAGGATATAATATAACAATATAATATAATGTAATATAATATTGGATAATATAGTGTAATATAATAAATCTACCCTACCGCCTACTGGTGTTGGCCAGAGGGGCCGATGGCGCAATATGGCAGCCTCGCTTCTGTCAGTCTGCCCCAGGGCAGCTGTGGCTACAACCGTAGCTGCCTCCACCAGTGTGTGAATGTGAGAGTGAATGAATAGTGGCAATGTAAAGCGCTTTGGGTGCCTTGAAAAGCGCTATATAAATCCAATATATTATTATTATTATTATTAAATTACTTACGAGTTTAATTTGTCAGCAACTTTCTGCCAGCCCTCTCTCCTTGCTTTTGCAGCCTTTGCAGTGTTCCCTTGCGTTCTGATTAAACTCTGAAACTCCTGAAATCCCTCACTCAGGAGTTCTTGCTCTGCTGCCGAAAAATACCGAGCCGAGCGCGCTCCTTCGACATTTTCGCCGACCAATCAGAGGGTTGCCGATCAATGTTTCTACTATCGATGCGTAGCCCCTTTTATGACACCCAGTGATGTCACATTACTGCGTCCAGCTGTACTAATCGTCAACAGCAGGTGTGTTCGGGGAACCGGATTAGCGAGCTCACGGTTAGCGCGATGATTTGATCTTGGATGTGTCATTTGATCTTGGATGTAGTAAGCGACGTACGAAGAACGGGCCCCTGGTAAAGACCTATAGTAAACGTTTGACCTCTGTTATTGCCAACAAAGGTTATGTTACAAAGTATTGAGTTGTATTTTTGTTATTGACCAAATACTTATTTTCCACCCTGATTTACGAATAAATTCTTTACAAATCCTACCATGTGAATTCATGGATTTTTTTTTTCACATTCTGTCTCTCACAGTTGAAGTGTACCTCTGGTGCAAATTACTGACCTCTGTCATCATTTTAGGTGGGGGAACTTGCACAATCGGTGGCTGACTAAATACTTTTTTGCCCCACTGTAGCAGTAGTCAAAACTAGAAGCCTAAGTGTTTTTCCACCAAGTGTCGCCTTTTCAAATTGCTGCAACTGCATCTCCCTCTGAATAATCTATGAATCTCTGAGCCTTTCTATTGATATTTGTAATATTGATATTACAAAAATCGAGGTGTAAACTGCAACTAACAACAGTGGGCATGACAGCAATTTGATGTCAATGTAAAATCAACTTTGTCATCCAGTGTCATTCACAAGGCACCTGGCAGATATAAAACTCACCCTTACCCCTGATTCTCCTACCCCTCGACCAGCTGTAACAGCTGGATGCTGCTGCCTTAGCCTGGTTCTAACAGACGTATCCCCTTGTTGACATGGGGGGGGGGGGGGGGGGGGGTCTTGACCTTATAATGTAAAGTTCCTTTAGGCGACTGTTGTTGTTGTGCTGTGGTGCTGTGTAAATAGAATGTCACATGGATTCTTATATTTAAGAATATTTTTTTTTCCTCGCCTAATTTATTTTGGGATTTTATTGCCTATAACCACTTATATGCTTCATTAGACATTGAACTCCACAACACCAGTAATCAACATTATCTGTGCAAAGACTGGTGTTTCTAAAGTGAAACACAGAAATGTTACAGTGGGTTTAATAAACTCATAATCAGGTGTTTTGCCATTTGGCATATTTTGGCGCATTTTGGCACCATCTGTAAATGTAAATGGTAAATGGCCTGTGTTTGTATAGCGCTTTACTTAGTCCCTATGGACCTCAAAGCGCTTCACACTACATTCAGTCATCCACCCATTCACAAACAAACAGAGGTGAGGCTGCCGGACACTGGCGCCACCGGGCCCTCTGACCACCACCAGTAGGCAACGGGTGAAGTGTCTTGCCCAAGGACACAACAACCAAGACTGTCGGAGCCGGGGCTCGAACAGGCAACCTTCCGATTACAAGACGAACTGCCAACTCGTGAGCCACGATCGTAAGTTGAACTTTATTTTTATTTATTTTTTTTAACACTTTCTCTTTATTGATTTTCATCTTATTTTACATACAGAACTAAAGAGGGCAAGGGAAACCAACACATTCACATATGTTCACATATTCCAAAATACACAACGCCTTGTTTTACTTACACATATTACATATTACACAGGTGCATGTTTCATTCAAACAAATTTGCAGCTGTCCCTCTGCATCACAGAGGTATCAGTTTCTAGTCTCTTGACGTATAACGATCCCATCTTTCCCAAAGTCTCTCTCCTTTCTCCTTCTGTAGCCGCAGTGAGAGGGTAATCAGTTCCATATGATGAATTGTGTTAATAATGTCTATGACCAGCTTCCGTGTGGGGGGGCTTGTCTGTAACCAACACTTAGTAATTGCCTTTTTGCATGCAACCATAATTATTTTCAGTAAGTATGAGTCTCTGTTATTTATATCCTCAGGGATATTCCCAAGGTACATGGTACTAAAGGAGAAGTCCAGTGGTACTTCCAGCACATCCATCACCATTTGTTTAATCTCCTCACAAAAGGTCTTCAGTTTAGGACATGACCAGAAGACATGGAAGCAACCTGCAGCGACCTCCCCGCACTCCCTCCAGCATGAATCTAATTAAATTCTTCCATCCAAAAATCTCGTCATGTTAAAGAATTTGTGGTAGATAACACATTCTTCCACATCCGCAACCAACCTTCCTCTGAGATAGTTATACCTGCTTCTTTTTCCCATCGATGACTGACATATCTTGTTGAGGTCTTTTTCATAGCAGTAAAACTTCTGTACATTTTGCCTATAGTACCCCTTATAATGTTCTCACCATAAGCATCCATAAATATTTGGATCACCCCACTAGCATCTGCGTCAAGCATTCTAATTTCCTTCTGGAAGAAGCTCTGAACCTGTAGGTAACGATAAAAATCTTCCCTGCCGATCTCGTAAATCTGACACGTCCTCAAAATTTATCAGCTCCCCATGCTTCACTATCTTACAGATCGCAGCGATTCCATGCCTGGACCACTCCCTGAATTTATGGTCTAACAATGCTGGAAGGAAGCGTGGGAGATACGCTGGCCATCCCAGCAACCCTATTTCCCTATTAAGACCAAAAAATTTAATTTTAAATTTAAAATTTGCATCTGATATGCCTGTGGTAAACTCTCAAGAGACCCCAGAACAGACTGTATTGGGAAATCCATCAAAGAAAGCTCAATGTCCTTCCATTTTGCCTCAAACTTAGAGTTACACCAGCACACTAGAGGTCTGATCTGGGCTGCCAGATAGTAATCCTTAAAGCACGGTAGAGCCATGCCCCCCCGCTCACCAGGCAGCTGCATTGTTGCATATTTCACTCTTGGCCTTTTATTTCCCCATATGAATCTTGAGCAATGCATATCCCACTCCCTAAATTGTTTTGCTGGAACCTCCACTGGAAGCGCTGCAAACAAATATAGCAGCTTTGGGAGGATATTTATCTTTATTAACTCTGCTGCCCAGATGGAGGTGGAGCAGACCCCACCTCTCCAGATCTTCATATATCTTCTTGTCCACCCGATTATAATTAACTTCATATAACAATGCAAGGTCTTTTGTCAGCAGGATCCCCAAATACTCCATTTGAGATTGATGCCATCCGAATCTATATCTTGCTACCAATTGTCTTGAGGGGTTAAAAAAAAGAATGTCAAGATTTGAGTTTTTTGAATGTTTAGTCTATAACCAGACAGTCTGCCATATTCTTCCAGTATTTCCATAAGCAGAGGAATTCCCTCTTCCGGGTTTCTTAGCGCTACCAGCACGTCGTCTGCATACAAGCAAATTTTATTTTCCACATTCCCCGTTGTAACCCCCGCCAATCAAGTCTCTTCTCTGATGCATTGAGCCGTTGGCTCAATGAAAAGGTTAAAGAGCAGTGGGCTCAACGGGCAGCCCTGCCTACAGCCACGTTGTAGTGTTATCCGATTTGAGAGGCTTCCATTAACTTTGATCCTCGCTGTTGGAGACATATAAATCATTCTTATACATTGGATAAACCTGTCACATAGCCCAAATCTCTTCAACACATGAAACAGAAATTCCCACCCGACCGTATCGTATGCCTTTTCCACATGAAGCCCAATGAGAACTGTTCCAGTTTTCCCTTTAAGTATCTGGTCAATAATATGAATGGCCCTTCTGATATTATCGTGTGTTTGTCTGTTACCAATGAAGCCTGTTTGATCCTCCTCTATCAGTGTGGGCATCAATGTACTCAACCTCCTAGCCAAAATTGCGGCAAATAGTTTATAGTCTATATTTAACACGCTAATAGGTCTATAACCTCTGGGGTCAGTTTTATCCTTCCCTGCTTTTGGTATGACAGAGATATACGCCTCCCGCCACGATGGTGGGAGCGCCCCCCCCACTCAGAGTGTAATTAAAAGAGGCCTTTAGTAGCGGGATTAAGGGTTCCCTCATTTGCCTATACCACTCTGGTGGAAATCCATCACATCCTGGGGCTTTAAAAGCCTTGAGTTTTGAGATCCCAATGTTAATCTCTTCTGCTGATATTTTTGACGGGTTTTTCATTCTGCTGCTTACCTATAAATGGTAGATCTAGGCTGGATAAGAAATTCTGAATCTTATGCTCATCTGCTTTATCCGGTTGTGTGTATACCTCAGCGTAATATTCTTCAAATGCTCTCTGAATTTCTTCGAGTTTATTAGTTATCTTATTTGTTTTTAAATTTCGAACTTTATGAATAGTGTTCTCCTGTTGTTGCCTCCTGAGACTCCATGATAATAGCCTAGCAGCTTTGGGTCCTGCGTCATACCACCGTTGTCTATTATATTTTAATTTTTTTTCAATTTCCTCACTTAAAATTTTGTGTATCTCCTGTTTAACCGGCCTCATCTGCTCCAATACCTGGGGGCACCTTGTAACGGTGTGCAGTTGTTCCAATTTTTCCATATTTTCCTGCAAATCTGACAGCTTTTTTGCTCCTCACCTTCTTTAGGACTGCACATTTTGCAATAATTTTACCCCTAAGCCTTAGCCGCATCCCATAAAATTGTAGGATTAACTGCTCCATTGTCATTGAGTTCTAAATATGTTTTTAACTCCTGTCCCATTTCTCTTTTAAATGAGTCATTATTTAACAGACCTGTGTTAAGCCTCCATAAGGTGTTTTTGGGGCTAGCTTTAAACCCAATCTTCATAGTTAGTCCCGAATGATCAGATAAATCTCTCTGTCCTATTATACAATCCTTCACTCTGTGGAGATCTTTACTAAAAGTAAAGAAGTAATCAATCCTCGAGTACATATCATGTCTCGCTGAATAAAATGTAAATTTGCGTTCATTTTTGTGTAAATATCTCCATATATCTATAAGCCCCAACTCAGATAACATTGTTTTTACTTGTTTCTTTAATTTAGTTCCCCTCCGGTCTCGGCTAGTTTTATCCCATTTTGGATGGAGAAGTAAATTGAAATCTCCTGCACATATACATGTACCAACACTTTCTGCGGCAATAAGACTGAATATCTCTTTAAAGAACCCTGTACTACTACTACCAGGGGGTGCATATATATTACACAGCGTGACGTCTTCCTGTTCCATTTTCCCTTTCACCAACACAAATCTTCCCTCTTTATCTTTATGTTCTCCAGTAAACTCAAAACCAACCTTGTTCGGTATCAGAATGCCCACTCCTCTTTTTTTGCCAGATCTATGTGAGGCATAATAAAAAAATTTTGAATCCCATTCTCTTCCACTTCTCATATTCTTCCTTTGATACTGTAGATGCATTTCTTGTAGAAACGCAATCTTAATGGGATTCTTTATACCATTTACATTCAAAGACAATACCTTATAATACCGCATATGTTCTATGTATTTCCAACTTATTTTCCTGCACCAACATAACAATACTCCCAGCCCTCAGAACACATAATAAACACACATGAACAAAGACAGAACTTGTCTTAACCAAATAAACCAGGTCTTCCATAAGAGAGGTTTTTTCTCTCCTCTCAGTCTGGGGGAAATGCCACAGTGTGGGGCCCCTCTCGTTTCCTATTTTAAAAGAAAAAGGGAAACCAAAAAACAAAAACAAAAAACATGTGAGTCACCTGCATCGGACCCTCACCACTCCATGATCAAAGGGGGATCGACGTGCCATATTCCATCATGGCCAGGGGAGGAGGCCATCCAGCCATATACCCCCCTGTAATGATCAGCAGCCCGGTGCACCTGTTGTTCCGTTGGTCTTATGTTCGTCTTAACAGCGAAACGGGGCCGGTGGGGCACAGGTGTTATTCCTCCGTACCGACGTTCTCCGTGCACTGGAAAACCTTCAGCTTTTCCCGTGCGCTCCTGCGTAGATCAGCTGTATTCCCGGCGCGTCGCGGCCCAACCACACTCGTCGGTAGCATACTACTGATCATCTCCGCTGTAATGCCTTTGGGCTTTCTTGTGGCCACCGTGTATCCGCGTCTTCTTAGATATTGTATAAGACCATTCCCGAGTCAAAATGAACCCGCATTTTAGCAAGCGGGGTCTGGAACCGGATGGCGTTTTCTTTAAGTACTTTTTTAACCGGGCCATACTCTTTTCTCTTCATTTGTATGTTTTTGGCATAGTCGTGATCAAAGAAAATCCGTTTCTCCTTTATATATACATGCTTCTTCCATGCAGCGCGTAGGATTTGTTCTTTAATATTGAACTTTAAGAAGCGCACCACCGTTGATCGAGGGGGCGCCCCCGGCGGCGGCTGCACTCCCAGCGCCCGGTGAGCTCTCTCTATCCCTAGGTTCTTCTCGCTGCCCAAGTCCACGCCTCCCCCAACTCCGATATCATCATGCTTTCCACATACCTTAGCATGGAGGTGCCTTCTATGTTCTCAGGGATGCCATATATCCGTATGTTATTACAGCGCAAGCGCCCCTCCAAATCCGTAGCCTTCTCTTGGAGCTGGTTATCCAGCAGCTGAACAATGGCATCCCTCACTCCAATGTCCCATTTCTCCTTCCCTACCATGTTTCTTTCCATTTCTTCCAGACGTTTCCCCACCTCCTCGATCCTGCTTGTGGCGGCGGTAACCTGTTGATTTATCTTGTGTGTTAACTCGCTCATTTGGGTTTTCATGTCCTCTTTCAAACTTGTTCTCACGAGCGATAGCTCCTTCTTCATCTCTGCCTTAAGGTCTTGCATGCCCTCCGCCACTACTTCACTCACCACCTGTCTGAAGGGGCCTAGCACTGATGTTGTGGCCTCCGCCGCCATCTTCTCGCCCTCTTGCTTGGAGCATGTTTCATTTGTCTTACTCTCAAGTCGCATTTCTAAGCTTCGGCCTGGGGCTTGTCCCTTCTTATTTTTATCTCCACTCATTATTCTTGAGGGGAAAGTCGCTTTTAATGGATTATATTCTTGAATTGTGGATTATTTTAGCTATCGATGCAGGAGCTCCTGTTTATGCTGCTACTCTCGCCACCATGACACCGGAAGTCGTAAGTTGAACTTTCTGAGGTATTGAACAGCAAAAATAATTTAACTTTATTTACATGCCTAAAAATGATTGTTTTTTGATTTTTTTTGAAGAATTACCCACACAATCGACTATACAGCTAATCGTACTGGTGTCACTAGTCATTTCCAGACAAACCAGTCGTTTAATCTAGATATGGCGCCAGTGAGGCTGTCGCTTCCTGGGTAAGGTGTTCCGGCAGGGCATGTCCTACTGGTAGGAGAACCTGGGGTAGACCCAGAACATGCAGGTAAGATTACATCTACCAGATGGCCTGGAAACTGCTTAGTTTTATAGATAAGTGCAATTTTAGTAATGCACAGCACAATGTGCCACACCTTTCAGTTGTGCTTTATTTATTTAGATGCTCATTTGTCATATTTCAGTACCGTATTTTCACGACCATAAGACGCACTGTATTAAAAGGCACAGTCTCAGTTATGTGTGCCATTACTGTATTTAACACACACATAAGGCGCACTGGATTATAGGGCGCATACAAGTACCGTATGCGTATTTAAAAATAAAGCGGGAGCAAAACAAAGTTTGGTACTCACATTTTTATCATCAAACCCATGGAAGTCCTCATCCTCTGTGTCTGAATTGAACAGCTGCGCTAAATCTCCATCAAACATGCCAGGTTCACTTTCTTCACTGTCAGAGTCACTTTCCGTGCCGTGCGGCTCCTCGGAAATGATGCCGGCTTTTGCGAAAGCTCGAACAACAGTGCCAGCAGACATGTTAGCCCAAGCATCTACAATCCATTGGCAAATTGTGGCGTAACTCGGCCGGCGCTGCCTTCCACTCTTGGTGAAACTGTGGTCTCCATTGGTCATCCATCGCTCCCAGGCCGCTCGCAGCCTTACTTTGAACGGGCGGTTCACACCGATGTCCAGCGGTTGGAGTTCCTTTGTCAGGCCTCCTGAATGACAGCAAGCTCACAGTTCATTTGTTTCACTAGTTTTTTCACATCGGCTGTGAGATGGGCACGCATAGAGTCACAGATTAAGAGCGATGGTGATGCGTGGAAAAAAAAACCACCTGGCCTCCTTACATACACCTCCCTCAGCCACTCTTTCATCATTTCCTCATCCATCCAGCCCTTTTCATTTGCCTTAATGATGATTCCTGCTGGAAACTTCTCTTTAGGCAAAGTCTTTCGCTTAAAAATCACCATAGGCGGCAGTTTCTGTCCATTAGCATGGCAGCCAAGCACAACAGTAAAAGAAGATTTTTCGTGCCCCGTTGTGCGTATCGCTACCGTGCTGGTCCCCTTCTTCTCCACAGTGTGACTCACCGGGATGTCAAAAGTGAGCGGGACCTCGTCCATGTTTGTGATGTGGCTGGGCTGGATGTGTTTGTCGCCGATGTGTTTACTGCAGTAGGAGCGGAAGATGGCCAGCTTTTCCTTATAATCCGCTGGAAGTTGCTGCGCTACCGTAGTCCTGGTCCGGATGGAAAAATGGCACCGTTTCATAAAAAGTGAAAGTGAAACTGCTTTTAGCCGAATGGTGACCGTCGAAACGCTTCTCCCGCTCGTTCTTTGCTCGATGATCCACCGCTCGAGTCTTTCCTCCAACTCGGGCCACCTCGCCTTATGTCCGCGGAAACTCAGCTGCTCAAAGAAGTCCTGCCATTAATTAATGCTTCAATCTCTAATAATCAGCTATGTACCACAGGCCTTCAGGCCGGCAGTAGTTAAACCCTTACTTAAAAAGCCATCCCTAGACCCAACTGTCTTAGCTAATTATAGGCCCGTCTCTAGCCTTCCTTTCATATCAAAAATTCTTGAAAGAGTAGTTGTCAAACAGCTAACAGATCATCTGCAGAGGAATGGCTTATTTGAAGAGTTTCAGTCAGGTTTCAGAGCTCATCACAGCACAGAAACAGCTTTAGTGAAGGTTACAAATGATCTTCTTATGGCCTCTGACAGTGGACTCATCTCTGTGCTTGTCCTGCTAGACCTCAGTGCAGCGTTAAATACTGTTGACCATAATATTCTATTAGAGCGATTAGAACATGCTGTAGGTATTACAGGTACTGTGCTGCAGTGGTTTGTATCATATCTACATAATAGACCCCAATTTGTACATGTAAATGGAGAGTCCTCTTCACACACTGAGGTTAATTATGGTGTTCCACAGGGTTCAGTGCTAGGACCAATTCTGTTTACATTATACAAGCTTCCCTTAGGCAGTATCATCAGAAGACATAGTATACATTTTCACTGCTATGCTGATGACACCCAGCTCTATCTGTCCATGAAGTAAGATAACACACACCAATTAGTTAAATTGCAGGAATGTCTTAAAGACATAAAGACCTGGATGGCCGCTAACTTTTTGCTTCTTAATTCAAATAAAACTGAGATTATTGTACTCGGCCCTGAAAATCTTAGAAATATGGTCTCTAACCAGATTCTTACTCTGGATGGCATTACCTTGGCCTCCAGTAACGCTGTGAGGAACCTTGGAGTCATTTTTGACCAGGACATGTCCTTCAATGGACATATTAAACAAATATGTAGGACTGCTTTCTTCCATTTGCGCAACATCTCTATAAGTAGAAATATCCTATCTCAGAATGACGCTGACGAACTAGGTAATGCATTTAGTACTTCTAGGCTGGACTACTGTAATTCATTATTATCAGGATGTCCAAAAAACTCACTGAAAAGCCTTCAGCTAATCCAAAATGCTGCAGCAAGAGTGCTGACAGGGACTAGAAAGAGAGAGCATATTTCTCCTCTACTGGCTTCCCTTCATTGGCTTCCTATTAAATCCAGAATTGAATTCAAAATCCTGCTCCTCACATACAAGGTCTTAAATAATCAGGCCCCATCTTATCTTAATGACCTTGTAGTACCATATCACCCTATTAGAGCACTTCGCTCTCACACTGCAGGCTTACTTGTTGTTCCTAGAGTATTTAAAAGTAGAATGGGAGGGAGAGCCTTCAGTTTTCAGGCCCCTCTTCTGTGGAACCAGCTTCCAGTTTGGATTCGGGAGACAGACACTATCTCTACTTTTAAGATTAAGCTTAAATCTTTCCTTTTTGCTAAAGCAAAAAGGGCTGGACCAGGTGACCTTGAATCCTCCCTTAGTTATGCTGCAATAGGCGTAGGCTGCTGGGGGACTCCCCATGATGCATTGAGTTTTTCCTTTCCAGTCTCCTTTCTCACTCACTATGTGTTAATAGACCTCTGCATTGAATGAAACTTGTTATTAATCTCTGTTTCTCTTCCACAGCATGTCTTCTATCCTGTCTTCCTTCTCTCACCCCTACCGGTCGCAGCAGATGGTCCGCCCCTCCCTGAGCCTGGTTCTGCCGGAGGTTTCTTCCTGTTAAAAGGGAGTTTTTCCTTCCCACTGTGGCCAAAGTGCTTGCTCATAGGGGGTCATTTGATTGTTTGGTTTCCTCTGTATGTATTATTGTAGGGTCTACCTTACAATATGAAGCGCCTTGAGGAGACTGTTGTTGTGATTTGGCGCTATATAAATAAAATTGAATTGAGTATAAGGTGCAATGTTCATAATGCACGATACGAGGTATCACACACTTAAGAAGAATTTGATTAACGATTTTAAATGCCTTTGCTATTAGTTTTTGGCATTGTCCATTAAAATCTGAGTGTTTCTTAGTTTTAAACTACTTTTAAACTTTTCCCCCCCTTGTTTATTCTACTAAGAAATTAGTAGAAAAAAAAGAAATTCCTAGTTAAATGGTAAATGGCCTGTATTTATATAGCGCTTTACTAGTCCCTAAGGACCCCAAAGCGCTTTACATATCCAGTCATCCACCCATTCACACACTGGTGATGACAAGCTACATTGTAGCCACAGCCACCCTGGGGCGCACTGACAGAGGCGAGGCTGCCGGACACTGGCGCCACCGGGCCCTCTGACCACCACCAGTAGGCAACGGGTGAAGTGTCTTGCCCAAGGACACAACAACCAAGACTAGTTGCTACATCTCTTTGTGATGGGTCAGCTTTTCTATCTGAAATGTGGCTGTTTGGAGCAATTCCCAAAGTGTTTGCACTACTTCCTCACCTCCCTGAAGCTTAGTTTGCCATCAAAGTCTTCATCCACTTCTTTGATCATATTTTTCAGGCCCAGGTGAGTCTGTGGAGCTCCCAGCTTCTCCATCATCAGCTTTAGCTCCATCAGGTCGATGAAGCCATCTTTCCCAGTGTCATACCTACAAGCCATGAAACCCACACAATGTCAGATTCAGTCAGCTGGGAGTATGAAGGCACCACATTTAATTCACACAGTCATTATGTTTCCATATGTAAAAATGTTCAATGCAATCAGCTTAAAACATATCTGCACCTAACGTTTAACAATTTTTGAAAAGGAAAATTAAAAAGAAAATCCTCAAAGTCAGTCAACTAGTAACAGCACTGGTGAATAAAAGCAGCAGTATGTTAGGGATGCACCAACCACAGATTTTATAAAGCTGTGAATATATTGTTTGATCTCTTTAATCCAGTGTTTACTTTGTTATGTGACAGCAGTCTCATTCTCATTGTAAAGAATACAGCTTAAAAATTGTTTAAAAATAAACATTTAACAAGCTACTGTAATGGTACTTGAAAAACACCTGCCTATAATTTCTTCATCTATGCTCAATCCTCCAGGTAAGGAAATCCCAAAAAGTTGATTCCGTTGATTCTACGCTACATCCAGATGAACAAAATCAACTTTTTGGGGCCTACCTATAATATACTTACCTCTAAATAGCAATTTTCCAGCCTTATTGACCACAAGTCACATTTGTACCACAGCCAGTTTAGAGTCACAAGTGCATGTCTTCAGAGTTTGAGAGGTAGCCGGTGTACCTGAAGCAAACCCATGCAGGTACAGGAGCCTCAGCTTTAGTTCAAACCAGGATGGCATTTCTAACATCTGCATCACCATGCTGCCTAGCACCAAGAGCTTCTCCAGATGCTGCTCTGCTCATACAGTGCATCATCAGCAGTAGCTCTGTTTGGGATTGAGGCCATCTGATCCAAGACAATATCAACAGTTAATTATTCTAAAAATGCCGTATCCATTCTACCACTGGTGCTGCAAGCTAAAGTGCAAGCTTGAAGGATAAAAAGGAGCAATGTCCTTACACTTTCTCAAAAGCGTATCCTTACATTGGCATCTGTGTAAATCTGTAGAAAAATCTGCATCTGTAAAATGTATGAGACAAACTTAATATGAATTATATAAAATTTCAGGTTTCTAATGTTATCACTTTTCTTGAATGACAGTGTGTAAAATCTCCCTGTTACATCTGTTACATCAGTAGATTACAGTTAACTGAGTTCTGTTATCTTACCCTTCCTAATTCAAGTGTATGAACCAAGCTGCAGTGGCTGCTATGGGACAAATGTGTTTTAGTCATGAGAGACCAGTAATATTAAATTATTTGAATTAATATCAATGCTTAGCAATAAATCCAGATAAAACTAATATGTGCCAGTTAAATATTTTTGCATTATTTTAGGTTTTTTGAGTCACCTCAAAAACTCTGGCTGCTGTTCATCTGTAGTGAGTGTAGCCTGTTTACTTTAGCTATCAATATGCCAGGTATCCAGGGTTTTTGTTTTTTAACTCTGGAAGAGGCTGTAAAACTAAGAATCGATGAATCAGTGAAGATTACTTCTGTCTGATGAAAGTGATAGTGACGGTTGGTTGCTGAGGATATCTTGAATTTTTCTGTCTGTAAGTGCTGCTATTTTTGCTGCTGTTGGCCAGCATTAATGGAACTGAAGTGCATTGAACATTGATAGACTCACACAGTATGACAATGTAATTAAACTGTTTGTCAGAGAAAAAGTGTGACTTTTAGGACACTTTACCTTAACATCAGCTGCATAAGCTGCTAGCTTATACAAGCGGTTGTTGAAAATTGAAAATTTATCTTCATGTATTTTTGGGACACTGCAACCGTTTCTGCTTGTGAGCATTGGTTGCACAATTGCAAGCCTCTGGAGGATCCTACACCTTGAGGTTCATGGGACTCCAAAAGGCACTAGCAGCTTTAAATATCTGTTTGCTGCTTTGTAATGACATTTTAACAGCTGCTCTCTTAATCTGATGAATTTGTCTGGCAAAAACCTTCCTCATTATGCCTTTATCTATGCAAACTCATCTGTGCTCTGAATCACCCACAAATTTCTTCACAGTAAGATGATCATGCTTACATTTTTGTGAAATATCTCATGTTTTCATACCTTCTCCAAGGCATTGCACTATTTGACACTTTTCTGGAACAGACAGGTTCTTTTTCTATTCCCATATTTTTTTTAAACCTGTGGCATGCTTAATAACATGAAACATCTTAACAGCTTAATAATGTGATTTTTTCCTTTAATTGGGCTCACATGACAAACTAATTATGGCAGGTGTCTGAGATTGATATCAGTGATTCAAGGAGCCCTGTGTGTATACACAATATGAGTTTAACTGAAAACAAAAAATGTAAAGTTTATATAAAGTTTATAACACTAAAATCCTATTTGCATAATAATTTGGTAAAATAAATGGTAAATGGCCTGTATTTGTATAGCGCTTTACTTAGCCCCTAAGGACCCCAAATTATTTGAGGGGTGGTGGCTTCGCTGGATCCACTGTCCAGCCGCCGTGTGATGACCCTCCTCCCGGATCCCCCCAACCAAGGAAATTACACCACTTTCAAGGCACTGCTACTGCAGTGCTACTTCCTCTCCGATGCAGAGGGCTGAGAAACTCCTCTCTCTCTCTGGCCTGGGTGATGGCACTTCTCTCGAGCTCATGGAGAGCATTCTGTCCTTGCTAGAAACGGATGACGGCGGATTCCTCTTCACTCATCTCTTCCTCTGACAGTTGCCAGCTCCAGTGCCAACTCCCCGCTGCTGGCCACGGATTACCGCTCACTCGCAGAAGAAGGGGATCACATTCTCCAGGCTAATAGGAGCTTTGGCATCCAGGCGATAGTCCCCAACTCACCGACGGCATCTCCGTGCCCCCACTGATTCTCCTGGGGGCCCCCGACTCATCGATGGTGGCTGGGATCGAGGCATGGCGGCACCACGGAAAAGGACTGTATTTTTACCAGCGTTTTGGTGCTGCAGCACAGCGCTGTCTGCCACCTTGCAGTTTTAATGCCCAGGGAAACAAAGGAATAAGGAAAGGCTGCCCGACTCACACTCGGGAGATGTTTTCTGGTCGACTCCGGCTCCCAGAAGAGCCTCGGGAATTCTCGTGTCGTCTTTGCATACCTTTTTGTATGTTATTTAATTTTAAATAAAACAAATTAAGATTTCCCGCATACCACTACAGGTAGCCCAAGTACAACGAGTGATACGCGTACCAAAGTTTGAGAACCACTGGCCTAGGCTATAAGAATATTGCCAACCCCCTGAAACTGAGCTGCAGCACAGTGGCCAAGAACTCGCCATGGTTAACCAAAGAAGTTGAGTGCACGTGCTCAATGTCATATCCAGAGGTAGTCTTTTGAAAATAGATGTATGAGTGCTGCCAGCATTGCTGCAGAGGTTGAAGGCATGGAGGGTCAGCCTGTCAGTGCTCAGACCATATGCTGCACACTGCATCAAAGCGCTGTCGTCCCAGAAGGTAGCCTCTTCTAAAGCTAATGCACTAAAGCCCGCGAACAGTTTGCTTGAGACAAGCAGACTAAGGACATGGATTACCTGTGTTCTGATGAGACCAAGACAAACGTATTTGGTTCAGATGGTGTCAAGGATGTGTGGCGGCAACCAGGTGAGGAGTACAAAGACAAGTGTGTCTTGCCTACAGTCAAGCATAGTGGTGGGATGTCATTGTTTGGGGCTGCATGAGTGCTGCCGGCACTTGGGACCTACAGTTAATTGAGGGAACCATGAATGCCAACATGTACTGTGACATACTGAAGCAGAGCATGATCCCCCTCCCCTCAGAAACTGAGCCACAGGGCAGTATTCCAATATGATAACAACCCCAAACACACCTTCAAAAAGACCAGTTCCTTACTAAATAAACTTCGGGTAAAGGTACTTGACTGGCCAAGCATGTCTCCATACTTAAACCCTACTGAGCATCTGTGCGGTATCCTCAAATGGAAGGTAGAGGAGTGCAAGGTCTCTAACCATCCACTAGCTCCATCATGTCAACATGGAGGAGTGAAAGAGGATTCCAGTGGCAACCTGTGAAGCTCTAGTGAACTCCATGCCCAACAGAGTTAAGGCAGTGTTAGAAAATATTGGTGAACACACAAAATATTGATACTTTGATACAGTTTGGACATTTTCATTTAGGGGTGTACTCACTTTTGTTGCCAGTGGTTTAGACATTAATAGCTGTATGTTGAGTTATTTTAAGGTGATATCAAATTTACACTGTTATACAAGCTGTACACTGACTACTTTACATTGTATCAAAGTGTCATATATTCAATGTTGTCCCATGAAAAGATATAGTAAAATATTTACAAAAATGTGAGGGGTGTACTCACTTTTGTGAGATACTGTAGGTTCTTGCTCTCACCATAGCAATGATGCTGGCAGTTCAAAACTTGGAGTATCCCTTACACTTGTATGGAGGAAGAAAAATCACATGAATAACAGCCATACACCGCTCCACTGTGGCGTGCAGAAAACATCTCAGGTGGGATCTGCTTGTCATGCCAGTAATGTTGGAAACCACCAGGTTTATCAATGTTAAATTTTTTCCCCATTAGAGAAAACATATCTGGTCGGGTGTTTCGGGAGTGTGCTGACCAGCTTGCAGGCATCTTCATGGACATCCTAAATACATCACTGGACTCAGCTGTGGTACCTGCATGCCTTAAAACCATGAAAATCATCCCAGTGCCAAAGAAGTCCACTGTGTCCTGCCTCAATGACTACCGGCCGATGGCACTTACGCCTATCATCACAAAGTGCTTTGAGAGGCTGGTATTGAGGCACATGAAAATTCAGCTTCCACCGAATCTGTACCCGCTACAGTTTGCTTACTGCCCAAACCGCTCCATATATGATGCCATCTCGTCTGCTCTTCACCTTTCTCTCTCCCATCTCGACAAAAAGGACAGTTATGTCAGAATGCTGTTTATTGACTTCAGCTCAACATTCAACACAGTCATTCCCCAGAAGCAGTGTTGGAAAGGTTACTTTTAAAATGTATTCCACTACAGATTACAGAATACATGCCGCAAAATGTATTTTGTAACGTATTCTGTTACGTAATGTATTCTGAATACTTTGGATTACTTAATATATTATCAAGCTTTTTACAACTACATGAATGTACTATTGCTTTGTGATTTATTACTATTACTGAAGGATACTCGCCATACCAATACCAGCTAGATTAAATCTTAATATAAATGAGTAACAGTAGGGTGGACATTAGGTAAGGCTGCACTTTTTGCAGTGATCTCGTACAGAAAACTATTCCACACGTATATAAAACAGGTCCGCAGCTCCAAACCTTAGTAAAGACCTCTGGCTAATATGTCGGGTTCCATGTCGGCTCATAGCTGAAAAGTAGCTTTACTTTGTTGTCTGGCTCAACTTTGCTAGCGAGAGACAGAGAGCGGCATTGAAAGGCTGCTCCAATGGAACTTATTGTTTCAGAGGAAAACACAAACACAGTGTACAGTCGAGTCTTAATAGCTTACTTGCAACTGGGCTCATCAGGCACTCTTTTTGGCTGCAGTGGCTGTTATTATATTTACATGCTTCCCTCTCCTGTTTCTGGTCAGTGACAACTTGTACTCATTTCGACTCTCCTTTTTCTCCCTCCCTCGCGCTCACAGACACATAACAGGTATGGCAGTCCATTCTCTCTGCAGCAGGGACTACACTGCCCACGAGGCTACATTTTTTAGGGCTATGCCTGTAACACTCTGCCTATTGCCTTCATATTAAATAATTTTTCAAATTAATAAAAATATTTATTTATTTTATTTTAAAAATATTTCTTCACGTCATTTATGTGGGCCGCAGTAGAGGTGACGTGGGTCGCGAGATTGAGACACAGGCATTAGAGCCTCTTAATGCGTGTTTTGTTTGGGTTTCCATCGGCGGTGAATTACCAAAAATAGAGAGGGGACAGCCTAACATATGAAACAGGAAAGACCGCCGTGTAATCCATTTATTTCAACAAAGTAACTGTATTCTGAATACTACCCTTTTAAACTGTAACTGTACCAGAATACAGTTACTCATATTTTGTATTTTAAATACGTAACACCGGTACATGTATTCCGTTACTCCCCAACATTGCCCAGAAGCTGGTAAAGAAGTTGGACCTACTAGGAATAAACACCACTCTCTGCAATTGGATCTTGGACTTCCTAACTGACAGGCCACTGAAGAAGGCCAGTCTCCCTGATCTCACATCATTTTACCAGGAAACCATTGAGAAACCATCTGCTGCTACATCACTATCTGGTACGGGAACTGCACCCTCACTGAAAAGCAGTCTCTGCAGCGGATAGTGAGGACAGCAGAGAGGATCACTGGAGGCCCTCTCCCACCCAACTCTACGACAAACACATCATCCGACGTGCGAACAGCATAGAAAGGGACACTTTCCACCCCCTCACATGTTCTCCCTCTTTCCATCTGACAGACAGTTTCGCAGCATTTAAACCATAACGACCAGACACTGCAAGAGCATCTTCCCCCAAGCAGTCAGAGCCCTCAACTCACTACCACCAAAGGACTGATATACACATACACCTTTACAAAAACCTTAAAATACTCACCAAAAGACTCACAAATCCACTATAAACTGGACCTGGGAACAATATGCTTATTTGCACACTCAGTCACATAGTTACTGAACACACATCTAAATTATACTATATTTGCACATTTTGCATTGTCTATGCATTGTCTACAATATCCTGAAAATAACTTGAACCTGGTATTCAATACTTATTGCACAACCCACTTTGTCTTGTCTTTGTTTATTGTACAGTAAGTACTGTATAGTTATCACGGTCAGATTTTGCCCATTCCTTTCTTCTTTAAATGTGAAGTGGTGTCGGAATTTTAAAGTAAGAAATGCATTCCTGCCCGTGCACTGATAGCTCTGTTGTGCTGGCTCTGGGTCCATTGTGTAACTGATACCACCAACATTAACAGAACGCTTACATTAGTGCCTCTTATTGCGTGTTTTGTTTGGGTTTTCAGCAATGCATGGAATTACAAAAATTAGAGAGGGGATAAAGAGGCGATAACCTAACATATGAAACAGGAAAAGACCCCTGTGTATTCAGTTTATTTCAACATAGTAACTGTATTCCGTTACAGTTACCGCTTAAATACAATTTAAATATTTAAGCGGTAAATGTAACAGAATACAGTTACTCATATTTTGTATTTTAAATACGTAACACCGGTACATGTATTCTATTACTCCCCAACACTGACCATACAAAATATGATTTCTTTGCCATTTTTCAAATGGTCTTAAACCTTTGATCGGGACTGTACATGTAGTTAGCGGGGTTATATTAATTGGTGGTTCTGCCTCTTTGTGTTAAGAATAAGACAGACTGACAACCTGTCTAGGACAATTCATGCCTCTTGCCCTATAGCAGTTGGCTCATGACCCTGAACTGGGAGAAAATATATGGATAAACCACTAAATGACTATAGTCACAACCACTAAATGCAAACTGCCTTGTCAGTCATGGGTCGTTTGTAATGTAAGTGTGAGGCTTCATAGACAGATCCACTCCTTTATTGTTTTCAAAACATAATGACACTGCAGAAATACCAACTTCTAAACTTTAGAACAACAGTTTACAAACTAATAGGTGACAATTATTGTCATTTGCCATCTATGGGGAACAAAGGAGAAAAGTAGCATGAGCAGAATGAATCGCATTTTTAATATAAAATAAACAAGACTCTACAGACAATACTGCACGAACCTTTAGTTTATTTAATATACTTTGATAATTTGTTATTGAAGAAGAATGAGACAGTTACACCAATTTTAGGTGCTGCCCTATATGATTATCAGGGCACAAATTAATAAAGTAACCCAAAGAAAGCGGGGGGAAACAACCGAATCCACCCCCAGGCTAGGGGTAGGCCAGGCTAGATTCATAAAAACAGGTAAAATACGTTTTTTAATAGGAGTTAAATTATACAGGATGATAACACACAGCGAGCCATCTGTGTCATTTTAAGATGTCAAAAAATCCGAAGGGTCCACACACTAAATGATCCCCTGTCATTTTGTCTAATTCGGGCTTTTAGCTCCATTGCGTTAATTTTTCTGGCATACTGTGTTTGTGCCTAAAGCGCATTGTTTATTTATGTCATCTTTGGAGATGTTCGGCGTCAGTGTGTCGTCTCCCGAGGGAGCGGCACTGACCTTAAGAAGTCCTCCATCTGAGCACGATACATCACTACAAAGACACCGGTTTAACGTGCAGAGTGTTTGCACAGAGGCGCTAAATCAGTCGACACGATGACAGCCAGCCTGCACCTTGGCTAATCTCATGATCCAGCCGTGCACGCTCGTTCGCCCCCATTCTCTGCGACTGAGAACAACAGCCGTGACTGCCATGTTTAAAGAGACAAAACAAACAATTGGTGCAGTCTTACCGCTTGAACATTCCCTCCATATCCTTAATCTGCTTGCGGGAGAACTCTTTGAACTCGGTGTAAGGGTTGAAGACCCGGGTCGCTCGTGGTGCAGCGTTGCCCTCGTTGATGTCCAGCCTACGCGTCAGTTTGGCGGATAGCTCGGATGATGAATCTCCACAGGCAGCATCTGACCCCTGCGGTTTGGGTCGGACAGGGCTCTGTTCGGGCTCGGGCCTCGGTACGGCCTCCTGTGTAGCAGAAAGCCGCGATTGCAGCTTTCGTGCGAGCTCTTCAGATGCCATGACGAGGATGGAACCCTACTTTGTGAGGCTGTCAGAGAGGATGGAGCGCGAGTGCTACCACCGTTAAAGTGCGTGCACCCGTTAACGAGATACACAAAAGTGTTTCCGGTTGAACTTCAGAATAATTTTTTCTGCGTTTGTACATGTTTGCAAAATGAGCCGATTACTCGCTCCCTAAATGAATGCTAGCAAATGTCTAGGCTGGCTGCTATGTCTTGCTTTAGCAAACACAAGGAGACAACTCAAAATTATGCTGGTTTAAACTGAAGTAATTCAGAAGACGCTAATATCCGGGAAAGCCGCTTTATTGTTTAAGTGCGTGGGCAACGTTAGGTGAACAGTTTCCCGTTATGTCTGATCTAGACTTCTGGGGGAGCCTTTGTACAGTCTTCTCTACGTCGCTGCCCACCAGAGGCGGTCCTAGCCTGTTTGGTGCCCTGGGCTAATGCGCCGTCTCGACGGGGGCACATTGCCAACTGTGACTTGTGAAAATAATCTGTTTATATTTGTTATTAAACTTAGTTATGTTTGGTTAATGTTTTATATGGAATCATACCTATGTGACAAATACATAATACTACATAATACTTTGAACTTGTGCTACTCTCACCTTGATTAACAACACTAAAGACAATGCATCATTAGAATACAAAGAGACTGCACCAATCACTGACAGAAACCTTTCCTCTAGTCATGCAATTTATTGTTCACAAATTTGCAAAGTTATGTGTTGATGTACTTTTTCTTAACTTCATCTGCACAATTGTTACACTAGTTCCAGTGGCTGTAATGCTATGATATATTTTATTAGTCCTTACTATCAGCTTGCTAAACATAGGGATACCTCACAGGTCCTGATGATTTGGTCTTGTTGAACAAGTTATGAATATTGTGGGGCATTTGTTTGCTTTTTAAAAAAAAAAATATTTGTACAGTTCTGAGGTAAAATGAGTATTTAAATATAAGAATGTTTAGTTTAATAAAAAGGTGATTTAATGGTTTACTTGAAGGGGATTTCTGATTCCTATTGCTCTTTTTTCCAGAATATATATGTCGCGACTGGGGCAGCAGTCGTGCGGAGGTGAGAAGGAGGATCCAAATAGCAGACTGGTGCAAGACCAGGACCAGGACCAAAAACGGAGGCCCCAGAGTCCCAAACAAAACGTCCACAACATACACTCAGGTGGCCGGCCCGGGGGCCGATAGCACAGAAGGCCAGGATGAGACAGTCCAGAGGGCCAGCCGTGAAGAAGTCATGGTGGCGCCCAAACAGTTCAGGAGGCCAGCCACGCGGGAGGCGGTGGCGGCACGCAAACAGTTTAGGAGGCCGGCCACGCGGAAGGCGGTGGCGGCAACAGAAGTCCGGAGGCCGGCCACACGGAAGGCACGGACCGTCTGTGCTTTTGTTCTGATCACAGTCCTGCTGTATGCCGTTTTCACAATGATTGGCCGAGACCACAGACATCAGCTAGTTGGCTACGGCTTTGACTTTCACTGTGGCCACATCAAAAGCAAAATGGTGTGCCCTGTTTAGCAATTTCTGCTATCTACGCCTTATTTTTAGCCCAGGGTTGGCTGAAAAGATGTGAATAATGTTGAATTTCTCTAATATGCTGAAAACTCTCAAACACATACAGAGAAAAGTGCAGCCAAACACTGAAGCATTGTCCCTAGTGTAAGGATATGTTTGACACACTATTTCTGTTTTGAATTATAATTGATCGATCTGATTCAGGTGGGAGTTTTACTAGACACATCAACTCTTGCGGCGAGGAAGCCTTTTTTAAAGCTTTACTCGGTCTGCACTGCAGTATTACACAAAATGTGCAATTTTTAAGCAAGTGGTAACCTGAGGTGAAAGGCTAAATTGTCAAAAGTCGTTTAGCTGCTAGTCCCAGAGGTCAGTCAGTCTCCACCTTGCTAAAATGCTCCATTTTACATTATTAAAAAACATGTTTACAGCCTTGTTAAAGTGATCAGAACAAAAGCACAGACGGTCACTAAAGGACTTCAGTCAGTCAGTCATCAATTACCCAGAAGACTATGTGGGAAGTACAAAAGCCACCTAATTACATTTAATCTCAACTCTAGATGTAAAACAGGAGGTTAACATAATATCACTTAACCATCTTCATGGTTCAGTGATGCCAAATGACTACACTAATGAAAGCCAGTGTGCCTCACTAACACCCTCTGACTGGTCATTTTTTGCGAGACAAGGCACTCTTGAAAATCCAATTTTCTGTGTGCTTGGTTTCTTTTTTATGTCTGTTCACTTGTCGTGTCCTGCGTCAAAGAGATTATTATTTTATTTTTTGTGCAGTTTTTCTCCCTCTCTCTAAATCTATCATTTACAGCAGGTACAATACTTGGATAGGGCAAATCCTTTCTGCATGAGCTCCCCTTATGTGGCAAGGACTTGAAAGGGGATGGAAACTGTTGAGCAGAAGGAATGAGTTCTGCGGTTTTGAATATGTCATTGGCTTTATAATCTCAGGAGGTAGGGCCACGCTGTATAGGGGGGGAAAAAAAATCTCAGACATTAAGAATTTAAGTCTTTGGGGGTTTAAGCAGGAAAACACTCTACAAACTGAACCTTAAAGAAGGAAAATAAACAAAGCTTTAAAACCCACAGTGGGAACATATACATAAGCATAAAGCTAACACGCCTGCACACGTTTCACGTGTCTCATTGGTTGCTATCTAACTGTCATAGATCACGAGGCGTTACTGCACTTGTAGCTTGTAATGGGTCTGTACAAGTAATGGGAGAATGGCTCGAATGTGACTGACAAATTGCCAATTTTCTTCCCAAACGCAGAGGGCCTCTAATACTCCCCCCGTATAGTTTGTGCTCTCATAAGACACATTGCAGGACTCATTCTAGGCAGAAAACTTCTAGTAAAAAGCACCAGAAAAAGGAAGACGTATCAAGAAAAAAAAAAAAAAAAAAAAAAAAAAGGAAGGCACGGACAGGATGGCGGCATGCCAGCGGCAGTACCAGGCGAGGATGAGGAGGAGGATGAGGCTGAAGCTGCATCTGAGGCTGAAGCCGGACCAGGTGAAGCTGCAGACGAGGCCGAAGTTGACGCTGAAGCTGCAGGCGGGGATGACGCTGATGATGATACTGCTGCCGGCGAGGATGATGCTGATGATGATGCTGCTTCCGGCGAGGAAGATGCTGCTGCTGATGATGCTGCAGGCGAGGATGATGTGGATGAGGGTGATTTTTCTTTCTTTTTCTTGCTTTTTCTCTCTTTTTTTTTTTGCCTGTCCCGTTTGGCTCTTTTGCCATCAGAATTATTGTCTAAAGGCAAAGAAAGATGCCCAACGGATTTACTTTACCAAATGGACCATCCCAGCCTTGCCGTAATGGTCTATTTGATTCACCTTTTATTGTTTATTTTATTTTTTATTTTCATTTGCTAGATACGGGACAGACTTGAATGAGGAAAAGAAAAGGGAGAAAGAAAGAGGGAAAAAAAACAGCAGAGAAGAGGGACGGGGATAAAGGGCAAAAAACAAAAACCAACAAAATAAGCAGACAAAAATACATATATCAATCACCTGGATCACCTGTTGAGAAAGAAAAAAGAAAACAAGCATTTAACAAGGGATAAACAACATCATGCTGATCTATGGGAATATAACAGTAAATACTAAGTGTTAAACATTATTGTGCAGCACGTAAGATCGACAGCGCACAGTGTGCTTTAAGGTAGGAGCTAAAAAGGGTGTAGTTTGTGTGTGTGAGCACCCGTGTGTACACCTGTGAGGGATGAGGCTGACGCTGTGGATGAGGCTGCAGGCGTGGATGAGGCTGACGCTGCAGGCTGGGGGGATTGAGGAGCCTGTCCAGCCACCACATGCGCTGCAGGCGGCGATGAGGCTGACGCTGCAGGCGTGGATGTGGATGAAGGCGCGGAGGCTGGACCAGACGAGGATGAAGGCACGGAGGCTGGACCAGGCGTGCGAGCCGCAGGTGGTGGCGCTGCAGGCAACAGCGTGGGAGCCGCAGGTGGTGGCTGGACGGGCTCCTCGGCCCCCCCAGCAAAAGCAGCAGGCTGAGGCAGTTCCTCGGACCCCTCAGAGAAAACAGTCACAGAACCAGCAGGCACGTGGGCCTCTGGTACACACGAAACAAAACCAGCAGGCTTGTGGGTCTCTGGCACACACAGAGCAAAACCAGTAGGCACGTGGGCCCCTGGCACACATAAGGAAGACTGCAGTTGCGCGGAGCACTGACCCTGCTCAGGCAGCGACAGCCAGGTGCAGTCCTCAACTGGCTTCTTAGCCTCCAGGGGTCCAGAGTCAGGTGAGGGCTGCAATTCAGCCTCTGGGGAGGCCCTGGAGCAAGTAACAGTCTGAAAACTAGCCAGTTCATGAGGAAATATGTCAGTATTAATATGTTTGTCTCTCTGCTCAAGGTGAGCACTAGAAAAACAGTCCAAAATGGGCGGGGTAGGCACAGCCTCCTGAAGAGGGGCAAGCGACGACTGTGACTGAGCAATTAACTGTGCTACTGACTGCTCTATGGACTGCCATAGAGGTTGTAATGATGCTAGTTGTGATGGTGGCTGAGAGGCTGACTGAGCTAATGGCTGCTGAGCAGCTAACTGAATTGATGGCTGAACAGGTTGTACTGACAGACATGGAGCAGGTAAAGTGGGGAAATCACTGGGAGTGCCATCCCCTGTCACGAAACACTCAGCCCCAGAGTACAAAGTCAGAAATAACACGATCAGTTTCCTGTATACTCACCACAGCCAGGCGCGCTGAAGTGCCAAACTCCGGGATGACAGTGGCGGAGGTGCAAGTGAGTTTTATTTACGGTGAATAATAACCAAGGTGCGTGCAGAACTGAACATAAACCTAAACTGGGAAAACTAACACAAAAGGAGGACACGGTGAAACACAAAATAATGCTGAGTACACAGAAGATTCACGGAGAAACACAGAGGATGAATACAGACGACGCGACAAGGAACACAGGCACACACAGGTGGGAGACACAGCTGGACCTGATTAGCCTGACGAGACAGGGGAACACTAATACCAGGGACCAACAGAGGGAGCACCAACCCAGAAACCCAGCATTCAAAACACAAATAATAATGGATTGGATTTATATAGCGCTTTTCAAGGCACCCAAAGCGCTTTACAATTCCACTATTCATTCACTCTCGCATTCACACACACTGGTGGAGGTAGCTACAGTTGTAGCCACAGCTGTCCTGGGGCAGACTGACATTCTGGCCGATGGTGTGTGTCTTGCCCAAGGCCAGAGAGCAAGGGGATCGAACCAGCGACCTTCCGGTTACAGATACGCTTCCCAACCCCCTAAGCCACGGTTTAACAAACTGTTTTTGCGCAGTTTGTCACACTCTGCGTTTGCTAGCTCGGGTAGAGCTGCTTCCTAGAGAGAGAAAAAGAGTACAAGATAACTTCACTCAGAGATGGAGAAAGATGGAAGAGGAGAGGAGTGGTAATATTTAAAGGAAGGACTGCTCAGTGGTAATTAATAAACTGGAAATTTAAAGTTTGTAAGTTCTCATTTTTAAATCAGATATTGGATCTGACTATGAAGTTTAGTTATGTTTTTTCATATTTTGAAAATCATGTTCAGTTTGAACATGATTTGGGATAAACAGGTTAGGTTGTTGTGATGGATTTAAAGTAAAGAATAGTGTGCTGGGTTGGTGTACAGCAGCAGCTATAGTGTTCCTGTTGTTCTTGTTGCAAAAAGGGTATCAAAGATTGATTTGATGATGCTTAGATCCATTCACTCAATTCCACCTTCATACCAACTTTATATGTCTAGTATAAAGACAGCAACAGTGTAGTGTCAGTGTAGGGGAGGGAAATCAGCCAAGACAGCTCATGAAACATCTTCTTACACCTCTTTAAATTCAGACATCCAAGTCCACAATGAACAGCAGCAGCACAAATCAGTTGATCACAGCCTGTACAAAAAGGAAACCTACTGGAGCTCAAAATAGAAATTCTTGTCAGCTGGCGTTCTTTTCCCCATGCTTAGCCAACCAATACAACCAATTTTAGGGTTTCTCCACCTCCTGAATCCCATTGTAACCCCTGACCGTACTCATTTGCTGTTTCAATTAGGAGGCAAAGTCAGCATCTACAATATAGGCAACAGAAAACAGAGCCCTTTTTTCTCCTTATTTTTCACTACTCCTGTTCTATATAATTGATTGAAGCTAAATGACTTCATTAGAATTAAAATTTAGACTTAATTTTTTGGGTTTTGCTTACCTGGATGATTGAACATGCATGTTTTCATTAAGAGAAATAAAGTTAGTGCTTTAATCACTTAGTGATTTGCTCAACTGTATGAAGCCTGTTGACATAGTGAAAGATTTTTTTTAATGTTAGAAGACAACTAATAATGGTCATGAATATGAATAATGGCAAGGAGGTTTTCTAAAGACAAGATATATAGATATATAGAGAAATAGCTATCTATCTATGAATGTTTTTAAATACTTCTAGTAGTTACCCGTGTTTCCATTGTAACTCCAGCCACTCCAATAAATCGCTGGAGCTGAGCTGTGATGTCATCACGCCCGCGTCCTCCCATGGAAGTCTAGACTCCCGAGTGAACTTACTAAGTACAAACTAGCAAATAGGGAAATTGCGTACTTTAGTTGGTCAGATTTTTATTACGTTGCACTTCTTAGCCCTCGTGATTTTTCCGACACACATTTCCTCGACCTTGATCTTCCTTGATGTTTTCGATCGAGGTTATGGAAAGGTGGATAAGAGTTACGTTTTGGACTGCTTGTCGTCAGCACTACCGGAAGTTGAAACATGAAACTCATCGACGGTGAAGCGGAAGAATGACAGTCGGTGTGATACATATGTTTCTGTGTGTCAAGTCCTTAATGATACTGGACAAATTTGAAAATTTGAAAACCTAAAAGGAAACGGCATACTGCATGCGTTAAGCTACTTTCCTGGACAACGTGTGGTCGGGAGACGAACGATAAGACGGTGGTATGTCTTATTGTATTTTATGTGTAGTTTGCATGATTGTTAGCTATGAGACAGTGGCATTTGCAGAAGAGACGCAGACGCTATATGTAGTCTAAGCAGAGTTATTATATTCTTAGAAATACCAAAATATGTCTAAATAAATATGAAGGCTATCACAAAGGGGGCTGGTGACGTGTTAAATAAAGACATCTTGTGGAATTTGGTGAGAAACAGTATTTCGTTTCAGGCTGGGTAACACCATACGAAATGACAATAAACGTCTTGAGTCTTAAGAAAACAAATGCATGCAGATGTATGCAGATGTAAGATTGTTTTTGCATCAGTTGTGTGACTTTATGCTTTAACTGTTAACAGAAAACTTCCCGAGACAAAGAAGCAGCAGAAAAGGATGAATCTCCTCCCCCACAGGTTGGTGATTAACTGAACCTTGATGCCTAGTGACTTAAAGGCCCTGGCATAGTAGTGGGGATGTACGATATATCGAATATACTCGATATATTTCTATGTACGACGGTTAAAAGGGCATATCTTAAGCTGTCCTGCAGATAATTCACTGTGAGTTATTTTTCTCCCACACAGCGCAAATGCATCATTAATTCCACCCTCCCAACTGGAAAATTTTTCTACCCAGCACACTGTTTATATACTATGTCTTTTTATATACTACCATATAGGGAAAAATATGGCGATAGCGGGAGTTTCAGAGCGAGGGAATGAGACTCACTGTCATTTGGATTCACTGCTAAATGTAACAGTACAGTCAATTTAGAACAGGTCACTTACTAACCGGAAGGTTGGTCGTCCATTCCCAGTCTGCCCAGTCTGCATGTCCCAGATAATCTGGGACTCCCCACCATTTGACCTTAGAACTGAAGAAGCTTCTCGGATGAGAGGTGAAATGTCTTCAAGTAACTTAAAGAAGTCCAGACGCTTTTCTTTGCAAGCTCCTTTGACTACTTCTATAAACTGTATTTATTATAACTGTATTTATTATAGTAGCAACAGCACCCCCCTTAGTCAGTGTGCAATATCACCGATCAAACGGCACCTCACTCTGTGTGTGTGTGTGTATGTGTGTGTGTGCATGCGTGCGTGTTGCCAAAAGAGGATCAACAAGCTACTGAATCATGGAGTGTACTTATGTACTTACTGATTTACACACTGCTTCTGCATTTCGGCTTGTTAAATAAGTAGTGGAAGGTGTGTAAACTGCTAGGACATGTCATAACTTAGGACCAGTGACTACATGTGTAGTCACTGGAAAGTTAGTTTCATCTTTATGTCAGCACTCATAGAAACAGGCTTTGCTCAATGTTTCTGTTGAGTGTGTGAAAAATGTGCAAGAAGTTGAGGTATGTTAGGCTGTGTAGAGACATTGTCCATACAATAGTTGATGTGACTATTTTCCACAATGGGATGTAGTAAAGAACCACCATCTACTTGTGGCAAATGTTAATGCAAATGCAAAGTATTATGCAGAATAATATTAATATGCTGTTAATCGTTTTATGAATTTCACTTTTTTGTAAACGACGACTGGTGTCATTCATTTAAACTGGTTCATATTTCCATTGTTTTCTTTGTTTGTAATAAAGACCCAACAGAATTCTTAGGAACCTTGCAGGAAGTTTCTCAGAGCAAAAGTAGACAGGTTTCATTTGTGTTTATATTAATTGTGTGCAGTTGCGTAAAAGTCAGTGCTTTGGAGGTGTAATAACTTATATCTGCTGCAATATGCAAACAACAGCTTGTTCCTACATGTTATTCCTTAGCGTGATTATCAGATTAAGTAAGCAGCAAAGTAATGAAAGCAAGTTGTGCTTGAAATGTTGTTCTCTGTGCATTTGTATTTTATTAAGGTTGTAAGCAACAGCTGAACTAATTGGCATGATGCATTATTTTTTCCAGACAGATGAGTCATCTACTCAAAACATGGAGGATGTGGCAGATGGGAATGGAGGCTGCACCCTGGCCAGTCTCTGGTTTTTACTGCAGGAAGTTTACTACCTCAAACTCTTTAGAACCAGGTCCACACTTCAGTTCATTTTCTCAGTTATTGTCTCTTAAATGCAATATCAGTCAATTGTTTGGTAGTAATGTCACAGTACTTTGTAGAACAGTACAATGATGGTATTTCCTTGTTACAAAATAAGGCCTGCAATATGGGCCTTTTGCCCTTTCATTTTTTACAAAGTTGTTTTACATTGTACATTGTTGTTGTACATCACTTAGCCGTAATAGACTGGGGTGTTCTTGTTACCCTACTGGGTGGGAGGGCGACATGAACACCCAAGTTTATGAATACAATAACTCGGGTGGAGTTTCAAATGGATACCCTAGGTATACAGCACTGTGCAAAAGTTTTAGGCTGGTGAGAAAAAATGCTGTAAACAAAGAATGCTTTCAAAAATGAAAGTGTTAATCAAAAGTGCCGATGCTTCCATCCAGCAGACGCTTTCACAGCATCGGGTCCCGATCCTCCAGACTGCGAAATAGCTTTTTCCCGCAAGCCATCAATCTCACTACCGGCTCTCCCACCACACACACACACACACACACAAACAAACAAACAAACAAACAAACAAACAAACAAACAAACAAACAAACAAACAAACAAACAAACAAACAAACAAACAAACAAACAAACAAACAAACAAACAAACAAACAAACAAACAAACAAACTGTTAACTGACTCTATTGCACTCCCCGTACACTGCCTTTGTAATGGAGATGCTGCTTATGGACAGTCATTACTCTCAAGAATTCTGCTCATGTTTACAAGTTGCTACACTGGTCACTTTAAATCACTTCAAGGTGACCTTAAGCGTCAAACTGTAAATTGTAAATTTCAAATAAATTGTTACTGATCCCTTTGCCCCTAGTCCTGAATTGTATATTTATTTTCTACTCTTGTTATATTTGTTTGTTTTTACACTGATGCACCTGGAGCCTTGTCATCTCGTCTCTCTATATACTGTACTGTATATAGCGGAGATGACAATAAAGTGTAATTTGACTTTGACTAATCAACAAAATGCAGTGAATGTACAAAAGCGAAATTGAAATCAAATCAAGATTTGGTGTGACCACCCTTTGCCTTCAAAACAGCATCAATTCTTCTAGGTACACTTGCAAACAGTTTTTGAAGGAACTCGGCTGGTAGGTTGTTCCAAACATCTTGGAAAACTAAGCACAGATCTTCTGTGGATGTTTCCTCGCACCTTTCTGTCTCTCCCAGACACACTCAATGATGTTGAGATCAGGGCTCTGTGGGGGCCATACCATCACTTCCAGTACTTTTTGTTCTTCTTCACACTGAAGATAGCTCTTAATGACTTTGGCTGTATGTTTGGGGTCATTGTCCTGCTACAAGAATACATTTGGGGCGAATAAACAATCATTTATATTTCTGAAAGCATTCATTGTTTACAGCATTTTTTCACGCCTGCTTTAAACTTTTGCACAGTACTGTGTATACTAAAACATTTGAGTAGTGTGGATCTCAGTGATCTCAAACTCAAGGTCAGAGTCCAAAAAGGAAGGAGGAAAAGACTTTTTCACAGCACTGTACATCAGGATAAAACAGATTCAATTTGATCATTGTATTAAATTAATTATTGCATTACCACTTTAATAAGGTTTCATCACATCTGAGAAAATCCACCACTTAAAGAATAAAAACACCTTCTTTTTCTTTCTCTCTATAGACCCAATAGAGATCCACAAGAGAAAGCTCCTCCTATGGTTTAGCCACCTTCCTCAGGAGGAAAAACAGTTTGGAGGTTTCTTCAGCCCTGAGACCATGCATGTCGACCCACTGATCCTTGAAACTGATGCTGAGGAGAGGGCAGGACTACTCGGCTCTCCATTCCAAACCCAAACACACTGTAATCGCTCTGTAACTGTGGAACAGCTGTTTCAGCACACTGATACCTGGAGTGATGGCCGGGGGCTCAATGTCCTCATCTATGGTGCTGTGGGAACAGGGAAAAGTACAGTGGTCCGAAAGCTGGTGCTAGATTGGTGTGCTGGCACCACTCTGAGCCACTTTCAGCTGCTGATTCCTTTCTCTTGTGAGGACCTCAGTCAACTGTCAAAGTAAGATGGTTCTCTTACTTTTTATCACATGTAGAAAATTTATAGAGGCACAACTTTATTGATTGGGATTTAATGTACTGGTTGTTATACTTATCATTTTTATTTTCTTAGGTCCTAATATACATTTTAAATCTCTGACAAACAGTGTTTTAGTTTGCACATTACATCTATTTTCTTTTATTTAGTTTAACATTATGAATGCTTTTAACTCTGCCTTAATCGCCTTTCAGTTAAAGTGCAGGAGAACTCAGCAGGAAAAAGGTAGTTCTCTATCCACTATTAGCTTTCCATGTAATCATATTTGGGACAAGCCAGCATCAGCAAATTTATGGTTTTAGACTCATTTAAAGTTGTTGCAAAGATTGCATTCATAGCAGGCTAACAAATAACCACCAAATTGTTTCTTTGTTAACCCTCGTGCATTATTCTGAATTATCCTCCACACTCCTGTACACACGCACACATACACATTGACTTCAGGAGATCAAAATTACAACAAACATAGTACAATTACTAGGGTTGTCAGTAAAATTGATACCTGTATACTGATGCATATTACAAATTACTATGAGATTAAATACAGACCGTCTGTATGAGAGATGCAGCCACACAGCTCATACCCTTGCTAGCAGATGAAGTAGTTCACAACACTGAACACTTTATAAGGAATGTAAGTACATTTTCATTTATATATATTTTTTTCATTCTGTCCTGTCTGGCAGCTTTTGCAATCAGAATTATGATCTGAATGCACTGTGCCAAATGCATTTTGGTTTTCCAAGATATATAAGTGTTAGCCTACCTTCTGCTACTATTTAATCAGTAAATACCAAGTCACAGCAAGCATAGCACGACCTCAAGAATCCTTTTTGTTTTTATTTTTTTCTTGTATTACCTAAGATAATATTAAACGGGTTGTCATCATTGGCGGAGCGGGGGGGGGGCTTACTGGGCTTAAGCCCGGGTTGTTTTGTCAGAAGCCCGGGGTCTTTTGGAGTGTAATTTTTCATAGTTAGATGCCTTTCTGACAACTGTATAAAACAAAAACTACACACAATATTCGAAGCACATAGCGCACACTGTGGGAATTTACGACTGTGCATAAATCCCCCCTAATATTGGTATGATCCGAGCTCAGACACTAAGTGACTGAGCGAGGGGGCGGGGGCAGCTGCTGCCTGTTGGAGAAACGGAGCCAGGCAGACAGAGGAGAACTGAAGTTCGACCAGGTACCAAAGCAAATCATTCGTACTGTACAAATAATGTAAATATGACGGTGTATCACAAAAGATTGATGTCAAACTGATCACTTGACCCATATTACGTTACTTCTCTTCAAGTGAATCAACAAATGGCGAAATGAAAAGCCGAACAACAACAATGCTGTTTCTTTAGAGAGTCTTAGCTTACATGTGTGTTTATTTCATATTTTCAGTTGTTACCCTCCACGGCTAAATAAATCGGTTTCAGTAATGTACTGATATACAAGAATGGACATAAGGGGCTTCTTTCAAAGAAAAAACTCTGGTAGATGTTATTTTATACATTATGCTTTGTATTTTGTTCAGTATATTCCTATGCAAAACAAGCAAAACACAAGAACATTTTTTTACTGTACAACATCAATTTAGAGTAAACTTGTTTTGTTTTGGGCAAATAAATATTGAAATATCTTTTGAATTAATTAAATGTCAGAATAAAGAGAGACAGAGCTTCTATTTTTTATCACTTTCATCAAATTTAGGAGTACATATACACTAAGTTTATTGTTAATTAATAAGAAAACTGCAGACGATTCCATTCTGAGCTGAAGAAGCTTCTGATAGGTTAGCAGAGTCCATGTGAGTAAATTGGTGGCACACCTGCAGATGCATATAAGGCAAAACACAGAGCCTGTTTCTGTGACATGGGAAAATCAAGAGATGTCAACCAAAACACCAGGAAAAGAATTGTGGAGCTCCATAAGTGTGGCTCAGTTTGGAATACAATTTGGTGCCATTTACAATTAAGAAATACAGATAGTTTCTCTCTTTACTCTTAAAGTTAACAAATATGTTTTTTATATTTATCAATCTAAAAAAAAATAAACATTTAGTCTGATTTGATGTTACAATTAAAAAAGTGTTTTTATCTGAAGAGTGTTTAAATATCTGGTTTCAACTGTATATTTGATGATGTTGGTGTTTGGTTTGATTGTCAGCACAAAGAGAGAGAGAGGAACAGAGAGGGAGAGAGAGGAGCAGGGAGAGAGAGAGGAACAGAGAGGGAGAGAGAGGAACAGAGAGGGAGAGAGAGAGGAGAATGAGGACAGAACAGAGAGGGAACAAGAGCAGGTGAGACAGACATCAATCAATCAATCTTTATTTATAAAGCACTTTTCATACAGAAATGTAGCACAAAGTGCTTTACATGGTTAAAAGTAGAGATGGACCGATCCGATATTACGTATCGGTATCGGTCCGATACTGACCTAAATTACTGGATCGGATATCGGAGAAAAATAAAAAATGTAATCCGATCCATTAAATATCACGAAAGCACCTCACAAAACTTGCAACACGCCGTAACTCGCCTCAGAACGTTAGCACGTCGGAGCAGTATGCATCACGTGATAGAGCGGCTGTGGCATGCGGGACCTGTCGGTGGTCTGGATAGCATGTGGAGCTTCGCTAGCAACCCGGCATTTCATCTCCGACAAAGTTATCCCCGAGAGAAGTAAAGCAAGTGTGTAAGTCCATCTCTGAATGTTTGTAAAGCATTCCTGCGTTAAGCTTAACAAGCAATATATGGAGCGACTGCCTCTTCTTGCTGCTACTTCAATCATGAAACTGCTTAACGATCAGCTGATCGGCTTTTCTGTCGCGAGTCCGTGTCTCTTCTTTGTTTTTGGCCCACTTTGCACCAGAAAGAGGAAACCAGCAGCTGAACAACAGCAGCACGTTTAAGCTTGATCAGCTGTTGTTAGAATTTATTTAATATTACTTTCTACTCCAGGATCTTTTTCTACGTAGCTGACGCTGGTAACTGTGCAGGGGCGGATCTAGCAAAGTTTAGCCAGGGGGGCCGATAGGGCATGAACAGGGAAAAGGGGGCACAAAGACATACTTTTCTTTCTTATTCTCATTTAAAATGTCTAGCTTTTAATAAATAATTATCTGAATCTTACACCCAAAGTTTTAATTTGATGCAAAATTAATAGAAGTCCATTACTGTATATAGTAACTATTAAGTCTAATATATATACCCTAGTAAGCTATAGTACTTTTTCCTTTGGGAAGGTACCATCTGTGCAGTCTGCAATTTTGTTGAAGAAAGATGTTGAATCTATTTAATATTTCTTGAAAAATAATTGATTTCTGTGCATTTTTTTTCACACTGCATCAAATTAAGGTTGATTACGTCGATTAAGCATCATGAGGTGGAGCGTGAGGGGTGGTTCCCTATTTTTTATTTATTTATTTTTGTTGTTGCTGGGAGTTGGAACCCTATTAGTTAGGTTGCTTAATATTTACGCTAAGTACTCTTTAAAATACCAGAATAGGGAGGATGGTGTAGGTTTAAGTTTATTAGATTGATCAGTATTGCTGAACTATGAAATTTTTTTTTTTTGCATACAGGTATAACAGAATAGCATTTAGTGTAGTTGTTGTTTTAAACTTGAGTATGAACTTATATAAAATGCAGCAAGATATTTAAAAAACAGTTTTGTTGATTAAAAAACACTATATCGGATTCATATCAGTATCGGCAGATATCCAAATTTATGATATCGGTATCGGACATAACAAAAGTGGTATCGTGCCATCTCTAGTTAAAAGCAGCCTACCCCACCCCATCCCGCCCTCCAATTCACTCCCCACACTCTCATTAACATAAGCGGTCATGGATACATACCCCCCCCCCCCCCCCCACACACACACACACACACACACACACACACACACACACACACACACACTTGAAAAGTAAAATTGGGCTGGGCACACATGAACCAGGTGAGGGAACACTATCACGCGGAGCCGGTCACAGACCGCAGCCTCCAGGCCGGGCACACAGCTGGAGGGAGGCAAAGAAGCCCCCCAACCAGGCTGAGAAGACCCACAGAGCCGCAGCAGCCACGGTCGATCACAACCCCGGTGCAGAGAGCCCCCTCCGAGGAAACACTGGAGATATGACCTAATAAGAGTATATACAGAATAAAAAGATAAAATACAATAAATATTATGTAGGACCTAATTTAATAATATAAATAGAATAACAGGATAACATCGAATAAATAAACATTAAGTAAAAGCTAAATTAAAAAGGTGGTCTTGAGCCTGTTCTTAAAAACATGTACGTTCTCTGCGGCATTGAGCTCCTCCGGCAGGCTGTTCCACAGACGAGGACCATACCACTGAAAAGCTGCCTCTCCGTGAGTATGTGTCCTGACTTTAGGAACGATCAAAAGGCCAGTACCAGAGGACCTCAGGGTCTGCGAGGGTTCATATGATAGAAGCAGATCTGAAAGATAAGAAGGCCCAAGACCATTAAGACATTTAAAACCAATAAAAGAACTTTAAAATCGATCCTGAAACACACGGGGAGCCAGTGCAGCGATTCTAAAACCGGTGTAATGTGGGTCCGCCCTCTGGTCTTCGTCAGCACACGAGCTGCAGAGTTTTGTAAAAGTTGTAAAGGAGAAATATTCTTTTTGGGAAGACCAGAGAGCAGGGCATTACAGTAATCAATGCGACTGGTAATAAAAGCATGCATCAACATCTCCATGTTGGCCTGAGAGAGAGTAGGGCGGACTCTGGCTATATTTTTTTAGATGATAAAATCCAATTTTGGTTACATGTTTAATATGTGGGATAAAACCAAGCTCAGAGTCGAAAATAACACCCAGGTTTTTCACTTGTAGCGAAGGACATAGTGAAAATGCCTGTAATTTAGACAAGAGTTTCTCTCTCTGAGCCTCAGGACCGACGATTAAAACTTCAGTTTTGTTCTGGTTAAGCTGTAAAACGTTTTCTGCCATCCAAGATTTTATATCTAGAATACAGTTAAAAAGGGCATCCATTGGTCTGGTGTCATCAGGAGACACGGAGATGTACAGCTGAGTATCATCAGCGTAACTGTGGAAGTTCACTCCATGCCTCCTGATGACACCGCCAAGAGGGAGCTTATACAAATTAAAAAGTACAGGGCCTAAAACCGACGCTCGGGGCACACCACAAGTCATTTTATGGATCTTAGAGGAGCATGTATCCATACTCACCATAAAAGTTCTGTCTGAGAGATGGGAAGTGAACCAGTTGTGTACAGCACCAGAGAGGCCCACCATGTGTTTCAGTCTGTTTAAAAGAATAGCGTGGTCTACTGTATCAAAGGCTGCGCTTAGATCCAGTAGCACCAGGACTGAGAGCTTTTGGGCGTCCCAGTTATATCTAAGATCATTTAAAACCTTTAGGAGAGCAGTCTCTGTGCTGTGGTTCACCCTAAATCCAGACTGGAATATCTCCAGGATCTGTCTATCATTTAGAAAATCATTAATCTGAATAAAAACAAGTTTTTCTAAAATTTGACTTAAAAATGGTAAGTTGGATACAGGTCTGTAGTTATTAAAATCATTACAATCCAAATTGCTCTTCTTCAGAAGGGGCCTCACCACTGCCGTTTTAAAGGCAGCAGGGAAGACACCCAACTGAAGAGAGCAATTCATCAAGCTCAACTTCAAAAAATCCATAAAGTGTTTTAAAAAGTAAAGAGGGGATTGGATCTAAAAGACATGTGGTGGGTCTCACTTTGAACTTTCTTAAGGTTCTCAGCATTAACCACGACAAACCTGTCCAGTGTCTCCTCAGATACAATAGAGCCCTCAGATATGTTTAAAATCATATTGCGAGAAGATAAAATATCAGATCTGATGGCGCTGATTTTTCCCCTGAAGTGGTCTGCAAACTGCTCACAGAGCGAGTCTGTGGGGTTCTTTGGGAGCTGTTAAAACCTGGGTTAAATAAATAATCTATGGTAGAAAAGAGGACCTTGGGATTATTTTTGTTATTACTAATTATTTTGGAAAAGTATGAATTTCTTGAATTCCTTAGTGTATTATTGTACATTTTAAGTTGCTCGCAAAGTATTTGATGGTTGATTGCATTTTAATTTTTCCTCCATCTCCTCTCTGCTGCCCTTAAGTTTTTTGACTTCTTCGTTTCTCCATGGTGATGCATGTTCTTTTTGGTGGTGAGTGGAGCAACGGAGTCAAGGCTTTTCTTCAATTTGCTGTTAAAATGATTAAAAATAAAATCGCAGGGTTCAGGTAAAATCACAGGGGGGGCATTCATCTAAAACCCTGGTATAATTTGCAGCCACTTCAGAGGTTAGATAGCGCCTCCTCACAGTTCGCACCGAACATGTTAGTCAAATGGTTGTTTACCAAAAGTATCACCGTATCATAGGTCCTCATGTATCTCGTACCTAGTGTTTCTTTTTAGGTTTGTTATTTTTCAAATTCTATATTTATTAAGTTATGCAGGATTGTTTGCACAACAAGGCTAAATAATTATATAAATGTTTCTGAATCTAAATAGTGGACTTTGGTAGAATTAAAAAATAAGTGTAGTGCAGGTCTATGATGATTTTAGTGCTACTATCATCTAGTTTTGATTCTGGTTCTGTCTTGGTTAAATCCTGCTCTGGGTCTGGTTGAATTGGGGTTTAGTTCTTGTGTCTTGATGCAGCCCCGACTTTGTTCTGCCTTGCTGCTTATTTAAAAAAACTAGTTTAAGGTGTCCTGCATATGTGATATATATTTTTCCCTATATGAAGTCATTCCTTTTTGAACAAAACTCAAAACAGAGCCTATTAATCTTTCAGTCATTTCTGACACCCCCCCACACACACACACACACACAATCCCACATAGGGCTGTGTGATATGACCAAAATCTCATATAAGACATCTATCGTCCCGATAACGATATAAATCACAAAAATGTAAAATTTTCTGTAAATTCTGTGAATCTCGGGCAGCTCGACTTGCTTTGAAGTGTTTCCAGCTGCGCGTCCTTTACCCGGAGTCGAGTGTTTTAACCGATGCATGAAACTATACATTTTTAGACATAAGTTGTAACGGCCGCCGTTTTCTTTGTATTTATTACACGGCGTGCTGTGGGGAAAAGCCTGTTCTAACGTTTGAGTCTAAGGTTTATTTTTTAGCACCTGGTGGCTCTTTTTTACTTCTCATCTGTAAATAATCTGCTCGTTCACGTGATTCAGTTCATTTTGAAAAGTCTTAACAGGATCTTGAGCTTTATTGTGAAAGGTTTATGTGGAAAATAAACAAGCGGACACGCGATGGTTTTACCGTCGTTGTTGCTAACGACAATGCATAAAAACAGGCGCTTGTCCGTCCGTAGTGTGGCTATATTAAATATAAGAGAAAGAGAAATGAATATAGCCACTACAGTGACCATCAAAACGATGAAAAAATATTGCCGTAAACAGTTTATTTTGCGACACCACGAAACAAACGATAGCATAAAATGAAACGATAGACGTTTTTATATCGTTATCCGATATATATCGTTATATCGAACAGCCCTACTCTGTTGTACAGGAGCTGCTGATGTTACTGGGCCTGGAGCACGTTTTCTCATGATAACCTCCCCAATGTGCGTAGCTTTGCACTCAGGTCCAAAACGTGAATTTAGTTGAATTGAATTCTTCCCTGGGTTTAGACTATTATTTCATGTCACTGAGCGTTCAAACGTTAAAGTAATTTGCCCGAATCAACAGTAACACATGAAAGTCGGTCCTACTGAAGAGGAACAACTATATACAAGTATCATTTACTTTTAAGTGGCAGAAAAATTCCAAAAGCAAAATTTCTATGAGCTTAACAAGTATCTGTTAAGGTCATTTATCTACAGTTTGCCAGATAAACTGTAAGTTCTCATTTGTTAAATTAGATATTGGATCTGAATATAATTTGAAGTTTTGCTTTTTGATATTGAGAAACGTCCTGCAAAATGAACTGAATTATACTAACTTTGTGTTTTTCATATGCTAACTGAAAATATTCTTCAGTTTAGTGCAGGACAAACACGTTGGCTTACTGTACTCTAACAGATTTACAGTGAAGCACTGTGTTGGACTGGTGCACAGTGCAGTGTTTATGTTAAGACTTAAGTTAAATCAACTGTGGTAGAGAGTAATTTGAATTTAAGCTGATAATGCTCAGATTCATTCACAGTATAATGTCAGTGTAGTCGTGGATAGAAATAAGCCAGCACAACTCATTAAACATCTTATGTTGAATTCAGGTTTTTAAAACCACAAAAAGTAAACCTCAGAGCACTACAAGCAGAAGCAGGCTAGATGATCACAGACACTACACTAATCTATTCTTAGTGATTTTTGCACAAATGCTCAACAGAAGCAATTGTCCAACAACCTTCTAATTAGTGGATGACCTGGCCTAAATGCCTTTTCATCCAGGCCTGCTGGATAGGCCTTTGTGGGTGGACTTCATCTAAATAATGTGTGGCAAAATGTTTCTTCCGCCTGTAAACCCTATGTTGAGATAAACTTCAACAACAAATTCAACTTCAAAATCAGCTGAATGATTGTGCTTGCATGTTAAAGCAGTTTTGCTGCATGATTTCAAGTGTCAACTTTTATGAGAAGGCAGTCATTTCTGCAAAAGAAGCAAAATGTTGGCCTTTACCATCTCTAACCTTGAATTAAAAGAATGCTTTTTTTAAATTTTCCAACAGCGTTACTGGGAGTGTGCTAGTTCCGAAATAATCTGAAAATATTGCAAAATCAATCTTTTTTTTTGTATTCTTCTATAATTTCATTTGATTGATAAATTTGGCAACCCAAAGTGTCACATTGTTATTTTATGATTCTAAAGACTCACATTCTCTTTTACACAGGGTTACGTCTCTAAGAGACCTGGTGAGCAGGAAGTACCTACACCTGAAAAAACACCCCCTTCTAAGTGGGGAGGGAAAACAGGCCAAGGATGTGCTCTTCCTTTTCAATGGAATGGAAAAGATGCAACTGGATTTCCGAATTGGAGCCTCAGAGCTTTGCAGTGATCCTAATGAGGGACTGCCTCCAAGTGTAGTTGTTGTAAACCTGCTAAGAAAGTATCTGTTGCCTGAGGTAAGAAAAAACCAAAAGGGGTTAACTAAAGGTAGTGATTAAACAAAAAATGGCTAAAGCTAATATGTACCCCCACTCCAGGTTTTTGTTTCATTTCAAATCTGACCAGGTTCTTGTCTTTTATTTAAAACTACAAGCAAAATGAATAAAAGTAACATTTAGCAAAAGAGTGAGTTTAGAAAAGTATGCTAATAATTAAAAAAAATCGTATTATTTTTAATATTACACATATTACACTGAACACATGCAGTTTTTAATGCAGTACGTTAGTTAATCCCAGGAGAGATTTGTTCTACTACGTTTTACATCCTTTGATCATTCTCTTAGTTTTTAGGTGTGAACACAAAATAAAGATGAAAACAAGCGCAAAGCGACTTTAAACCGATTACCAGAGTAATTCTACTTTAGAAACATGAACAGGTAGACACGGAGGCTGCACCCTGACTGTTCATCCGTTTGGTACCTTTATGACCTATACTTGAGATGTTATGTTACTGGCGGCATGTGTCTGTTTGGATTAATCAAACAGTTAGGATTGGAAAATTTGACCAGTCGTGGCCTTAAGTCCAACTTTGACTTAAAAAGTTAATCACTTCTGTCTAGTACTGGAATATAGAAGCGCGGGATTATTAGGCAGAGGATTATGATTTTAAACCCGTTGAAAATAAAAACTAAAAACACTTCAAATACATCATGTTCTTAAGAAAGTATAACGAGTAATTTAGATCCAGATAGCTTTGTCGTTCCAAATGCCTTGAGGCAACTATTGTGATTTCGGCGCTGTATAAATAAAATTTAATTGAACTGAAGTGTAGTATGAATTTTCAGCCTTGTTTGTTAGATTGTAAGTCCCACTGTTTGTAAATGGCACTTATTGTTTACTTTATATGTTTCACAGGCCAGCATCTTGATTACGGCAAGACTGTCTGCTTTGGACTGTATCCCTCAGAAGTATGTTACTCGTTACGCACAGATACGTGGTTTTAATGACCCATCACGCCAGCGGGCGTACTTCACCAGTCGCCTTCTAAAGCAGAGTGACACTGCACATAACCAAGAGGCCCAGGATCTTGTAGAACTGCTTTACCTCAACCTCCAGAGAGAAAGCCAACTTGCTGCTGCATGTTTCCTTCCATCGTACTGCTGGCTCACTTGTGCAACCTTACACTTTCTGCGTTTTACCAATACCAAAGCCCCCATCCGCACTCTAACTGGCATATACACAAGTTTCCTCAGGCTCAATTTTGGGGGTGAAGTGCTCGGTACAGGAGCAGGGACGGACATGCCCATTCAGGAACACCAAAGTTCTCTGATGTTATATGTTGTCCGTACAGTAGGTAAGCTTGCATTTGAAGGTGTGACATACAAACGCACATCCTTCTCAGAAGCAGAACTAGAGCAGTGGATAGGAGGGAAGACAAAGACAGATGAGGAGCTTCATCAGCTGGCCATGTTCCGCACCGATGTACTAGACTTCTTTTTGGCTCCTTCCATAGAAAGTGGTAAATCTATATCACAAGACCTAAGGGAAAACAATGAGAAGCAGTATGTGTTTGCTGTCCCAGCCATGCAAGAATACCTGGCAGCACTCTATGTAGTTCTAGGAGAGAACAAATCCGCTCTTGAGAAGCTCACCAAGAAAGTATCTGTGGCCATTGGTCAGGCAAGTGAGGATGTCAATGCCCTTGTTAACATCTTTTCTAAGTTAATTCCCCTCCGAATTTTTGCAGTATTCAATCTTCTTAAGCTTTTTCCAAAGCTCTATGAGAAAATCAGCAGTCTCAACAAAGGCAGTATAGCCAGAACCATGGCAGCTGAGCTGTTCCACACTGAGGATAGCTACAACGAGGATGTCCTTGACCAGGTAGAGCAAAACCTTGTAGGAGTCCATGGCCCACAGCAACAGCAGTACAGTGAACGTCAACCTTTTGAGCTGTACCCTATCTTCATGGGTGGGCTATTGCACTATGGTAACCGTGTGCTTCTCCAACAACTTGGCTGCAGCATTCAAAGCACCACTGTGGCCCAGATCACCCATGCCATTAGGAAATACCTTGTTAGAGGTAAAAAAACAACAACAACAACAACAACAACAACAAAAAAAGTTCTCTTGTGAAACAAAGTACTTAATCTGCCTACAGAGTAATGTTCTGTAATTGCTAAAGCTTTAACAGTTACAAAACATATATTTATCGTTAGAACTTTACAAAAGTATTAGAAAACAAGAAACTGAACATAAAACTCAGATTTACTTGTAAACATTTATGTGATATGAGATAAATGAACTAGATAGAAATTGTGTCTGTAATTGGTGTATGGCAACCCATATTGCATATTTTCATGTAGTATGTGTTCTTTTGATACTAGAGCTTAACAAGCCACAACCACCAGAAGAGCTGATGGATCTGTTGGTCCTTCTATATGAGTTCCAGAACCCCAGACTGACTGCAGAGGTTGTAACTTCAATCAGAGCTATCCGCCTCACCAACATTCGTATGACTTCACTTAAATGTTTCATACTGAGTTCTGTGCTTTCCTGCACCCCTGCAAGGTAAATTATTATTTGAAGGAACTGGATTAGAGATCGACTGACTGTGTATGTGTATGTTATGTCAAAAGAGGTGGAAATACATCTTTTACATCCGAGAGATGGTAAAAGAATCAGAATCAGAAAGGGTTTTATTGCCAAATGTTGAGAAGGTATACAATATTAGGAAATTGCTTTGGTACTTAGTGCGAAACATACTGTAAAACAAACACTTAAATGAACATAAAAATTCAAAGTAAAAGTGCTAGGCAGATAGATGTATACATAAATACAGGTGAAATGCAGGCAAAAGGTCTCTATTTGTGCTTTTGCTAACAGTAAATAATTTGTGTTGTTAATCAAAGATAT
>NC_137935.1:36461456-36563956 GCF_963969265.1 Rhamphochromis sp. 'chilingali'
ATCCACAGTTTAAGGGTGCTCTACAGTGTAATATTAAAGTTGAACTTCACCTTCCAAAAAGAGTCAAATTTGTGAGTCTATGAAATTTTATATCTTTGGATATTATATCTTTGGACTTATGTTTGACATGTCAATGGTTAATAATCAAATTTACTCTGTACATGTTGTTCTTTTTTTCTCTTTTTTATGACATAATGGTTTAAAAGAGCAAACTAACATTTCAATTGACATCATTTTCAGTTTGCTAAATGTCTTTCTTCCACATTAATTATATATGGGAAAGGTTTATCACTGTGTAACATCCCCTCTTCTTTTAACAACAGTGTTTGACTCAACATTGAGCAAAGTCTAAATCAGAGGAAAGTCACATACTGTTCTACCTGTACGATTGCTTCAAGAGAATTGATTGTGCTATTTTATTCACATTCATTTATTGTTACTTTCAGTGTCAATTCTAATGACCTGGCCATTGGATTGTGGTTTATTTATTATTACTTTTTTCTGATCATCAATTAGCTACTGACCGGAGTTATAGTCCTTAGCCTATATTTTTGCTACGAAGCCCTGGCTAACACCTTCATTTGCACATGGAGTTTATTCTTAGTCGTAGACCAAACCAGAAATGCCATATTATTCCATTGTGTTCTTCAGATTGTGTGACAACCCTCTTATGGAGTCTGGAGTCCAAATCCTGGTGGAAGCCCTGCCAGAGAATCAGTCCCTGACAAACTTGTCCCTGATGCACACTGGACTGGGGGATGAGGGTGTCCTGGATCTGGCTAAGAGGCTCCAACAACACAGAAGACTCCAGGAGCTCAACGTGGCCTATAACAATATTGGAGACGACGCAGCTCTACTTCTGGTAGATGCCTGTAGAGAACATCCCAGCATTCAGACTGTACAGTAAGAAACTTCTCACTATATCCAAAGCTCAACATTTCTTTGAGGTTTAGTTGTGCTATAATGTTGTATTGCATAGACCACATTATAAATAAATTCTGATTCCACTGTCCTTTTTGCATTATAAATATTTATTTATTTTTTTCATAGAACACTGACAGTTTTCGTAACATGAAAAAAGCACCTTACTTACAGTTTGGCATATATTAAATTATAAACCCTGATATTGTTTTGATGCATGCGTAATGTAAGTTGTAAGTCCAGCTAAGTAAATCCCAATAGGTTGATTCTGTTCATCTGGACAAAGCGTTTTCAGTGGGAGAAACATTTTGTCTTCTTCCGACAGAAGAAGTCATTTGGATGAGTGACAAAGCATTTCTCCCACTGAAAACGCTACGTCCAGATGAACAGAATCAACCTTTTGGGAATCCTGATATTGTGTCATCAGATAATTGATAGAATTTATCAATTTATTACTCCTGTGAATGAGACCAAGAACATTTTAAAATGGACTACATATGGTGAAATGCAAAAGGCCTCAGAGACACACTAAAAGCATGCAGTCTTTCATGCAAGCCCTACAGAAATTTTTTTGTCCATGTCTTTGTGCAGTTTATATTTGAACCCTCTCAGTAAAGTGGCGAAGCAGTCCCTGTATGCCCGAGGTGTTCCCCGTAGCCACAGTGGTCAACGGGTCAAGGTCCTGGCTTCTGTCACTGAAGGGACAGACCTCTCTGAGAACTGGCGCCCCATTCTCAATGTTATACGAGAGAACTCCTCATCCTGGGATCAGCAGCATGTCATACAGCAACTAAAGGTATATACATACAGTACAATGTAAATGTAAAAATGTACATAAAACATGTCATTTAAAAAATGATTCATACTGTGTGGGTTTTTAAAAGCCTGTTTTTTTTTTTTTAATAATAGGTTAAGCTCAGCATTTTTAAGATACTTGTGTTTAAGTGTTTATAAACAAGACATGAGAAACCAGCCAGCTGGTGTTTTTCACCTGCTTGTCCAGTTGTTTGTTGTTTTTGTACGTCAGAACGCACCCCCAACACACAGGAGCATACAAAGAAGCACTGAACGCCACAGTGTCAGTGCTTCTTTGTCAGTGGACTTCAGCCTCCAGGGGAAGAAGAGACCGATGGAATTAATCACGGGAACTGGTGGGCTTCCTGAAAAGGCCTCGCAGGTTCCCCCTCTCCGGCAGCATTGCTGGACAACCTCACATCACCACTAAGCATAACCGAAACCACATGTCTGAATGTGTTTTGAGCATACCCGCAAACATCGTCCCACCACTTTATTAAATCTAGGCCAGTCCATTCCACATTTATGGGTTGTGTAAGGCAGAAGCTAACAGCAGCCGATGTTTTGCTTTTTATTTTAATTTCTAATAACACCACATAATATTTTTTAAAGGCACCAACTACACATGTAGTTCTGCTTCCAACAATGCTCCAGGCTGAACCACGTTTTGGTGGACCAGGGTCTGCATACAACCTGAGTCCACCATAGCCCAGCGTGTACCCCTTGGCACTCAACTCAACTATCCAATCCAAAAACAACACAAACACATTGGGTTATTGTCTCCCCAGAAACACTTCCCTCGTGCTTGTGGAAATCTGTTTTTTCCCCCCCATTTCCGTTGTCGTTTTTCTTATTTCTGTTTTCTTTTTTCCTATTTCTGTTGTGTTTTGTGTGCTTTTGCAGCATTTTTCTTATTGCTGGTGTTTTCTTAAGTTGCAGTCCGTTTGGCCTCTCGGGGCCACCATAGAGGAGGACAAAAGGTTTCAAACTTGTCCAGGCCTTAAACCTCATGTGTATTCTTCCTAGTAGTAGCACATCCATAAAAATAAGGCTTTTATGAAAACACTGAATACAAAATTGCTTTCTTGAGAAAGACTCAATTTATAGTTGACTATTAAATTTTGCATAAAATAAATTTTACAAAGTAGCTTTGAATAGCAGAGATGCAGAAATGTCTGCAGAGCCATGGCTCAGTGTCTGAGTGTCACAGACCTAAATGTATGCCCATTTATATTTTTTAAATTGTTTACATTTGGACTTTTATTGTATTTTCATAAGTTTTACTGCTTTTAATTAAGCAATAAATACCGCTGCGCAACAGTAATTTAGCATTAAACAGTTAACCTGTTGAACCCCAATGGTCCTGGTACCAGAGGGGAGAGGGAGAACATCAGGTTTAATGGGATGTACCGCCAGATCTATTGTTTAAATAAAGACATGTGTGATATCCACAGAAATGTCAGAATCTCAGCTAAAAGCTCACAAAACTATTTCAAAAACCGCAAAACTGGTAAAACAGCAAACAATTAAAAAGCAGGCAAACAGATTCTGCAAAAGGATGTACTCGCGTTTGTCTGTGTTCACCTGGCGGCCAAGGACATGTGGTTGAGTGCTGACAGATTCTAAAACTGCAAGATTTATCACTCGCCGACCAAAATTCACTGAATAAGCAGCAAAAGAAGATGAAAACTATACTGCACATTTGAAAAAACATTGTAATTCCCTTTTAATTTTTACTGTCTTGGTTCCACCACAATAAAATTGCACTTTCTGCAGAGCTGTACCTCTTAGCATGCTTCGAGACCAGTTTTCCATCATCTGATAAGAAAGCCTAAACTGTACAAAGGTTGCTGTAAAATCTACAACAACTAGCTGGCAGCTGGATGCCAATAACTTACTGTAAATACAAATCACAGTAACCTTACTGTATTGTGCATTTATAGTAGTACCGTAATTTCCTTTACAGTACTAGTACTGCATTTTTACTGTAATTTCTTGTACTGCACTTTTCCTGTATTATCCATTTACAGTATTACTGCAATTTACTTTTGGGCACTTTATGTGATGTTAGCGTTAAGATAAAAATAAATCCCCACAGCTGTCAACTACATCTGCTGGTGTCGCAGTGACCCAAGAACAAAAAAGCACATAAAATGAATTACACATTTTACTATATCAATCCCTTTGACCAGCTCAGGGTGCACAGTGGAGACTGTATAATTTTCATGGATCTCGCTCTCATGCTTACTTCCTGCTGCATCACTATCTACCTTTGCAGGGTTCTGTAAAGCATGTTAATGTTTTCTGCTGATGTGTAATGTGAAAGATGATTTCACGTGAAAATAAGTTTTTCAGTTAGGAAACAGGCAAGTAATATTTTCCATCTCTTATGTGCCATTTAAAATGATCACACAAAATGTACAAATCATGAGATGTATGCTGGCATCCCTCAACCTCACAAATCACTGCATCCATATGAGTAGGTGTACAGCTCAATGAAGGTTTTTTTGACTGTGTGTGCTTGGAGTGCATGTGCAATGTAAGTGCAGCAAGTGTTCAAAAACTGCATGGACAATTCATTAAGCCACAACCAAACATGGGTGAACATAGGTTCCAATGCATTTTGATATGGCGATAAAATCTAGTCAGTGTCCGCGTTGATACATTGCACTGTTTGTACACAAATGGCGTGACTATTTTAATAGTTGTAATTAACTTCTGACTTGAGCAATATTAACCTTGTGACATATGTAATATCATTTAATACTAGACATGAAGGCATATGGGTTTAAACTTAACGTTAAACGCTAATGTTAGTCATGTGACAAGCATTAGAAAAGTGTTAGTTATACCACGCGTTAGGAAGGTGGTGAGGGGGAATGAAGATAAAAACTTTATTTTTAAGTTTTCTTTTATTCCAAAGTTACTAAATACTGATCCCCCCCCCAACCAAACTTAGTAGGCAAGGAACATATATGCACCTTAGATTTGTCGTTTCGCTTAGATTGACTTCAGTTAATTTAGTTACAACAGCTTACTCACCCGCTGAGTTTTCACAGCAGTTCCAAACCAAACCTAATCCAGATACCAGGCACAAAAGGCTCCAGTGAACACCTCACAAATAGTGACTCGGGCCAAAAGCTTTAAGAAAGAAGATATAAAACAAAGCTTTTCCAAATACAAATTATGTTTAAATAACTTGTAACTAGTAATATTAGGCAACCTCTTCACAGGATAGATAGCAAACAGTTAAACATTAGTATCATATACTAATGGCATTAACAGTGACAGCATTAGCAAATAATTTTCAGAAGGTAATAAGGCCAAAACTATTTGCTGGGCTCAATAACCAATGTAAGCTAATAACCAGTGTATGACAATACACGACTCCTCTATCTTTATAAACAGTTAGTGCTGCCTTTTGTAAGAAAGTTGAGAGGAAGCGAATCAAGTTAGAAGCATGTGTGTCTAAAAAATTGTTCGAGGATAATAAGAACATGGTACTCTTTTTTTGAATTAATGTTTTCTCCAGAAAACAATCATTTTTCTTTTCAATGTCAGTCCCACAAAACAGTTGAAGAAAGTTTGAAAGAAATCTCTATAGCCATTGGTCAGTTTCACCTAGGTCAGTTTACTACTGTAAAACAAATTTACTGTAGGAATAATTACAGTAATATATATTTTCTCTTATATATATTTACTGTTGAATTTACTAAAGGTGTTTACAGGGTTATTTATGCTATTTAATAATGAAGAAATGTAACCTTTCACAAATTATGCCAAATTGCAAACACTTATAATAAATATACAAAATGCTATATTTCTAATAAAAAATTTTTTTTCTATTACAGACATTTCTGGGGGAGGGTTACAGCTACAGTTTATAAAAAAACAAAAGAAACAAACCCCAAAACAAACAAACACAAAAACTGAAGAGTCTGGGCAATGAGCTACCACAAGTTTTTCTGTCATTCTACACATTTATTTCTTACAATTTAAGTCCAACGAGTCGTGCTGACAGCTTTCTTTGTTTTTTACAGCAGCTTTTTCTTTATCATGTAGAATAACAGTTAAATATGTAACTTCTTTACGCTGACAGAATGGAGAATTTACTGGTCCGGCTGCTTAAGATCAAAGTGGGTTGTATGTGACCCACAACTAAAATGAGTTTGACACCAACGGTATATGATATATTGCCAAGAAGCATTATTATAACAAACAAGTAACCAAATACAAATTCTTTGCTTTATGTTTTAAGTTTATATGTAGCAATTCCACATTTGTACGCATATATTTTCATTATTACCTCAAGCCTACCTTCTAAACTGGAGTTTCTGAAACATGAAAACCCACGTAAACATGCTTACTTATTCACATCATATAAGGGTCTATTTGGATAGTGTTTAAGTCTTAACAAGTCTGTTAGATTCCAGTTTTGCTTACACCAGCTAACAGTATCAAAAACAACAGTTCAGGATATCCTCAACTCACCTCAGTTTAGCTGTGATAGACAGAAGTTAATAAACAAGTGTTATGATACTTGCCATCCATAAACCCCAAGTTAATTCATCTAGATATTGTCTTTTCAAAGGAAGAAACATTTTCCCACTCACCCAAGTGACTTCTTTAGTCTCAAGACTCAAGAAAACTCAATGTCTAAATAAACAGTATCACCGTTCTGGGGAAGAAACTGCAAGCAAGCCAAGATTCAAACAGAAAATATTTCATTAAAAAAACAACCTTGAAAACACAAGACAGTGGGTCAAAGACCCAGGATCATGACATCCAGTTAGTGACACACATTTCTACCCCTTGGCTTTAAGGGCATTTTATTCCCCTCTGTTTTCCCTCCTGAGCATTAGCACCTGAATAGGTGTCTGGCAGACATGAGCTGTGATATGATGACCAAGGTCTGTCTTTAACTCACTTACCAGTACTGTTACGCTGGCACTCCTGTTGCATTTATAATGTAGGAATTTGAAATATTAGAGATCCAGGTTTAGATGTTTTTTTTGTTTGTGTGGAACAAACTGGATGCTTTTGTGGAAAGCATCCAGTTTGTTAGTGTTATGACATATATGCTTCTGAAGATGGCATTGAGACAGCATTTTTTCCTAGTGTGACACCTCACTCATGTTGTCAGAGAACAGGGATCATTGGATTAGTGACCTTAAGATATGAATTCGATTTGCAGAATTAAATTTGAGTCATTTTACATGTACAAACACCCAACTTAAAATTGATGAGGTGAAATGCACAAAAAAGATTGATTGTCAGGTGTGTGTCAGTAAAACCAGTGGCCCTTTGTTCTTTTTTGCAGGTCTTTCTCGAGGATCTGGAGTGGGGGCGTCAACAGCAGCAGAGCCTCTGGAAGAGGCTACATTTCCGCAGAGTTGAGAAGGGAGTCCGGAAAATTCTAAAGATGTATAGGAACAATTTACCTCCCTCCAAGAAGTAACCCAGGAGGTGATCAGGAAATGAGTGTTCAAGTTTGAATAGGATGAATCCAGATAGGAGAATCTTCAAACAGCAATGACTAATAGTCTAGGACAGGGGTTTTAAAACAGGCCAGCGGACTATATCAGGCCCACAATACAATTTTTTCTGGCCAGCAAAATAATTTCATATGTCAGTTATTGATGTGGTCTCTATGTGGGAGCTGAATCTTCAGCCCTGTTGAGAATTCCTGCAGACAGGGGTTGGGCTTTATTTTGATAGGTACACCATGCGGACAATCACGTGTTACATTCCCCTTAAAGGTCCAGGGGATGAAGGAAAGTAATAAAAGTTGTCCAGGTTGAACAAAGAAGATAGAGAGGCCATTCATATTATGCAAAGTAATTAAGCAATAAACAATTAAATGACAAAATAGTTTCTGATTTTCACTTTCTACTATAGAAATGTCTGTTTTTTTTATGACTACAGTTTAATTTAAGAAACAACAACAACAAAAAACTGACAGTCCAGGCAATGAGCTACCCAAACCTTTTCTGTAATGTTACACATTTATTTTGTACAGTTAAAGTCCAAAGACTCATGCTGACAGATTTCTTTCTATGTCACAGCTGTTTTTTCTTGATTATGTAGAAAAACAGTTAAAGATTTAACTTCTTTACACTGACAGAAAGACAGTTTCACTGGTCCGGCTACTTAAGATCAAAGTGGGCTGTATGTGACCCTTGATGTAAAATAGTTTTGACACCTCTGGTCTAGGAGATATAGTTTCATCACTGTAGAAGAGATTTTGCTCTTGATTCTACAGTAAAAACTACACTGCACTATTCATAACCATTTAAAAGACCCAAACACAATCAAACTGTATGGCTTTAATGTGTGAGGTGCTCCACATGTGACTGGATTGTGAATTTTTAGTTGAATAGTTTGTCATTTAAAGTTGCTTTTAAAGAGCACATTTTTGATTTATTTCACATTAATAATTGAAATGAATTTCCTTGTATTAGCAAGCACAAGAAAGAGAGAGGTAAAGGACATGCAGTTTGTCATTTTCATATGAGGCCAAAGCATTGAGACATTTGGTTGCCTTGAGTGAAAGTCTGTTTTTATATATCATCTTCATTAAATGCATCTTTTTTGCACAAAATAAGCCAACAAAGTACACTGCAGTAAAACAAACAACTATCAGCATCAAACAGAATGTCTGCATGTGTAATTTACATATGATTAAGAACAGAAAGGAATATTTTGAAAACACGTGTATGCTAAGTAAAGGATTTCTTGATAATATACAAGACTTGATAATAGAATAGAATTCAACTTTATTGTCATTGCACATGCACAGGTACAGGGCAACGAAATGCAGTTTGCATCCATCCAGAAGTGCTTTAGTGATATAGATATATTACAATATATATTAGCAATAATATAGATATGTGAGTATATTACAGAAATGGGTCTATTATGGTATGTTATAATGTACACGGTATGAAGTATGTTGTGAATATTCTATAACTATAAGTATGTACAGGCTATGAACAGGATATAAATATGAAAAACTATACAGAATATGAAATAAATAACTTTACAGAATCTGAGATATACAGCTATACATACATAAATGGCCAAAATACATACAGTACTGTATATATTGTATATAGTAAAGAAAAAAGAGAGAGAATGCATTTCCTGATCGAAATGCAGTGTGAATGCTGATAGCTGAATGGTTTGAGCTGACATGTAATAACTGCTGAATCTTTGGCCTTCAGGTGAATGATTCAGTGGATTTCAACTCATTCAGCATTTTTTAATGGATTGGATTTATATAGCGCTTTTTTTCAAGGCACCCAAAGCGCTTTGCAATGCCACTATTCATTCACTCTCACATTCACACACTGGTGGAGGCAGCTACGATTGTAGCCACAGCTGCCCTGGGGCAGACTGACTTTTTCACCAAAGTGCAGACCTGTTGAAAGCTGAAGTTCACGCAGAGTTTCAAAGTTGGAAAGTAGCTGAACATCTTTAAAATCCACATTAGAAAAGCCAACTGATGACAAAAGAAAATATAGAGTCAGAAAACATCTGAATGAATATTAAAAGCTCATCTTCTAAACCACTTAAAGAGTGGAATTGGAAAAGTGGAATGAAGTATTTTTAATGTCTTAACTCGAGGATGACAAATGTAAAAACAGAATGTTTGCAGAATATCTGCGTCGTGTGTGAGTGTGCATGTGTGTGTGTATCGGCATGTGTAAACATGTATGTATGTGTGTGTGTGCATGTGTGTGTGTATCGGCATATGTAAACATGTATGTCTGTGTGTGTGTGTAAATGTGTTAAACTAAAATAAAAAGGTTATTCTTAGTTAAACCGGTGCTTTGTAACAGTGAGGATGGGGAGAGTTGGTGGCTGCACGGCCAGATCTTTTACAAACGCTCCACTTCGGTGGGAGACAGTCATACAGGAGCGAGCATCCCTGAGAGAATCAGGTGGGTCTTCACGTCAGTAGCCAGTGTGGGCAAAAATGACATTCTCTCTGACTCCTGGTGCGACCCCGAGATGGGGTCCACCAGTAAAACAATTTAAAATCGAGGTGGCCCTAGCTTTTACCAATGAGGAAAAGCACTGTCAGTGCCTGACCCCCTTCTGAAATTGGGGCCTGACCCAATTTCAGAAGGGCCTGACCAATATATAATAGAGTGGAGGAGGCCAGGTTTAACCTGATCCCTGTGAAACAGCTTTTTGGGGAGGCACGGACCCCACCTTCGCTCAACTCCAGCGGCCCCGAGTGACCGGAAGTTTTTGCCAGCCTGAGTCGAAAGATTGCAAGCAGGACTTCGCCCAGAGGTTTGGCTACCTTCAACCATTACCAATAAAATGGTGTGGGACGGTTTCGATCCAGCCAATCAGGAACAGGGTCGAATTTACGACCAGCTACCCAGAGGTTGGAGGAGGTCAGAGGGTACCGAGGTCTTGGGCTTGTGGGTGGCCCCAGAAGTTGCCTTGCTCGTCCTCCAACTGATGACTGCCCTGGATGGGGGGCGCTTACATAGATGGCCATGTCTTTACTTGTCAGCATACATCTGATGCTTCTAAATAAGCTCATCCCAAGTGATTGTTAAGCTGCCCTAGCTGAATGGAATAGTATCATATTTTAGCTTTCTACAGTTCTTCTTGAATATAAAAGGGTTTTTTTGTATTAATTGTTCTGGTTGCTTTATGTGAACATGATAAGTAGACAACTTGTTTCTAATAATTTGTTTCTTTAATTTAATTTTGCAAAGTTACAACCTCAGAAAAGAAGAAGATGTTGCACATGGAATTCTCTCTGAAAACCTGACAAAGGTGGGTCGTGCCACACATTGCTCAGAAGAACAGCGTGCTTTAATCAAAATGTTGATTGGAGATGGGAAAACATAAAGAAGTGCAGAAAATGACAGGCTGCTCAGCTTAAATGATCTCCAATACTTTAAAATGAAAAGCCAAACCAGAGAGACGTGCAAGAAAATGGAAGACTACCATTCGAATGGATCAAACAATAGCCAGAATGGCAAAGACTCAGCCAATGATCAGCTCCAGGGAGATGGTCTGAAGTTACCTGTGAGTACTAAGACAAGCTTCTTCTAATTGTCAGAGTCTATCGGCAAGAAGCCCCCAGAAAATCCAACTGTTTAAAAAAAAAAAAAAAAAAAACCCGTGCTGAAGAGGATACAATTTGCCAAAGAACATATCAACTGGCCTAAAGAGAAATGGAGAAACATTTTGTGGACTGATGAAAGTAAGGGCCACAGACAGTTTGTCAGACGACTCCCAAACACTGAATTCAAGCGACAGTACACCTGAAGACCGTGAAGCATGGTGGTCCAAGCATCATGATATGGGGCTGTTTCTCTTACTATGGTGTCAGGCCTATTTATTCCATACCAGGGATGATGGATCAATTTGCTTATAACAAAATACTTGAAGAGGTCATGCTGCCTTGTGCTGAAGAGGAAATGCCCTTTAAATGGGTGTTTCAACAAGACAATGACCCCAAACACACCAGTAAGCGAGCAGTATGTTGGTTCCAGACCAACAAAATTAAGGTTATGGAGTGGCCAGCCCAATCCCTGGACCTTAATCCAACAGAAAACTTGTGGGGTGGCATCAAAAATGCTGTTTCTGAAGCAAAACCAAGAAATGCAGAGGAATTGTGGAAGGCTGTCAAATCATCCTGGGCAGGCATACCTGTTTACACGTGCCAGAAGTTGGTCGACTCCGTGCAGCACAGATGTGAAGCAGTTCTCAAAAACAGTGGTTATACCACTAAATATTAGTTTAGTGATTCACAGGAATGCTAAATCTTAACTTTTTTTTTTTGAGTAAATATTTGAGTTTGTAATGGAAAAATGCAGACACTGCTATTTTTTTGAATTGCCCAATATCATGTTTTCCTTCATTTTCTGTAAAGTAATTGAAATATTGATACATCAAAAGATGAACAAAAGAGTAAAATACACTCAACAAAAATATAAACGCAACACCTTTGTTACTGCTCCCATTCCCCATGGGATGGACGTAGAGACCTAAAATTCATTCCAGATACACAATATAACCATCCCTCCCAAACAGTGGTCACAAATCAGTCCAAATGTGTGGTAGTGGGCACATCTGCTATATTGAGATAATCCATCCCACCTCACAGGTGTGCCACATCAGGATGCTGATCTGACATCATGAGTAGTGCACAGGTGTACCTCAGACTGCCCACAACAAAAGGCCACCCTGGAATGTGCAGTTTTGTCTCACAGCAAAATGCCACAGATGCCACAAGCAATGAGGGAGCGTGCAATTGGCATGCTGACAGCAGGAATGTCAACCAGATCTGTCGCCCGTGCATTGAATGTTCATTTCTCAACCATAAGCCGTCTCCACAGGCGTTTCAGAGAATATGGCAGCACATCCAACCGGCCTCACAACCGCAGACCTCGTGTAACCACACCAGCCCAGGACCTCCACATCCAGCAGGTTCACCTCCAAGATCGTCTGAGACCAGCCACCCAGACAGCTGCTGGAACAATTGGTTTGCACAACCAAACAATTTCTGCACAAACTGTCAGAAACCGTCTCAGGGACGCTCAACTGCATGCCCGTCGTCCTCATCGGGGTCTTGACCTGACTCCAGCTCGTCGCCGTAACAGACTTGTGTGGGCAAATGCTCACATTCGATGGCGTCTGGCACGTTGGAGAGGTGTGCGCTTCACGGATGAATCATGGTTCACATTGTTCAGGGCAGATGGCAGCTGAGAACGTCCCAGTTCTTGCATGGCCAGCATACTCACCGGACATGTCACCCATTGAGCATGTTCGGGATGTGCTTGACCGGCGTATACGACAGCGTGTACCAGTTCCCACGAATATCCAACAACCTCGCACAGCCATTGAAGTGGAGTGGACCAACATTCCACAGGCCACATTGTCAATCTGATAGACTCCATGCGACGATGTGTTGCACTGCATGAGGCAAATGGTGGTCACACCAGATACTGACCGGTTCTGGGTCCCCAGACCCCCAATAGCGCAAAAAACTGCACATTCCAGGGTGGCCTTTTGTTGTGGGCAGTCTGAGGTACACCTGTGCACTACTCATGATGTCAGATCAGCATCCTGATGTGGCACACCTGTGAGGTGGGATGGATTATCTCAATATAGCAGATGTGCCCACTACCACACATTTGGACTGATTTGTGACCACTGTTTGGGAGGGATGGTTATATTGTGTATCTGGAATGAATTTTAGGTCTCTACGTCCATCCCATGGGGAATGGGAGCAGTAACAAAGGTGTTGCGTTTATATTTTTGTTGAGTGTATAATATGCAGTGTTCCCAATGAATGGACAAAAATATTATATGGATTTTGAGCTTTATTCGTGTTCAAAATAATAGCAGTGTGTTTTAAAACACAACTGTGAATAGTTTCCGTTCTGATCATCCAGTCACAAAAGATGATTCCAAAAGTCATCAACTGACTCAAACTGCCCAGATTTAAACCACTTATCTGCTGAAGACAAATCCACCAATGGAGAACAAGCCTGAAGTTAACGGGCCAGTCAGAATGCTCTACCCAGTGTGCCTGCACTAACTACTGACTGATTCTGTTTCTCTGTGGCAAATCACTGTCAAATTTGTCTCGGTGCACGTGTTGAAAAACTGCTTCTAAATCCAATACTGTAACTCTTATGAAAATACTTTTTGAACTGTGAGGGTCTTAAGCACTACACAACAGTGTGTTCTTTATGTTCCCGCTGTCAAAATTGTGGCCACAGGAGTGATTTAAAAGTGGGGTCTCTCCTGCTGCTGAGACAAACTCCTCACTGAAAATACAATGTATCTCTATTGGTCAGTTTAGAAGGTACTCCCTAGACTCGGATCCATGCAGTTAAAAAGGACTCTTTAAGACTCTCTGCAACAAAAGAGTCCTGCAGGTGTGTTTCTGTTAGGCACAGTTAAAATCAGAATGAATATTGAAAGCTCATCTGCTTTAAATAACTTGTAATGTAATGTAAAAATAAATGTGTTAACATTAACTTAAGTTGAACAAACATTCTGTAGAACAAACTTTAAAATACAGCACAATGTGTTTCAAACATCCATCCATCCATCCATCTTCATCCGCTTTATCCGGGGCCGGGTCGCGGGGGCAGCAGCTTAAGCAGAGAGGCCCAGACCTCCCTCTCCCCAGCCACCTCCTCCAGCTTATCCGGGGGAACACCAAGGCGTTCCCAGGCCAGCCGAGAGATATAATCTCTCCAGCGTGTCCTGGGTCTGCCCCGGGGCCTCCTCCCGGTGGGACATGCCTGGAACACCTCACCCAGGAGGGGGCATCCTTGTCAGATGCCCGAACCACCTCAGCTGGCTCCTTTCGATGTGGAGCAGCAGCTGCTCTACTCTGAGCCCCTCCCGGATGGCCGAACTTCTCACCCTATCTCTAAGGGAGAGGCCAGCCACCCTTCGGAGGAAGCTCATTTCTGCCGCTTGTATCCGCGATCTCGTTCTTTCGGTCACTACCCACAGCTCGTGGCCATAGGTGAGGGTAGGGACGTAGATCGACCGGTAAATTGAGAGCTTCGCTTTTACACTCAGCTCCCTCTTCACCACGACGGACCAGTGCAGCGTCTGCATTACTGCAGCTGCAGCCCCAATCAGTCTGTCGATCTCCGGCTCCCTTCTCCCATCACTCGCGAACAAGACCCCGAGATAGTTGAACTCCTCCACTTGGGGCAGGAACTCATCCCCGACCCAGAGTGGGCACTCCACCCTTTTCCGGCTGAGAACCATGGCCTCAGATTTGGAGGTGCTGATCCTCATTCCCGCTGCTTCACACTCGGCTGCGAACCGTTCCAGTGCGAGCTGGAGGCCCCCACCCGATGAAGCCAACAGAACCACATCATCCGCAAAAATCAGAGATGAGATTCTGAGGCCACCAAAGCGAAAGCCCTCCGCCACTTGGCTGCGCCTAGAAATCCTGTCCATAAAAATTATGAACAGAACCGGAGACAAAGGGCAGCCCTGGCGGAGCCCATCACCCACCGGGAACGAGTCCGACTTATTTCCGGCAATGCGAACCAAGCTCTTGCAACGGTTGTATAGAGATCGAATGTTTCAAACATATTGTGTATATATATTTTTTTATTTGTACAAGATGATAAATGCACTGGCTGAACTATGGTAAAAGTAAAGTTCATTAAAGTTTATGTTACATTGAAAACCTTTGTCCAAAAATATAATTGTATACTTTTGAAAAAGTTTATAGTTAAATAAACCAAAATCACTAAGATTTTTGTAAAAAGAATAGCATTTATTTAGCGGCATTTCCAGGAGAAAATGACTGAAAATGCTGCATGCGAGAAAATGCTGGGAAGACTGAGCAGCAAGACAGAGACTCTAACAGAACAATGGGACAGTTTTTTTGTTTTTATGGGTCTACAACATGATGACAATGTGACATACAGTCTGAATTAAGAATTAACTGTGTATGCAACAGTTTGTTTGTTTGTTTTATTTATTCACTGAGTGTGGTTTTTGTTGTGTTGTGTTGTTATGTTATGTTTTTCTTAAATGTTCAAAATAATAATAAAAAACTTCAATTACAAAAAAAGAATAGCATTTCCAATTTCACATATAGACACACAAACTGGTTTAACTGTCATAATTGCTGTGATGGGTTTTTAAAAACGCAATCTGTAGCCTGTGTTGTTCTCTCAGAACGAATGAAGCAGCTGTTGAACCTTTATTTGCTATGTGGGCAGTCCTTGGGTCCACCCTCCCTTCCTCCCAGTCACAGTGAGACTGGGGCAGCTTGGCAGGATGTTGAAGTGGAGAGAGAGAGACCCAAATGCAGCCTCTGGCTTAGATGGGATGAATGAGCTTTATTTACACATGGGGTAAATAAAGAGACAGAGCAGAGATGGGAAGGACAGAAACTAAGGAAAAAACCTAAACTTGGAAAATCTAACAAATCTGAAACCATAACTCACAGGATGACTTTGCAGAGAAACACAGATGGACCAATAACAAGCGGAAGAAAGGAGCAATCAGGGAATGGGAGACAGGAGGAAAACACAGCTCAGAAAACTAGACACAATACACACAGTACAGGGACTATCAAAATAAAAACAGGAAATACAACAGGTATGCACAGACACGAGCTTGACACTAAGACATCAGATAAGGCAACAGGGAGGGAGCACAGAGACACAGAACAGAATGAGAGATAATTTGGGGCCAGAGTTACCAAATTCCGCCATTCCTGTCTCCCTCCATTACGATAACCATCTGGCACAGGCCCAGAGAGCAGATGTTGCTGCATTGCAACAGCATTTTGCAGACGTGTTCTCCCCCTGCTGGGCTGTACGAATCTCATAGAGCACCATTTTGAAACGCAGCCTGGTGTGAGTAATAGAAGAGTCACACAGCGTGTGGTGTTGCCCCATAGCCCCATAGTTCTTACAGTTCTTATAGGTAGAGAAAGATGGGTCTATACGGTTCTGTGTCAACTACCTCAAGGTCAAAAAGTTGTCACAGTTTGATATGCATCAAACTGTGACAACTTTTTGTCACAGTTTGATGCGTATCTCGTGCCCCGGGTTAACAAGCTCCTGGACTGGTTAGGAATGGCTCAGTTTTTCAGAGCACTGGTTTTCACCAAGGGCTACTGGAAGATTCCTTCCAAGGAGAAAACCTTCTTCACTCCATACGGTTTGTATCAATTCATCAAACTTCCTTTCGGATTGTTCAGAGCCCTCACCACGTTCCAGTGCCTCGTGGACCATGTGCTACGGCCGCATACTGTATATGCTGCAGCCTACCTGAATGATGCCATAATCCACTGTAACACCTGGGCAGTCCTAGAGTCCCCGAGGGAGGCAGGGCTCATGGCCAACCTGAAGAACTGTGCATTTGTACTGGGGGTACCACTTGGGAGGCGGACAGGTGGGCTCTCAGATGGATAAAACAGCAAATGACATTTGTGCAGGCAAAAAAGGCCCTCTGTGTGTGAGGGTGAATGCGAGAGAGAGTGAGTGTCTGTGTACATGTCTTTGTCACAAATGTACTTAATAATGAGGGTGGGAAGCCATTTTTCACCAGGCTGTCAAAATTGAGGAGATCAACAGATTTTTGAAATAGTTTTGGCATTTAATTTAAAGCAGTAACAAGGGCAGGTCCGAAAGCTTAAAATTACAATTCATGATGAAATACTTCCTGTACTGAGTTTGTAGGTTAGTAAGGTAATACTGTCTGTTTTTAGAATTTCTATCTGCGATGTTTCTGTTGACATGGAAAATCTGAGTGTAACGTTGTTCTTGCCTATTTTATTGTGTGTGGAATCAAATCTTGCTTCATAACCTTTTGCCCTGGCTCCATTGTTGGACTGTCCATTGTTCAACAATGGAGGACAATAAAGTATCAAATGCAATGCAAAAATTATATATAAATATATTTTGAAAAAACACATCATACACAACATGATATAGAAAAAAAAAGTTGATTTTGTTATAACGGTTATTAAACTCTTATTAAAATCATCAAAGACCCCAGTCACCCATCACATGGACTCTTCACCCTCCTGCCCTCTGGGAGGCGCCACAGGAGCCTCCGGACTAAGACCACCAGGTACCGGAACAGCTTCTTCCCCACAGCTGTCAGACTCCTGAACTCTGCCTCCTGACATCTGACCCACGTTAAACTCATGGACTGAACATACACACACACACAATGGACAACTGTACCCTCAAACACACAATAATAACATGGACTGAACCACCACTCACAACCACTAGCACTTTATATAGCCTCTGTAGAAACTATCTACACCCTCACTTATCTTAACTGCACTACTGTATAGCTCTGTGTAAATAATCATTCTGTACATTCAATAATCTTTAATCCTACAACTGTTTACAACTTGCATAGTTCCCATTTCTGTATAGCTGTATATCTCAGATTTCTGTAAAGTTATTTATTTCATATTCTGTATAGTTTTTCATATTTATATCCTGTTCATAGCTTGTACTCACTACAGCCTGTACATACTTAGTTATAGAATATTCACAACATACTTCATACCGTGTACATTATAACATACCATAATAGACCCATTTCTGTAATATACTTACATATCTATACTATTGCTAATATATATTGTAATATACCTATATCACTAAAGCACTTCTGGATGGATGCAAACTGCATTTCGTTGCCCTGTACCTGTGCATGTGCAATGACAATAAAGTTGAATTCTATTCTATTCTATTCTATTCTAAACATCTCCTTTCCAAAAAATCTGAATTTTCTGGCTATTTATTGATGGGTTTGGTCTTACAGGGTTAATGACCTTATACTACCATATCACAAGTACATCATAAGGTCCTAGAGTGTTTAAAAGTAGAATGGGAGGCAGAGCCTTCCGTTTTCAGGCCCCTCTTCTTTGGAACCAGCTTCCAGTTTGGATTCAGGAGACAGCTACTATCTCTACTTTCAAGTTTAAGTTTAAAACTTTCCTTTTTGTTAAAGCATATAGTTAGGGTTGGATCAGCTAACTCTGAATCCTCCCTTAGTTATGCTGCAATAGGTGTAGGCTCCTGGGGGATCCCCATGATGCATTGAACATTTCTTCTTCAGTCACCTTTCTCACTCACTTTGTGTTAATAGACCTCTCTGCATTTAATCATTATTTGTTATTAATCTCTTGCTGTCTTCCACAGCATGTCACAGCACGAGGAGGAAGACAGAATGGACATTTCATGGACGTTTCATTGGTTCTTTTCCTACAGCAATGGTTTGACAAATTCCTCGACCACTTGTCATTTTGAGCTGATAGTAAATTTAACAATAGATGTTTTCATCCAGGAAGGAGTGCAAAAACTACATGTATATGGATATGTATTTACAGTATTCATTTTAATTATCTGTCTTTTAAAACAGCATATTTGTGAAACGATTTTAAGATTCTGAGTGTATTTTACAGTGTTGTCTTCCTTTAATTATAGGAAATGTTATGTTTATTGATAATTAAAATGTTAATTTACATTAGACGTGTTAATTCATATGCTGATTTTGCAATTGTATCAATATTTTATTATCTAAAAACAGGAGTAAAATTCTGTAAAATCCACAAGAAAACTACTGTTGAATTACAGATTCTTTTAAAAAAGGGATTAAATATGACCTTTTTTTGTATTTAGTGCAACTCTAAATACAAATATATATATTTGTATTTATATATATATATATATATATATATATATATATATATATATATATATATATTAGGGGTGCAACGATACACAAAATTCACGGTTCGGTTCGATACTTTGGTGTCACGGTTCGATATTTTTTCGATACAAAAAAAAATGTTCATGCCTTTTTAATTTGTCATTTATTAAAATTATAAATATATATTTTAACTCAAAAGTACAGTTTTTAAATTTAATAATGGATTGGATTTATATAGCGCTTTTCAAGGCACCCAAAGCGCTTTACAATGCCACTACTCATTCACTCACTGGTGGAGGCAAGCTACGGTTGTAGCCACAGCTGCCCTGGGGCAGACTGACAGAAGCGAGGCTGCCATATCGCGCCATCGGCCCCTCTGGCCAACACCAGTAGGCGGTAGGGTAAAGTGTCTTGCCCAAGGACACAACGACCAGGACAGAGAGCCCGGGGATCGAACCGGCGACCTTCCGGTTACAGATACGCTTCCCAACCCCCTGAGCCACGGTTTAACCCTAACCCTTGTTTTTTATTTTGACAGCGAATGCACACCTGCGGACCACTTATGTGCAGCCCTGGTTATTTAGCTCATCATATTGCAGCCACAGAAATTCTTTTGTCCATGAAACCATGAAGCTGCACTTTCTTTTTGCCTTATAGTCTGATTTGTCATAACTTCTCCGTTTTGTGGTAAGCTTTTCTTTGGCTGTCACTTCTTCACCCTGACCTGTCTTATTTGGCTCAGAAGAAATGAAATATAAATCCTGCTGCTTTTACACACGCACTCACATAAGCTCAGCGATTCTCTGCGCGATCAACCTCTCACATGTTTAAGCTTGCTGCGGGAGATTTCACTTGTCATGTTTGCATAGTAAGCTAACGATTAATAAGACGATGTCAGAGGAATTGGTGCACAAATTATCATCACTCACAGATCAGTGCTGTCGCTCTCTATACACAGTTCGCGCGATTGCAAAGTGAAAGCAAAAAAACAAGCGGAAATTCAAACGCGATTTCAATATGTCACATATTGACAGTGGCTCACCGATGCCAATGACATAATTACCCAGCTACATTTCTGAAAGAATGCAAAAGCATTGACATATATTTTTCCTTCCTACAATAGCCCGACGGGCAGGGAAGAGATAGATTTTGGTAGCCCGACTGAAAAAAATCGCTAGCCCCAGGACGTCGGGCTAGCGATATTGCAAGCCCTGTATCTGATTGAGGAATCACTCATCTTTGGAAAAGAGAGTTTATTACAGAGAAATGGCTCTTTCCAAAATAAAAGCTATACTATCCGCTTCTTCTGGGCTATATTCTCAGCAGCATAAGGAGAATCATGTGCTAACAGCTGTCTAAATGACTCGGCTAAAGTTAGTAGCATGCTTGTTGTTTTTGTCTTTGCACTAGGATGATGTCGGCGTAAATGTGCAGTCATATTCGTTGTGTTCCCACTAGTGATTTCAGGTTAATCTCGTTGAAATGACCTTAACGCCACAACACGGCAAATCTCCGTTAACGAGCTACCGCCGATCGCCCCTTGCATGGGGCTAGACGGCCAACACGTTAACGAGCTAACTGCGCTAACACACTAGCTCCCACCCATGTAATTGAGCATTGCACGGCACATCCAACATACTGTTTTACTTTAGTCCATGACGCGCTTACCTTCAGGGTCATACGTCACATGAAAACCAAAATAATTCCAAACGCCAGATCTGAATGGGGGAGGTCCATGTTGCAAGGAGAGCTTAACTTCTGTCTTGCTAGCTTGCCCTGCGCTCTTCCTTCTGACAATGCTGTCTGTGTTGAGCGCTCAGTGGATCTGCGCTCGACAGTGCAGCCTAGGCGGAGTAGTCGAACGCAGATTCACTGAGCGCTCAACACAGACAGCATCGTCAGAAGGAAAGTTGATAAAATAAATTACAAATGTTGTATTGTTCGATACATATGCGTACCGAACCGAAAGCACTGTATCGAACGGTTCAATATCGATACGAATATCGTTGCACCCCTAATATATATATATATATATATATATATATATATATATATATATATATATATATATATATATATATATACATATATATATATATTGAACAAGTTGAACAGCCACAAGGGGCAGTACCCTCCATGGAGAAGGAGGCTAGAGGGCAAGATCAAAGTAGCACGGAGGGAGGTTAGCCAACTAACAGAGTTGCAGAAAGGTGCGACAAATAAGGTGCCTAAGAAATACAGCAAGCTGTCCATACCTGAGGCCTTGGAAACTGCCAAGCAAAGACTCACAGCCTTGGCCAGCCGCTTGAGGAGGTACACCAGAGAGATAGAAGGCAGGAGAATAAACCAGCTGTTCTCCACAGAACCAGCAAAGGTGTACTCTCAGTGGCAAGGGAACAATAAGAGAACAGCACCACCAAGGCTGGAGACGGAGCAATACTGGAAGAGCATATGGGAGAAGGATGCAACCCATAACGGCAATGCTCAGTGGCTAGTGGATCTGAGGGCAGACCACAGCGACCTCCCTGAACAGGGTCCAGTAACCATCACAGTGGCAGATATCCAAGAAAGGGTCTCCAGTATGAAGAGTTGGACAGCACCAGGGCCCGACATGGTTCACGCCTACTGGCTGAAGAAGCTGACTGCACTCCACGAGCGTCTGGCAGCACAAATGAACCAGCTGCTAGTTAACGAGAGACACCCGGAATGGCTAACTGAAGGCCGGACGGTCCTGATCCCCAAGGACCCCAAGAAGGGACCGGTCCCCTCCAACTACCGACCAATAACCTGCCTCAGTACTACATGGAAGCTCCTGTCAGGCATCATATCGGCTAAGATGAACAGGCACATGGGTCAATACATGAGCGGGACACAGAAAGGAATTGGCAAGAATACCAGAGGTGCAAAACACCAGCTACTGGTAGACAGAACAATCAGCCGAGACTGCAAGACCAGACTGACCAACCTGTGCACTGCCTGGATTGATTACAAGAAGGCCTATGACTCAATGCCCCACAGCTGGATACTGGAATGCCTAGAATTGTACAAGATCAATGGGACCCTAAGAGCCTTCATCAGGAACTCAATGGGGATGTGGCGTACAACACTAGAGGCCAACTCCAAGCCCATAGCACAAGTTACCATCAAGTGCGGGATCTACCAAGGAGATGCTCTGTCCCCACTGCTGTTCTGCATAGGCCTGAACCCCCTCAGTGAGATCATTAACAAGACTGGCTACGGATACCGACTATGGAACGGAGCAGTTGTCAGCCACCTCCTGTACATGGATGACATCAAGCTGTATGCCAAGAGTGAACGAGACATCGATTCACTGATCCACACTACCAGGCTATACAGCAATGACATTGGAATGTCGTTCGGACTGGAGAAGTGTAGTCGGATGGTAACAAAGAGAGGGAAGGTAGTCAGAACTGAGGGGATTGAACTACCAGAAGGCAACATTGCAGACATAGAGGACAGTTACAAGTACCTGGGGATCCCGCAGGCAAATGGGAACCATGAAGAGGCCGCTAGAAAGGCTGCAACCACCAAGTACCTGCAGAGGGTCAGGCAAGTCCTGAGGAGTCAGCTGAATGGTAAGAACAAGATCCGGGCCATCAACACATACGCCCTGCCCGTGATCAGGTACCCTGCTGGGGTAATAGGCTGGCCAAAGGAGGAGATAGAAGCCACTGACATAAAGACAAGAAAGCTCCTGACCATGCATGGAGGGTTTCACCCCAAGTCCAGCACCCTGAGGCTGTACGCTAAGCGGAAGGAAGGGGGCCGGGGACTGGTGAGTGTCAGCACCACAGTCCAGGATGAGACAAGGAACATCCAAGAATACATTGGGAAGATGGCCCCAACTGACCGAGTGCTCAGTGAATACCTCAGGCAGCAGAAACCCAAGAAAGAGGAGGGAGACGAGGAACCATCATGGAAGGACAGGCCCCTGCACGGTATGTACCACCGGCAGATAGAGGAGGTGGCTGATATCCAGAAATCCTACCAGTGGCTGGACAAAGCTGGACTGAAAGACAGCACAGAGGCACTAATCATGGCAGCACAAGAACAAGCTCTGAGTACAAGATCCATAGAGGCTGGGGTCTATCACACCAGGCAAGACCCCAGGTGCAGGCTGTGTAAAGATGCCCCAGAGACAATCCAGCACATAACAGCAGGGTGCAAGATGCTAGCAGGCAAGGCATACATGGAACGCCATAACCAAGTGGCCGGCATAGTGTACAGGAACATCTGTGCCGAGTATAACCTAGAAGTCCCGAGGTCAAAATGGGAGATGCCCCCAAGGGTGGTGGAGAATGACCGAGCTAAGATCCTGTGGGACTTCCAGATACAGACGGACAAAATGGTGGTGGCTAACCAACCGGACATAGTGGTGGTAGACAAACAGAAGAAGACGGCCGTAGTGATCGATGTAGCGGTTCCGAATGACAGCAATATCAGGAAGAAGGAACACGAGAAGCTGGAGAAATACCAAGGGCTCAGAGAAGAGCTCGAGAGGATGTGGAGGGTGAAGGTAACGGTGGTCCCCGTGGTAATCGGAGCACTAGGTGCGGTGACTCCCAAGCTAGGCGAGTGGCTCCAGCAGATCCCGGGAATAACATCGGAGATCTCTGTCCAGAAGAGCGCAGTCCTGGGAACAGCTAAGATACTGCGCAGGACCCTCAAGCTCCCAGGCCCCTGGTAGAGGACCCGAGCTTGAAGGATAAACCGCCCGCAGGGGCGTGCTGGGTGTTTTATATATATATATATATATATATATATATATATAAAAAAAAAACACCCATATATATATATATATATATATATATATATATATATATATATATATATATATATATATATATATATATATATATATATATATATATATATAAAAAAAAAACACCCATATATATATATATATATATATATATATATATATATATATATATATATATATATATATATATATATATATATATATTTGTATTTAGTGCAACTCTAAATACAAATATATATATTTGTATTTATGTATATATATATATATATATATATATATATATATATATATATATATATATATATATAAATGAGGCCGCTAGAAAGGCTGCAACCACCAAGTACCTGCAGAGGGTCAGGCAAGTCCTGAGGAGTCAGCTGAATGGTAAGAACAAGATCCGGGCCATCAACACGTACGCCCTGCCCGTGATCAGGTACCCTGCTGGGGTAATAGGCTGGCCAAAGGAGGAGATAGAAGCCACTGACATCAAGACAAGAAAGCTCCTTACCATGCATGGAGGGTTTCACCCCAAGTCCAGCACCCTGAGGCTGTACGCTAAACGGAAGGAAGGGGGCCCGGGACTGGTGAGTGTCAGCACCACAGTCCAGGATGAGACAACGAACATCCAAGAATACATTGGGAAGATGGCCCCAACTGACCGAGTGCTCAGTGAATACCTCAGGCAGCAGAAACCCAAGAAAGAGGAGGGAGACGAGGAACCATCATGGAAGGACCCTGCACGGTATGTACCACCGGCAGATAGAGGAGGTGGCTGATACCCAGAAATCCTACCAGTGGCTGGACAAAGCTGGACTGAAAGACAGCACAGAGGCACTAATCATGGCAGCACAAGAACAAGCTCTGAGTACAAGATCCATAGAGGCTGGGGTCTATCACACCAGGCAAGACCCCAGGTGCAGGCTGTGTAAAGATGCCCCAGAGACAATCCAGCACATAACAGCAGGGTCCAAGATGCTAGCAGGCAAGGCATACATGGAACGCCATAACCAAGTGGCCGGCATAGTGTACAGGAACATCTGTGCCGAGTATAACCTGGAAGTCCCGAGGTCAAAATGGGAGATGCCCCCAAGGGTGGTGGAGAATGACCGAGCTAAGATCCTGTGGGACTTCCAGATACAGACGGACAAAATGGTGGTGGCTAACCAACCGGACATAGTGGTGGTAGACAAACAGAAGAAGACGGCCGTAGTGATCGATGTAGCAGTTCCGAATGACAGCAACATCAGAAAGAAGGAGCACGAGAAGCTGGAGAAATACCAAGGGCTCAGAGAAGAGCTCGAGAGGATGTGGAGGGTGAAGGTAACGGTGGTCCCCGTGGTAATCGGAGCACTAGGTGCGGTGACTCCCAAGCTAGGCGAGTGGCTCCAGCAGATCCCGGGAACAACATCGGAGATCTCTGTCCAGAAGAGCGCAGTCCTGGGAACAGCTAAGATACTGCGCAGGACCCTCAAGCTCCCAGGCCCCTGGTAGAGGACCCGAGCTTGAAGGATAAACCGCCCGCAGGGGCGTGCTGGGTGTTTTTTTTATAATAAAATAAAATAAAATATATAATAAAATATATTTTATATAATAAAATATAATGATAATCAAGAATTTATTTGAAAACATGTTGCAGGATGTATTGCTTTGGAATAATCAAATTTATTTATTTGGTTTGAGTTATTTTTTTTATTTTGTCCTCCACAGTGAACAGCAGTGCCACAGAGTGGTAAAGGTGCATTATGTTGTCTTTTCCATTGCAATGCATCACACTCTGCACACAGACCTCTTGAGGCGTGTCATGGAGTAAATGTTTAACCATTATGGCTAAGCAGAAAGCAGTCAGTATCTTAGGTTTTTATTATCTGTCTGTTGTGAACCTTGTCCGTCCACAGTGCCTTAGTCTGAGCAGATATAAATGCCAAGCACACAGAACTTCATGAGGTCCTTAAAAGGTAGGGTTTATTTTCTGCTTCTCAAACATATGACTGTTCGTGATTTGAATATTCAAATGTGTAAACATGCACTCCTTAGTTACGGCATAATTCCTCTGTGTGAAATGTCATAGCAGTGATGGTAAGCCAGTTTACTTTTGTTTTGTTTTTTACGGTAAGTGTTTTATGCATAATTATCATTGTGGTGGATTGTGTTTTTCAAAATGCTATGGTATATATTGCTGTCAATATAAAACCACACACTAACTTCAGCTATGTTCTTCCTGGTTAAACATTGCCTTTCACTATTTGAAAAAAATAAATCCACAGGCAGGATATTTTTGTGTGTGAGCACACACTCACACGCATGTGTGTGCACACACCTACACACACAAAGTTGGATTTGAAGAGTATTGTGAAATATTGACACAAAAGACCATGTTTCTGGGGGGTCATTTCCACTACCCTTTCTTTAAACATAATGAATGAATTGCATTAAAGAGAACGGAGAATGAGAATGTGCTCATTTGCACATTAAAAAAGTTAATGTTTTAAGGGTTCAAGCAACATTCCGACCTTCACGCTTTATGCTATATCCAGAATCAGTGACTGGCTTAATCAATGTTTATGTGAGAAATAACTTGCATTTTTATTAAAAATTAGTTTATTATGCTTTCATATGCCACAATGCAACGGACACAACTGACATATATTGCATTTTTTCCTTTTTGAATTAAATTTTGCTTCTATGCAGTTGAAACTATGCAGTTTTCCAGCTATGCAGTGGCAAAACAAGTACAGCATGTACATGTCAAAACGAGCAGACAGGAGAGGGTAGACAAAAATTGTATTCACTAATTATCATGAATCTAACTTTATAATGATTGATGATGGGTTTTTATTAGTGATAAAAAAAGAGTTAAGATAAGTTAATCTGTGTTATCCTTTCTATAGCAGGTGATAGATGAAAAAAAAAAAAAACCATAAATAATATAATGTGTGGCCTTGTTTGGCCACCTCATACAGCCAGAATAGCCATGGTGGTGGAGTGGTTAGTGCTGCTGCTTGAAGGTTCCTAGTTGGGGCTTCTTCTTTTTTTTTTTTTCTTTTTTTTTTTTTTGAGTGGCACTACATGCTCTCCCAGTGCCTGAGTGTTTTTTCTTTTTCTTTTTGTGATTCAATTCAATTCAATTCAAGTTTTACACTAATAAAGAGAAATTTTTAGCAATCAGATGACCCCAAAGAGCAAGCAAAAATGGGAACTCTATTTATCAACATCAAATATTGATAAACTATATTTATCAGTATCAAAGCTTTATCATAAGTTTTAAGTCTAATCATCAAAGTAGAGAGGGTGTCTGCCTCCCGAAACCAAACTGGGAGCTGGTTCAACAGAAAAGAGGCCTGAAAGCTGAAGTGTCTGCCTCCCATTCTACTTTTACCAACCAACTGAAACCAACTTCTACCAGTTTACTGTGAAAGGACAGAGGTTTTCACAATGCACATGTTGAAACCACCAGAAAAAAAGCAGCTGGCCCTTCAGCTTAATCAGCTCCAGTCAATGTTAACAGGTGACAGGCACACTCATATAACAGAGCTACAGTCACCAGTCAGATTGAAACAGCAACAATAGCAAAGTGCGACCACAGGATGGCGGTAATGTAATGTAATGCAATGTATGATATGAAAGGAGGGACTTTGGTAAGTCTTTATTTATGTCTGTTTTTAGATATGACAAGGTAAGTACTGCTTGCCATGGTTGTCCTGAAAAGTGTATAATATAATGAGAATTCATTATATCCACAAACTAAGACAGATGTATCTACATGTTGTGTCACTGTTTCTCCTTCAGGTGGCCAGAATGCACAGAAATCCACAGTAAGTTCTCCTTTTGACCCACTAGAATCTTTTATGCCTTGCGATGAACATGAGCGGCCTTTTTTTCCCAAAATGTTGTTGTAGGTTGTGCTTAAATAAATACATTATTTCTGATTTTTGTCTCCAACTTGATTGCTTGTTGCAATTCAGAAAACCCTTAATATCATGCAGCAATTAAATAAATTTGTCTATTTGTCTCTAAATAAATACTAGTCCACCTGCTGAGACTAAAGCTTGTCAAATGGTAATGATAAATAGACTGTCTCTTGAATAGCAGTACTTTGACTCGTTTTTATACAACACCTGAGGACTTTTTCTATGCTTCTTCTGCCTAACGTGTGAATTGAGCAGCCAGGGATTGAAGCACTAACCTTCCAACTAGTAGACGCTCTACCTCCTGAGTCAAGTGAAGCCAAAACATCTCTATCCCCCCCACTGGTATCTGGCTGGCCCCTCCTATGTTAGTGGAGGCAAGAGTTGTTAAACTAAAAAAAAGTGAATGTGAGCGAGTGAGTTCTCCTCAGCAAAATTCCTTTTTTGCCATTACTTCTTAACATGCTGTTATGGGTTCAAAGAGTTACCATTACTGTAATTTTACTATGAGTATTATACTATAAGAGTAACAGGGCGGACACCTTCTTGAGCTTATATGATTATTTAGTAACAATGTGTTTCTATCTCTCTCCACAAGTCAATGGACAGTAACACTAAAATAAAATTTGGAATAAATAATGTTGCTGCTGTTAAACTTCAACAGTCCATTATTAAACACAGTACTTAACGCAGTAATAACCAAAGGTAATATTTTATTTTAATTTTACCGTCATGTAGAGTTAATGTGTGTGAGTGCGTAATAAAACTTAAACATTTCAGATTTTTTCATATCATCCTCAGTCTTACCCTAAAATGTCTAAAAACATTTTCAAGATATTTCGTCAGAGCCATCTCTAGTCACAAAACAACTGATGAATAGTCCCATGTATTTAAGCTCCATTGGGAGATGTCTCATTGGAGGTGGTTCTGAGGGTTAATATGCAAATCATCACATGACATGAGCCAGTGTGTAAAATAAATCATGGATTACCATCTGTGAAACATTGCCCCAGTGCCCCATTATGTGAGCCATCAAGATCACGTGAGGTAAGGTGTGGATTGAAGTGACAGGGCAGTGATGTCAAGATTACATTGTAGTTGGCTGACAGCTAGTGTTGTAAGCCACCACTGGTGTTCGATGTTGGTCATTCATCATGGACATAGATAGACTCCTTTACTGCTTTCAAACCATCTGTCTTCTCTGCCAGTGTTCAAAATATAAACACTGGCATCCTCAAAGGATTGGCCTTTCTCCTTTCAGCTGAGTTTTGTCTTGTTGTGCCATGTGTTAAGTGCTTTCCTCATTTATTTCTTCTGCCTTTGAGGGAATGTTCTCTGTTGGTGCGTTAGAGTCCTGACCACCCCAAGTTTGTGTTGTAGTGTTTGGTGTGAGTCAAAGACTACTGAGCTGTGTCTGTGGGTTTTTGGTAAACTTGAATGCTGAGGCTGGGGTTCTCCTCAGCACAGTCCAGGAGTGGTAACCTATATTCAAAGGATACCTTTTTCTACTGGGTTCAAGCACCGTTAGGTGGTTGTTGTTGCGATTTGGAGAAACACAAACAAAATGGAATTGAAATCAATTGAAGTGATTTTGTTTTGTTCCTCTGAGGAGCCCAAAGATTCACTTTTCACTTTCTCTATGTAAAGATTGACTGTGAAGGGTGGCTGTAGCTTAGGAGATAGAGCACGTCATCTACTGATCAGAAGGTTGATGGTTTGATCCCTGGCTGCTCCAGCATGCTGAATATCACTGGGTTGCTACACTAGCTCCAAGTTGTTCTCCCACGCAAGTGTGTGAATGTTAGATAGAAAACACTTATGTAGGAAAAGCATAATAAACTGTTTGGGTGAATGAGGCAAGTTGTATAAAGCTCTTTGACTGCTCAGGTAGATTAGAATAGCTGTATATAAGAACCAGTCCATTAACCATTGCAATGGGTGACACTATTGGACTTCAATGCAGAATTGTCCAATTTGGTATAGCAATATTATAATTGGGAGTGAACAGGAATATTATACATAATAAATCTTGTTGTTAATCAGTGTAACTAGATGTGTTTCTTATGTTAAATAGTCAACATAAGAAAATGCATATATACCTTCTGTAAAAGGTGCATGTTCTGCTGTAAACAGGCCTTCTCTGTGCTAGTTTTTTATATGAAACTGTATCGTATCCTTTTAAAATTGGAGTTTTAAATTGACTCTAATATCTCCTTACATCAGTTTTACCTTTAATCCAAAGGAAGGGATTGACAACCCAGCTCTGGTCATGACTGATGATCCTGGTGAGATGTACACATCTTTACAAACAAAACATTTCATAATACCCTCCCGCTTCCTACTAGTTGTTGATTTTTTTCCTGTGTTTGCAAAGCCAGATCCAAGCGTGGTGCCGAGACTGTGCCACCTGAAGCGTTCAGAGGGCCAAAGCTTTGGCTTTCATCTGTGTATGTACAGCCAGGGTTTTGAGATCACAGATCTGGATCCATGGAGTCCTGCAGAGCACAGTGGCCTCAAGGATGGAGATCGAGTACTGGAGGTGAATGAGGAATATGTGGTCAACATGGATTTTAGCAGGGTTAGTATCTAGAATTTGTGCAATATGATAGTGGGTACAATGGTGGTTAGTTGTGTTACTCAAAGCAAGCAATGTTTACTCACAGCAAGCAGGTGTTTGTAGCCTCCTAGGGGCCTTCTGTAGAGTTAGCATGCTCTCCTTCTGCCAAAGGCATGGATTTTAGTATCGTTAGTGATTCTGAATTGTCCAACTGTTTAGATGTGAAACCTGAGTATTGACGACCTCCTTGCCTCGTACCAGCTGAGAAAGGCAAAGAGCCTGGCTAGATAAGGTTATGAGTGGCTGAAACCATAATTTTGCTTTCAAGAAAATGGAAGGATGGTTTCATGGTGAGGATTTTCCGCTGTGTGTTGCATTTTTTAAAACAACAGACATTCTGCAAAATAGCTTGTCCTTTCTTACAGTGCATACTTGCTGTACTGCAATTACATTTTTTTCTTGACTTTCCATCCGTTAGAATGTGATAAATTCTATATTATTTGACATTGTTTGACATTGTCACATACTATCCCATATGGAAAAGAAATAGTAAAAACTTATAAAAGACTTGCATAAGATGTGGCCTACTTCATGTAGTGAATCATATAAGGCTTATATGATTTACTCATGAAAGTGGCCACTTTCTCATTACTTTCATATATTGTTTTAGTAAGCATCCAAAACATACAAGTTTCATTTATATAATTTTTCAAGGGACCTTATATCTGTTTTCACTCTTGTATGCTTTTCATATAAGTTTCACACAAGACAGACACAAACTTTATAAGATGTATATATATCTTTTCCATATGGGTATGTAAGAGGTCAATATTAGTTAATCCCAATCAAAAGTTTAAGATCACTTGAAAAATGGCAAAAAAAATCATATTTTGCAAGGTTGGATCTTAACAAGGTTCCAAGTTGAGCTTCAGCATGCAACAAGAAGAAACATTTTTTGACCATGCAATATATTGAAAACAAGAATTAAATTGAAACAGGCTGTTTTACAGCTGATCAAAAGTTTAGGACCACATGCCTTTAAAAGGCCAATTCTGTGCAAAAATGTGGATTCATTGTCCCATTCTCAGGTAGTCACACTGTCAGGACGTTCCAATGGCAAAAGCAAAAAAAAACAAAAAACGTTCCCTTTTTGAACGTGGCCGGGTTGTCGAACTGCAGAAGCAGGGTGTCTTACAGTGCGTCATCGCTGCTTAGGTGGGACGCTGTAAGACAGTCGTTCTGCTGGAGGTTTCTTCCTTCTTAAAAGGGAGTTTTTCCTTCACACTGTCACCAAAGTGCTTGCTCATAAGGTGTCATATGATTGTTGGGTTTTTCTCTTTATGTATTATTGTAGGGTCTACCTTGAAATTCAGTCTGAAGTAAAATGGAATAATTGATAAAAACATTATTAGGACAGGCTTAAACTGTTTTAATGGATGACTCTGCCATACAGAAAAAGAGTAAGTTTATAATGTGTCTATGATTATCTCTCTGCAATTATCTAACAGGTTGTGAGACAGATCCAGTCATGTGGCTTACACCTATTTCTTCTGGTGCTGAAGAGGGAAGAGTATGAATGGGTATGAGAACTGATCTTTCACACAACTATGTTTTATTCAAATCTGATGTCTTATTGGTAACCAGTGATCATAATGCTCAGTGATTAACATCATTTAGATCAAGACTAAATGCAGCTATTCTTAAAACAGTGACAGCCAGCAACAATCTAATGTTCTAATGCTACTACACATACTGACAATACTGACGATGAGGAACTTTCCAACCTCTCCCGAAATAGTTGTTAATTGCTGAGGAATTAAAGTTAACATTGCAGATGTGTGTATAAGTGTATGAATTTTTTTTTAAACCTTTGCACAAAGGCAGTTTCTTTTCTTTTTTTTGAGAGACGGCCTCAGAAAAGAATTAAAGGGTGAGCACTTCTTGGCTCACATGTCATATTTACTATCAACTACAGGTTGAGGCTTCTGAAAATCTATATTTTAGTCCTATATTTTACTTTAGCCCCCCTCCCCTCCCAAATTTTCAACATTTCATCTCTGGCAGCTTAGCTCAGGAGGTAACAATTAGTCCTCTACCAATTGGAAGATTGGAGATTTGATTCCTGGCTATTCCATTAGGGTTATAGCTCTGTTATCAGAAGAAATTTTACAAGGTGCTTAACAACGAGGGATAACATGGAAAAACAAAACAAACACAAATTGAAACAGTGGTCCCATCATTGCACAGTTACATGTTGTTTACATAACAATTTATGGTTAACGTGAGGCTAGCAAGCCACTGACGCCATTTTATTTAACTCAGGTATGTATCTTTGAAGGGTTTTTATTTCTCTGTTTAAACTAGTCAAGGTACTGAAACTTTATTTCTGAAAGACACCTACTTTAGATCCTCATATTTGCAGCATTAATTTTGCTCTGCATTTGACTGTTAAACCCACTTTCTGCAGAAATTTCAAATTACAAGCATCTTAAGGTCTTGGTGGACAGAAACCCAAAGCTCTTAGTTAAATGACAAAACAAAGTGTGACAGCATTAAATAAAGAAACTAAACAAAAAAACGCCAACAGACTTTGTTAAGCTTTTCATCATCAACCTATTTCACCATACCACATAATGGGTACATCTAATGGCAACATAGGTAAAGTATTATAACTAAATGCAAAGATTGCCCCCCCCCCCCAACCACCACCACCAACAAGTACCAAGTCATGTTTTGCTTGGGGAAGAAATATTTATTTCACTCAGTAAATCATGCAAATCAATTTATAATGTTTGTATGAATAATTTAATTTTATGATTTTTTTTGCGGGGGGGGGGGGGGGGGGGGGGGAGTGTTCTGAACTTTAGATTCTGGAAGAATGAATCCAGAACCACATATTTCGGGTCACAGAATCTTGCAGATGTCTCCTTTCTCCTTTTTCCAGGCAGTGTCTATGGGCGTGGACCTAAAATTCCTGGCCAATGCCACCAAAGGGGATCGCTGGTCTCGACCCAGGCTATGTCACATCCAAAAACAGCCAAAGCATGGCCTAGGAATGACTATTGTCTCAGTCGATGGTATTTATTTTGCTGTCACTATCTGTGACAAGTGCTAACTACTCACAATCACAAACAGCTCCCCTGAAGTCACTGTACCTTCTAACTATTTTACAAGAAAGCCAAGAAGTTCCAGTGCTAAAGTTCAAACTCAGTTTAGATGAACAGTTTCCCCTGGTTCTAGTCTATGTATCATTAGGACATAGACCAGAACCATCAAATCACAAAAGTGATCTAATGGTTCCCAAAATGTGCAACTATTTAATTATTTCTGCTGATTACTTATAATATACAACAGTTTTGTTTTTTCTTTCATCAAGCATTATTGAGTAGATTTTGACTGTGGACAGACTGTGGATGTGTCAACAGGTGAAAAGAATCAATATATGGTGAGAACAGTTATTGATGGTCCAGCAGAGAAAGCGGGTATCTTCAGTGGTGACAGACTGATCTGGATTAATGGACTGATGGTGTCCACTCTCAGATACTCAGCTCTCATCAGAACTGTACGGATCCTCTTCTCTCAGTCAGAATTGATGTGTGTGCTCTGTTACACTGAATGTGCATTACTGTCTGGTGTGTTTGGCCCTCAGGTGAAGAAGAGTGGGGATTCAGTGACAGTGCTTGTTATTGACAGTGACAGTGAGTCATGCTATATCAGAAGGAAAATTCCCATCATGCCTGTGGTGGCACAAAGCTGCAGCCTCCCCCACAAAGCTAAGACCATGAATCTGGTGAAGGGAAGTGATGGATATGGCTTCCTGTTGAGACAAGAAAAGCTGGCAAGCACACAACAAAAAGGTGAGAGACATATTAATGGAAAGTTTATGAAAGGATATAGGGTCCCACTTTATTTTCAATTGAACTGATTTCAATTCAGCTTTATTTATATAGTACGAAGCCCCGCAGGGGACATGGGAGAAAAAAAATTAAGACGGAGCTTTGCGAGATCTCGCAAAACTTTTGCGAGATCCCGAGTTTGTTTTGCGAGAGTTCACAAAAGTTTTGCGAGATCCCGAGTTTGTTTTGCGAGATCTCGCAAAACTTTTGTGGGCCAGTGGACACTTTTTCAATAATGAGGATGTAGACATCATGGACAGGAAAGAACGCTGGTTTGAGCAGGGAATCAAGGAGGCCATTTATGTGAAAAGGGGAGGCACAAGGATACATTTGTCACCATCTCACAATGCTTTGCTTGCAGCCATTCTTCAACTCTCTGTGAATGGTACTCATGGCCATTGATCAATGATGAATGGTCTTGTTGATCAATGGTCATGACAATTTGCATATTAATGATCAAGAAACTGACCTTGACAGTCCATTGTTCATCAGTGGTGCTAGTTTCAGTCACTGTGCAAAGGTACTGTGTATAAGGTTGGGGAAACCTGCAGTCAGCTGAGACTGATGAAGTCACTTGGATCAGTGATAAAACCTTTCTCCCACTGAAATCGCTACATCCAGATGAACAGAATCAACTTTTGGGGATTTACTTACCTGGATGATTGAGCATGCATCAGGACATCAGAAAGCTTGCTTATCAAGTCGCAGTAACAGATAATATCAAACACCATGGGATGAGAAACAGATGGCAGGGCCTGACTGGTTTATAAGGTTTGTGAAGCTGAACCCCAGCTGGGGCGGGGGTGGGCACTTAAATGATACTTATCTAACTAACCTACTCTAAGCTAATGCTGATTTTGTTCTAATCTTTGAGAAGAAAAACACTGGAGAATATGAGGACACCTTTGCCACCGCTGTCCTTATCTCTTCCGTGTTGCTATAACCCAATAGGAGAAAGCCAAGTCCAGTAGGATACAATGGAAATCGAAATCTTCTAAAATATATACTCTAACAAGACAAAAATGAGCAGAGAAAAAGCCAAAAATCCTAAATCCAATTAAAGCTGGAAGCAGCTTTGGAAGGGCCCTCGCACCCAGCCATGCCCAACAGGTGGCGATGGAGATTACCGTTCAATCTAATGTCACACTCAAGCATATAATGTATTGCACCACCAGTCAAAATGTCATCTAGATCAATGACGATTTTAGCTTTTTGTACACTTCCTCTTTCCACAAAGTGGCGCTCTAACCATTGCTGACAAATGGCACATCAGTCCGTTTGAGGCACGACTGTCATAGTGCCTGTAAAGTGTGAGAGGGATTGGACAATGTGTCTTTGAGTTATAGCAGTTTTGTAATTCTTGGCAAATGATTGAAACTCGACGTGCGGCCACGACCACCCGTTTCACGAAACGTGAAAAGCTTCGCATTTTAACATGACTGAGGTCTCTTGATTCCACTCAGCGCAGATTATGTTGATCTGGTGAAATTCCAAGGATATGTTCATTAGAGTACGAGGCCTTAAAACTGTGAACAAACGTTGACATGTTCAATTGAAAATGGCTGACTTTCTGTTGGATGGGGAACACTGCTCCAAGAGACTTTTTTGTACATCTTGATATCTTACATCAGGCTGCTAAATTTTAGACTCAGAAATTTTGTAGGGGGTGCTGTGGCGTCATTTTGCAATACTCCATGAAAAGAATCACATAACAAGAAAGCCTTCTTCACACTGGAGTAGTGATGGGATTTCCGGCTCTTTTTAGAGAACCGGCTCTTTCGGTTCGGCTCACTAAAAAGAGCCGGCTCTTTCGGCTCTGAACCAGTTTTTCAGGTTGTTTTGTTGCTTTAATTAATTTATTATTAACAATAATAAAAAATTATGCACAAAAGGAATTACTAATGTACAAAAAAGTGGTTTTATTTATATATGTTTATATATAAATATGTGTGGTGGCCCCTAGAGACAAAACACGTACAAACTCCAAAGCACATTTCTAGCATGAACTGAACTTCCAAAACAGAGCTACCTAGATCACTTAAATTACACAATTGAAAGCATATGTGTATTGTTTGTGTATTTATACACAATCACTCATATATATTCAAATAATTTAAAAAAAATGTTCATTTACCTGTTATTACCACACACCAAATCCAGTTGTTGGTACTTGCTGGCTTGTGTAGCCACTAGGTAACAAAAGCTCAACACTGCACCTAGCATCCTGGAGCACTTCTATTGTGTTTTGTATGTGTTTTGAGTTTTTATGTGCTTCTGAGTTTTTACGTGTTTTGGAGTTTTTACGTGATTCAAAGTTTGTATGTCCTTCGGAGTTTGTACGTGCTTTGTCTGTAGGGGCCACTGTAAATATACTTTTATTTATTCACGCCACATAAAATGTAATAAATAAATCATATAATACAAAAACCAACTATTCACATTTCAACTTTTAACTGTTTAAATTTTCAGCTTTTTCCTTTAAAAAATTTAAAGTGAAACAACACAAAACACTGCAAACCACAACACAATTAAATATAAATTATAATATGAAAACAAAAAGAACATGCACATTCTCTGTCATATGGACCTGCATGAATAAACTTTCTGAATCCTTTATCATCCGCAACTGAAAATAGTTGTGGATGATTACTATACCTTTCTAATGTGACATTGTTGTCCCTGGCTGTCTTTCTCTTTCTCCCTCCTGCTCTGTTCCTGTGCTACTGAGTGTAACTACTGCCCCTCCCCCCTCATCCCAGTGTAAAGCACAAGGCTCGCATGCTGAGTGAAGCGAAAAAAAAGTGCGAGAAAGAAAAAGAAAAAAAAACACGGCTCGCAATAAGTGGCCAGCTCGCGATAAGGGGCCGGCTCGTGTCGTTCGCGTCAAAGATCCGGCTCCAAGAGCCATTTTGTTCGCGACCGACACATCACTACATTGGAGGTGTGTGCCATATTTAGTGACTTTTCAAGCTTCCCAACCCACTGTCAAAAGCTTAGAAGAGTTAGAAGAGAGAGGCCTAATGTTTAATAATCCACATTCAACTGTTTTACTCTTTGGCGCAGCTGTGGATATTCTATTGTTCTTTCTTTGGGATTTTTTTATGCTTAAATTGTTTGATGACAGGAGAAGAGAAGCTGCAGAGAGATGTGTAAGACTGTAAGTCTGCTTCCTGGTCCCAATTCTGGATAGTCACATTTTGGCAGGTTTAATAAATTTGGCCATATTTTGAGAAACCTAGAGCTGCTCTGTCCAAAGTGGGAAGGATACTGTTGCACCTAATGGTCTTACCTATAAAACCCAAATTGTTTTTTGGAAACGACTCAGACAGACAGCAGTTAAGGAGAACATGCAGCTAAACATGTCACTCCTGATCTGATTGGGGAGGGGACCAGAGAAAAATACATAGTCTGAGATTGTTTAGCAAAGTTACACACCAATTTAATATTAGTTTTAGTGATCTACGATTGATGTAACCAGGTGTCATTACTGCCAACATGAATTCTAATTTTACAAAATCTACCTTTACATTTAGCCAGCAACTTCAGGGTTCCTTCAGTCTCACCTGCTCTGGCACCTGGAACAGAATTGCCAATAAACAGAGTTTGTTCCTGGCCTGAAGTTAGATTGGCTATAGGGATTTTCAAGGGTGCGGAGCCAGGTTTCCAATTCAGTGATCCTGACCTTCAGAGCAGTAAACAGGCTTTATTTAATTCAAGTATTGTACAACGAGGCCAAAGAGTAGCTAAACATCTCACAGACTGAGCAGGAAGATGCAGGAAGAACAGTTGAAGAAGCCATGTTGCTAGCAAGCCAGCTACGAGCTAAGCTAAACTAGCAAATACCTAGACACAGTAAATGAATACTGTGAATATAATTAGGGCTCAGTAGTTGGGCGTCTGCCATTTTTTCTGTTATTTTTTCTCTGATGCTCTTCAGTTCCATTCTTAGAAAGCACAAAACTGCTTTCCTTTGTTCCCTCTTCATGTGAATATGGAAGGATGTCTACTTTATACAGACTTGCATACAAACTGAGTGTCTTGAGGAACTAAAAGCACTGACAGCTCTGAACTTACTGAATTATAATGAAACATAGGTTATTGTATTTGGTCCTGCTGTTGCACTGTTGGGTTTTTTCCTGTACACATGGACCCTAGACAGTAATTTTAGATGTGACAGTCTAAAAGTCTAAAATTACTGTGGATTTCTGTGCAGTGGTGTAATGCAGTTTCTTTCAGCTGAGGCAACTGATAAAGATAAAACAAAAACATTGTGTTGAAAGATCACTTTAAAATAATGCCTTTATGACAGCTCGGTTGGATTACTGCATCTCTTTGTGTTTGGGAGGTTGCTGTAGCACAGGAGGAAGAGCAGGTCATCTACCAGGGCCATCTATAGGGTTTTGAATGCTTACAAAGAGTAGAACAGCGCTATACAAGAACCAGTCCATTTGGTGCTAGCCAGTCCTCCCTGCAGCTGGTGCCACATGACTTTTAACTGGAACATATAAGAGAGACTATATTACTCTGGTTCTTAAAGCCCTTAAATTCATCCTACTTCTCTGAGCTAATGCACTTGTATTCCCGTCCTGTGCCCTTAGTTCAGTTCACCATCTGCAAGTACACAGTGGACGTTCAAGAGGGACAGGTCTTTTCCCATTGCAGCTCACAAATTGTGGAAATTACACATTAGACTGACTTGTTAAGACCCACTTCTACTTAGCTTTCAACCCACTGTGACATGTTGATTTTATTAACTCATGTTTAATTGTGTTTTGTACTGTTATTCATGCTTTTATTTTGTCTGGTACTTTTGTTTAATATTACAATTATTGTAATGCTTTTATTCCTACGTTCAACACTTTAAAAACAGAAAACACTAAATGGCTAAAGCAACACTAAAGCAACACTAAACACTAAAGCAACTTTATAAAAAAGTTGCTTTTCTTTATGCCTCTGATGACTGATCTTCGATCTCATTAGGATAGTGTGCAGTGGGACACTTGGAGGGCAGACTGTCAGCTGCCCAACTAATCAGAATTAGAAGTCATACTTTTGTTTCCTTTACTGTAATTCACTGCTGGGTGGGCGAGACAGGCTGTTTGGAAGATGGAGCTAAGCCTTGCCCAGGCTTAACTATCTATACAAAGTATATCAAGATGTAATCCAGATGTAATCAATTCATATATTTCTCAAAGTTAGGAATATATAAATATATTTCAGGAAACAGTAATAAATCTAATAATAATCTTCTGTGACCCTGCAGTTCATGTGCTGAGAGAAGTGGATGTGGGGAGTCCAGCTCAGGGTGCAGGAATGGAGGATGGAGACCTGCTGCTTGCTGTCAATGGGGAACCTATTGAGTCCATGGAGCATGACGACATTGTTAGAAAGATTAGACAGAGTGGGGATAAAGTCTCGCTTACAGCTATATCTATTGCAGGAAGAGACTTTTACAGAGAGGCAAGTACAATCATATCAATACAGTCACACAAATATAGTATAACACGTAGTGTGTAAGGGGTGAACTGCTTTCTGTTCTCCTGCAGTTAGGCATTTCTCCTCTGTTATTCCATGAAGACTGTTCTCACCACTGCATAAAGAACTGGGAGGACGCTCCTCTAAGAAAACCCACAAAGTATAATCAGGACAGAGAGGAGGCTGACTCTGGTTTCTACTCAGGTTATGTCGCAGAAATGCCAGAAACCGTAAGGATACAGGTAGGACCTCACTGTTTTACTGAAGTTAGACATGAATGTGTGAGAACATGGCATGCAGTGTAAAATGTTGAGTCATCATAATGTCTAGAAAGGTGGTATTTAATGGGATTTGCAAAGCTAGTAATGCTTTGTGAATATTTAGATGTTTCTAAATGTGCAATTTTGCTTGCATTACATGTTTAACAGACCTTACTTACATTGTGCCTTTCTACTAAGGCACTCAAAGCAGTCCCTCATTCACCCAATCACACACACATTCATGCAACTATGCCTAAACACTTTTCAACATTCACACACTCACACCTTAGTTGCCCAAAGTATATGCATGGATATGCATCAATTAAAGAAAAATGCTGTTGTCATTTAACTTTTTTATTGCATTTAACAAAACAAAAATTCATTCATCATCATTCATTTTCAGGACCTACTCTACTTAAGTTTGTGTCCACAAACTTGTGTCCACAAACTTGAGTAAGTTATTCAAATGTTCCTCAAATGTTCCCGTTAGTCAAAATTTTAGAGCATTTTCCGTTGAATCTCTAATGCGTCTAAAAGAGTTTTTGGTTCTATGTAGACAACACATGGCAGACCCGACCACATATTGCACATTTTTAACACTTTTCTTTATTACGGTTATTGTAACTACACGCACACGGCTGCAGTTTTTCAGCTGCCAGCCACACACCCCAACGACAACAACAGCAAACACCCAGGATCCAGTACAGACTTTAATGCAGGGAAGGCGTGGTAAGCTGATGCAGTGTGTGAGCCTCCCCGCAGCGGTGCCACAGACCACGCCCCGTAACATTCTAACACGTGAAAATATTAATTTATTTACCAAAATTATTTCTTAATATTATAATTTCGTATGCCATCTTAGAAACCCCATGATTTTGTGTATTTGGATTAGATTATCTACTGATGTATTTCCTTTTAACAAATCAGTATACTGGCAAAGTGAAGGATCTGGTCAAAGACAATAAAGACCACTTTGGTATGATAGTGGACTCAGTAGAGAATGTAAGAGTGGCTGCATTTAACCTATATGTACCTAACAAAGGTTACCCACAATTCTTTCAAAAACTCACTTCTCTTTTGGCTGAGTAACGTAAAGGGATAATTCTAATACAGACAGGCTTTAACTCTAAAAGTGGACAAGAACTGAATAGACTACCTGTAGACAAAGAACACATATCCAGAAAAAGTAAGCCATTTTAGGGGGTGAGGGAGAAACACTGGTAGTTGTACTGTCATCCCAGAGAAAGCAATTTTTTTGTTTGTTTTTTTTGTCCCATGTATCCCAGGAGAATTTACCTCGAAATTTACCGTAACACACAAAATAAGCTTGGGAACAGATAAGCATTTCAAGTATTGGAGACTAAATGTATCACTACTGAGAAATGCCTTACTTTAACAGGAAATGCAGAAGGATGTGAATTTAAATGATATTCAGTGGTACTCTCCCTCCCTCTAGTCATCTCATGTTTACAACTGCGGTTACAATTGATATTTATATCAACATGAAAACAATTGTATTTGCTGTTATGGACACATTTGTATATACATCCTAAATTTTTTTCTGTTTATATACATTCTTTTTTGTTAACTTTAATTTTATTCTTCTTTTGCACTGAAAGAACTGTTCTAACTCTCAAATGTGCGCTTGAAAGTAGATGTAAGTAAGCTTGAGTTGAAATGGTGTCCCGCAAGATCTTTAGATAGCCTGGAACCATAGTTTGCTCTACTAGAGAAAAGCCTTCTGTAAAGCTGTGGCATCTCATTCATCACTGATTGAAAAAATTGAGAACAACCAAAGCTTTCTTTTCACCACTGTAGCCAGGGTCACCAAGAGTCAGCCAAGCATTCCATGAATTTCTTCACAAATAAATTTTTAACCATTAGAGAAAAAAATATTCATAACCATCTGTAGAGGTATTATTAATGCAGATGGTTACTAGAATAAGTATACTGCAGATACATTTTCAAACTAGTTATCTCCAATCTTCGTGAGTTAACTTCATTAACTTCAATCAAAAGCGTCAATGTGTATTAGATGTCTTCCTCAAATAAGTCAATAAATTTATCTTAAATATGATCAGTCAATCACTATTAAGGGGCCATTTTGAGCTTGGGGCTTCCAGTCCATGTTCCTGTATACTGTGTCAGACTGCCTGCTAGCATCTTGCACCCTTGTTATGTGCTGGATTGTCTTAGAGGCATCTTTGCACAGTCTGCACCTTGGGGTTTTGCCTCGTGTGGTAGACCGAGCATCTATTGAACTTGTGCTTAGAACTTGTTCCTTTGTTGCCATGACTGTTTTATCTTTTAGTCCTTCTTTGTCAGAGGTGTGGACTCGAGTCACATGACTTGGACTCGAGTCAGACTCGAGTCATTAATTTTATGACTTTAGACTTGACTTGAAAAAATGTTCTAAGACTTGTGACTTGACTTGGACTTTTACACCAATGACCTTCGACTTGAATTGGACTTGAACCGGTTTACTTGAAAAGACTTGATATTTTACCCCAAATATAAAATTTAACATGCATATTATATAGAGATTGAAAATGTGACATCATTCACGGGTAGAACCGCAAAGGATTCTGGGAACTCGTGGCAAGCGGTACTAGCGCACGCAGGCTTTCAATTAAAATCAGTTATACAGCGATAAAAAGAAACACAAAAATGTCAAGAAGCCGTTGTATTATTAACTGCAATAGCCGGTCGCATGACAGCCACGGGAAGCCGACGGGTAAAGAGATCGGTTGTTATCGGATTACGTCGTTGAAGAGAAATTGTTCAAGCCATGTTTCCGAAGTAACAAAGACGCGACGGATGGCCTGGATTGCAGCCATTCAAAGATCAAATATAACGTCCCAGAACCCTCCAGCTCACAGGTTAGTCTGCTCCAAGCATTTACACGAAGGTCAGTGTTTTTTAGTAGTTAATACGTCATTTTCATAACATAATTAGTGATATAGGTTACAAGCAAGTCTGGCGCTGAACAGAAATTGTCGCGCTATGCTCCTTTATTTATTGTGCATAAATAGTGAATTGTCCTGACACAATATTGCGTTTCGCTTCTGTTATTATGGTACATTGACAAAAACATATACTTTTATTCACAGGATAAAACAGGTTTTTTGTATCACTAATTGCCCAGTACGATTACAGCATACAATATTGTTGTCACTGCTACATTTCTGTGATGCTACCAGAAATTATTTCCACTACTAATTAATTACCGTTGAGCTCAAAGGTCATATTAATAAACGGTTAAGGAATGTGTATTTATGACGACAATTTGTGAGACTGGTAAACTTATGATACGTACGATGGTCTTTCGTTCTACACGGTGCATTTCAAGGTCCTGTACCCATCTGTCGATAAACTGTACCTGGGCTTGTTGCAGTGACCGGAAGTTACTAAACTTCATGAGTGTATGCACTCACTCCAAGAACCATATAATTATAAATATGCATATAAATATGCTAAGATGAGATAGCTGACTTCATCTAACTAGCAAATGTTGTCCAGGCTACGTTGGTGATACAGTTTTTTTTAATGTGTATGATATTTTTGTCATGCGATTTTAAAGCCGGTCCTACAACCGCATCCAAGAATAACATGCAGCTTATCTCAGAACTGTCGGTGAAAATTATTCTTGGAGCTAGGTTTAATTGAGCTGCATTTTAAAGAGGTGCAATTTCACAATTTGTGTATATTTTCTAAGTTCACTATTTTGTCATGTGTTGAGAAAAACACAGATTTTAAAATTACATGGTCTAATATTTACATTTAGCATAACTGCAACATTATTTTTTCGTTTTTTTTTTTTAAAGACTCGAAAGGACTTGAAATTCAAAGTTTCAGACTTGTGACTTGACTCGGACTTTTACACCAGTGACTTGAGACTCGACTCTGACTTGCCTGACATTACTTGAGACTTGACTTGAGGATAAAGACTTGAGACTTACTTGAGACTTGCAAAACAATGACTTGGTCCCACCTCTGTTCTTTGTTCAGTCATTGGTAGGATTTCTCGATATCAGCTATGTTTTCTATCTGCTAGTGGTACATACCATGCAGGGGCATGTTTTTCTATGACGGTTCTTGTACTTGCTTGTCTTCTGTCTCGGGTTTCTGCTGCCTGAGGTATTCACTAAGCAGACGATCAGTTGTTGCCATCTTCCTGATGTACTCATGGATCTTTGTCATTTCATCCTGGATAGTGGTTCTATCACTCTCTAGTCATTGGCCTCTGTAAGGAAGAGGACTCCCTTACTACTGTTTATATTATAATTTGTATAGCACTTTAGGAGCACACCTTTCACTTTATTAAAAGCACCTTATCTAGCACTTTATTTAGCATCGCACTGTAAGCATAGATTTGCACATGAAGAACATTTGCACACAAGAAGTTTAATTATTTATTGAATATTTATTGCGTATTTTAAAATCAGTTGGTAGCCTTTGTTCCAGGTCCCGCACAGCTGCTCCTCATCAAGAAATGTGGTGGTTGTCTGTGAGGAGAAAGGAATTGGGATTGAGAGCAAATAAGGTTTACCAGTAAGGAGAACTAATGCAAGTGTGTGAAAATCTAAAAATAATGTGGTGCAAAGAAGTGACTAAGATGTGATTACTCACCTTTCTTTCCTGTGCCTGTGTCCTCTCCAGGGTGTTTGGGCAAATGTTTCACCAGGAGTCCAGACAGCTTTTAAAGACACCTTTTATAGACAAGCTATCTATCTATCTATCTATCTATCTATCTATCTATCTATCTATCTATCTATCTATCTATCTATCTATCTATCTATCTATTAGGGGTGCAACGATACACAAAATTCACGGTTCGGTTCGGTTCGATACTTTGGTGTCACGGTTCGATATTTTTTCGATACAAAAAAATGTTCATGCATTTTTAATTTGTCATTTATTAAAATTATAAATATATATTTTAACTCAAAAGTACAGTTTTTAAATTTAACCCTAACCCTTGTGCGTGTTTTTTATTTTGACAGCGAATGCGCACCTGCGGACCACTTATGTGCAGCCCTGGTTATTTAGCTCGTCATATCGCAGCCACAGAAATTCTTTTGTCCATGAAACCATAAAGCTGCACTTTCTTTTTGCCTTATAGTCTGATTTGTCATAACTTCTCCGTTTTGTGGTAAGCTTTTCTTTGGCTGTCACTTCTTCACCCTGACCTGTCTTATTTGGCTCAGCAGAACTGAAATGCTTTTACACACTCACTCACATAAGCTCAGCGATTCTCTGCGCGATCAACCTCTCACATGTTTAAGCTGCGGGAGATTTCACTTGTCATGTTTGCATAGTAAGCTAACGATTAATAAGACGATGTCAGAGGAATTGGTGCACAAATTATCATCACTCACAGATCAGTGCTGTTGCTCTCTATACACAGTTCGCACGATTGCAAAGTGAAAGCAAAAAAACAAGCGCAAATTCAAACGCGATTTCAATATGTCACATATTGACAGTGGCTCACCGATGCCAATGACATAATTACCCAGCTACATTTCTGAAAGAATGCAAAAGCATTGACATATATTTTTCCTACAATAGCCCGACGTTCAGGGAAGAGATAGATTTTGGTAGCCCGACTGAAAAAATCGCTAGCTCCGGGACGTCGGGCTAGCGATATTGCGAGCCCTGTATCTGATTGAGGAATCACTCATCTTTGGAAAAGAGAGTTTATTACAGAGAAATGGCTCTTTCCAAAATAAAAGCTATACTATCCGCTTCTTCTGGGCTATATTCTCAGCAGCATAAGGAGAATCATGTGCTAACAGCTGTCTAAATGACTCGGCTAAAGTTAGTAGCATGCTTGCTTTTTTTTGTCTGCTTCCACTTGTCTTTGCACTAGGATGATGTCGGCGTAAATGTGCAGTCATATTCGTCGTGTTCCCACTAGTGCTTTCAGGTTAATCTCGTTGAAATGACCTTAACGCCACAACACGGCAAATCTCCGTTAACGAGCTACCGCCGATCGCTCCGTGCATGGGGCTAGACGGCCAACACGTTAACGAGCTAACTGCGCTAACACACTAGTTCACACCAATGTAATTGAGCATTGCATGGCACATCCAACATACTGTTTTACTTTAGTCCATGACTCGCTTACCTTCAGGGTCATACGTCACATGAAAACCAAAATAATTCCAAACGCCAGATCTGAATGAGGGTGGGGGAGGTGCCCTGCGCTCTTCCTTCTGACTATGCTGTCTGTGTTGAGCGCTCAGTGGATCTGCGCTGGACAGTGCAGCCTAGGCGGAGTAGTCGAACACAGATTCACTGAGCGCTCAACACAGACAGCATTGTCAGAAGGAAAATTGATAAAATAAATTACAAATGTTGTATTGTTCGATACATATGCGTACCGAACCGAAAGCACTGTATCGAACGGTTCAATATCGATACGAATATCGTTGCACCCCTACTAACTATCTATCTATCTATCTATCTATCTATCTATCTATCTATCTAGATAGATAGATAGATAGATAGATAGATAGATAGATAGATAGATAGATAGATAGATAGATAGATACTTATATGATTTAAATGATTCACTGTCTTTGGATTGACATTATTTGAAGTTGGTAGTAGGCTTGCCCAGTTCAACAGTTTATCTTTAATTCAATTCAGTTCAAGTGCATTCAAAAATCAAAAGGAATCTAGATTTGACTCTGGGTTTGTCTTGTAGGACCCTACTGGCCACAGTCAATGCTGCACGGAATCTAGTTACTTCACAAGAGAACTCTCTGAAGATTTAGGTCCATTGACCAAGGTATATTAAGTCCTTCATGGACTGCTCCCCTCATTATGTCTTTGTATACATAATGTCTACAAGATATTCTTGTGATTAAATGCTCTGGTGGTTCATTCTTACCAGGTGACAGCCTGGTGATAATGAACAATATATCTTAAATTGTTAATTGCTAACAATTTTGTTAACAAGATACTTTTTTTTTTTAAACAAAATTATATTCATATTAAAGACCACGTTTAAAACATACTATTTGTGATGGCTGTCTCACTTCACTTTTATAATCCTTTCTGGCTGAAGAATTGTCTTCTTGCCAAGCTCAAGTCATTATTTATGTTGTTAATGAGATGTTCTAGCATATAAATATAGACAATTTACAAAATTAATTGTGGTTTGCATTGCATTGTGTTTTATGACATTTGCTATATTTTACAGATTTCTGAGAGAACACATTATGTTTACTTGTGATGGAAATGAACAAAAATAGAAGTGACCAAGGCCATCCTGTGGACAGAGCTTAACTTTGAAGAAAGTAAAGATTTAACAGCTGATGAAGATGTGACTGAAGACAATGTCTTCGTCTGGATTCAGGCCTGCTTGGTTATGGGCAGCCTCCCTTTTGATTTGATCATATAATGTGAATTTTGGACACTGAACACCAGATTTGCAACAAAACAGCAGTATTTTACATCCTTGTAGTTATAAAATCACAAATTACTCATCTCCTGTGTAGTAATGGTGTCATCATGTTTACTGAAAACTGAATAATTACTTCGCTGCAATTGTCACACTTGGCAAAGCTGAGTGGACCAAACTGCATCCACTTCTGACCTGCAGGCCCATTCTTTTTAAATCCCCATGCTGTGCTATCTATATAATATGACAAACTTTAGAATGCACCGTGGATGGATATACTCCTAGATATTTCATATACGATCTCAAAATATATTATTGTACTGTGTGCCATTGGTGCATAGAGATTCTGTATTTTATTCATTCAGTCCACAGGTTTTTGTTTTGTCACCTCAGTTAATTCGAGTCACAAAACACCCTGAATGTTTTTGTGGTGCTGTTGCCTTCTTTGTGTGCAAATATCTAATAAAAGATCTAATAAATAATAACTTAAGTAGGTTAAATTCACAGTTACCTACTTTACTTGAGCTTCCCTTTTTACACCGCTCTCTATTGTTGCTTCACTATGCTTTATATTTTACTTCATTATCTGACAGTTTATACTACTTTTGGACCTTTGTATATAAAAAAAATAAGTCACCCAGTTGTGCATAGTACAACTAAAAGTATTAATTAGTTAATCAATTTTTGATTTGCTTTTTGTTTTTGTTTTTAGACAAAAACAAAGGACTAGATTGAGAGACTGCATCTCAGCTCATACAAATGCCCTCAAAACTGAAAATGAAACCATATGGTATGGTCATTTTCTTTTGTTTTATTTCATTATTATTTATTATTAACAATAATTATTATTACATTTATTGCCTCTGGGTTCCATCCTTAGACGGGAAGGGATTGCTTTTCATTGTTATGCTGATGAATGCCAAATTTATTTGCCACTAAAGCAGAAGGATGGCATCGCCATCAAACCTCTTTTGGCATGTCTAGATGACATTAAAGTGTGGTTGGCTTTAAACTTTAAAATTTTAATGAAAAGAAAACAGAGGTGTTGGTGTTTGGACCTAGTGGGCACTGTGAGTCCTCTGTTGATTTGGGACCCCTGGAAGTTTATTTTAAACCTGTTATTACTGAACCTTGGTTTTAAATTGGACAGCCAAATTAGAGCAGTGGTGAAGTCCAGTTTTTATCATTTAAGGCAACTGGCAAGAGTGAAATCTTTTCTTTCAAGGCACCTCGAAACAGTCATCCATGCTTTTATTTCTTCCCGTCTGGAGGCAGTCTCTCTTCAGCGGAAGGAAAAAATGATATGGTTTGAAAATGCCATGTCACTGCTTTCCTCATCCCTTGCACAGATCAATCCACATGTTCATAGCATGCCTTTTTTTCTCTGAAATATGCTGAGCAAACCTGTATTGTTGACATTTCTTATATGTCAATCAGCGTATCACCACTGATTTAGTGAGTAAATGTTTATTCTCATTCAAACTGTTTTTGTGCCTTCTTGCAGTTTAGCACTTTATGAAGTTGCTAGCTAGCCAGTGCTGCCTCTCGGCTCATGTTGGTTAAAAAATTAACCCCACAGCTTTAAAAACCTTATATAAAAGACTGAGCAAATTTACTGTTGCTCATTTGAAATAGAAAAGTAAGCGTTGCAGAAGCCAAGACGAAACATTTCCAGAGGGTGCAGCCCTTAGGGGTTCGGCTTGTTTTAATTCATATGGACTTTTATAACATATTAACTGTATATTCTTAGACCCGGCATTTATTCTAATGCTTTGTTGCTGCTTTTGAATATCTGTGGCATCTGTTAATGTCAAATCTAGCCATTCTTTAGCAAGCTATTTTTACATTTAACCAACATTTCTGTTTAATTTCATTTTAAATAATACTAGTATTTGTTAGTTTTAATAGTATTTTAGATTCATGTTTTGTTGTGAAATTCAAAAGCTATAAACCAGATTAGGGTTACAATCTAATTGGGCTTTATAGCTGAAAAGTAATTTAGCTTCTTCTAAACAAATTAGTTAAACTCTACTATTGAATCATCAGAAACGTTTTGGGGTAGACTATGTTAAATATAAATATACATACAATGGTTATTGTGCTTTTTAGAAACTATATATTGGAAGTTAGCTTTTAACAAGCATGTAATGATTTCATTTAATTTAGGTGGTCTCTTTTTTTTTATAACACACATCTCTTTAGGCCTAAACTGACATTGGCAATACCACACATTCAGACATAGTAGTAGATAGTGTTTTAAATGACTATTTTTTTCTATTATTTTTATTAATAAGTATATGTGCTAGTCTAATTAGTTAGTATGAGGTGTACATTGTGTTTCTATATTTTAAGCTATAATGGTTGCAAAGTCAATAAGAAGCAATCTCAGCTTCCAAACAATTTTCTTTTTTTTCTCCCTCTGCTTGCTTTCTTTGAGGCTCTGGGCCAGCACTCCCCACATTACATCAAACACATGCAAGAAGACATCAACTGGGTGGTAAGTGTTTTGGTTTTCCAAAATATTAATAATCATCATTGATCGTGCTAAACTTTAATCATACTTTAAACCAACCTGTTTTACTTCAATTTTGATTTGTGCTTTGGCTTGGGAAATTTTATTTTTTACTGTTCTTTCACCTTGTGGTGAGTTGGATCAGGTGCCAGGGGCGCATGCCAGACAGACCTAGCACACCTGAAAGCATTCTGAGAGAGGCTGGGAACATTGAATTGGAATGGGCAATGTTGAGGCTCCTGGAAGGAGCTGAGGCTGCAAGATGGTTGGTGCCTGTCGTGATAATCACATCAAGTTGAAGAGGGGTACTGTCAGGATTGGTTAGACATCAGTTGATGGCTGAGTGTGGAATGGTGGGAATGACAATGTACAATGCATACTTTATTAATCCAGTAGGAAATTAGTCCTCTGCATTTAACCCATTCACTCAGTGAAGCAGTGGGCAGCCATCAATCCAGTGCCAGGGGAGCAGTGTGTAGAGAAGGTACCTTGCTCAGGGGTACCTCAGGCTAGTAATTCGGTGGATTTGAACCCCCGGCCTTCCGATCATGGGGCGAACACTCTACCTACATCGCCCCCTCAAAATCTGTGGCCATGGTCCTCAGCTGAAAAGGGTGAAGTGCCTACTCTGCATCAGGGATGAGTTGCTGCCCCGGTTGAAGGAGTTTATTTATCGCAGGGTCTTGTTCATGAGTGAACGAAGAGAGGAATGAGAGATCGACAGATGGATGTTGCTGCAGCTGCAGTGATGTGGACGCTATACCAGTCTGTTGTGGTGAAGAGTCATTCAAAAGGGGTAGAGTAGAGTTGCTACTCGTCCACATCGAAAGAAGCAAGTTGAGGTGCCACAATTGTTTATATCAAATTTACAGTATTTTTTACTAATAATGTAATCACACAGCTAGTTTGTCTAACTTGAGATCTGTTCTATAGGAAATGCAGAAATACATTTTTTAAAAAGCCAAATAAGTTGGTGTTCTACATTCAATTCAATTTTATTTATACAGTGCAAAATCACAACAACAGTTGCCTCAAGGTGCTTTATATTGCAAGGTCGACCATACAATAATACGATTGTTTCCTTCCAGGACACCAGTAGTGATAAGCCCTCCGTCACAGAAGGTGTGTGGTCAGTGAAGATGGTCACCTGCAGGTTTGAGGTCATTGCACTTCCAACCCACATCCACTGCCCTTAAGGGAAGTTGCAACAATGTCAAAGACTTCATTGAGGCACTTACATTTGGATCGTCTAAATCCATGGCAGTCATTCAGGCAGTAATGCCAAGAATGGAAACAAACCATCCTTAAAATGTTACAAGACACAAAGCTCCTGTGTTTGAATGCAAAACAAATGTGTTGTTTGAGCTGAACAATAAATACATTTTATACTGATTATATCAGCAATGTAACTTGCAATACAAAGTTATGGGAAGCTTTAACTTAGTTTCAGAATAATTAAATCTGAGAATTTGTCTCAGTGTAAGGTTATTAAAGGTTTAAATTATCTTAACAAATAAACATACAATTTAATTGTACTAATATTTAAAATCTAATGGGGGAATGGGAATATACTTATTTGTTGTTAAACATAACAGTGTCCAGTATGTTGGCTGACATACTTTTTTGCATTTGAAAAAAAGGCTGGGATAATTTTAACTGCATTGCAAGTGCTTTTAATTTTTGTTTTTGAATCATACTTGTACTAGAAATCTCTTAAGTTTAAGGATGATAAAACATAATGTGATTTAGCTGCATTTATTTGTATGTAAGGAAAATTAAAAATAGTAAGTCACCACAATTTCTTTTTTTAACTTAGTAGAACTTGAAATGTTTATCAGTAGGGTAAACAATTAGTATTGCTCACTCAAAAATATCAAGTTATTCTTAGTACTGTGTACTCGCTAGTTATCTTAAGTGAGCTTTACTTTAGTTCTGGGAACTAATTCGATTTTACAGGGCATAAGGGCACCTCTTAGTTAAATTATGGATGATGGAACCTCAACTGCTGACACTACTGTCCCTGACACTGAGCTTTGAATGCAACCATCATGGTCAGAACATCTAACAGTCAGGTAACCCTTGGCTACTGGTAGGTTTTGTATTACAGAGTGCAAGAAAGGTCTGTCAGAAGATGTATGTGGAGGGGCAGAATATTTTATTATTTCGGTATAAAAGCATGAATGGACATTCAAGTGTTTTTTTGATATTGTTTTTTTATTTCATCCCCACATGATCAGAAATGTGTGGAGGTAAACAATGCCAAGTTATTGAGCTCAAGAGGTAGAGACCAACACGGTGAATTCTTAATATACATATTCACAGTGTTGCCGTGACAAAATAATTAAAAATAATAACAAAAAATGCATTTTTCTTAGACATATCTACAACTGCTGTACACACAAGTTATAGTTAAGATGACTGCATTTCTTTTAATTGTTACAGGATTTTCTGTCCACATCCTAGTTGCAGGGTAAAAATCAAGAAAATATATACATTTGTATGCAAGTTTTTAAAAAAATTTTTTCACAGCCTTAGAAATGTACAGGCTAATACAATCCCTATACAGTGTTTTTTTGTGTGTTTTTTGTAGGTTGTTGTAGATTTGCTTCTCTATATAACATATATATACATAGTTATTTTCTGAGGTGTGAAAAGAATGCATACCATAGGACACAAGAACAGATTGATAACAAGTCTAAAAATATATTAAATAAATTACGTCAAAAACTTTGTTTCTCCTGAAGACAGTGTACACACATGAGAAAGAGCAGGGGCACATATTTGCACTGGATTACCATCTAGGGAAAAACATGTAGAAAAGACCATGTCATTTTTGAGATGTTCATGTGCTACTTTTCTCCTGTCTGAGAAGAGCTGCTCAGTACAATTCTTGAAGAATGTCTATAGTATGTGATGACAGATTCAAGTAGAAAGAACAAGGTTAAAACAAAATTTACTGCTGGTTTAACTGCCAGTCACTCATTTTCACCAGATCAGTTACTTTGTATTTTGACAGGTTCCGATTGGTCCTTCTAATGAAAAAGCTTTCTTCTCACCAGAAGAAAGCTACTTTAGCTCACTATGATTTTAGTTTTTTGAATATGTATTTCCCAGTCTAAGTCTGATTCTTCCGTTGCTGTTCCATTCCAACCATCTATATGTGATAACACACAAACAACGCTTTGCTTTGGCTAACCAACAACCACCCAAAAAGTCAGTGGCTCACCAAAGAATTAAAATTTTAATTATTTTTCTGCATATTTTCTTTTTACTGTATTGACCCAATTCATATATATATATATATATATATATATATATATATATATATATATATATATATATATATATATATTAGGGGTGCAACGATACACAAAATTCACGGTTCGGTTCGGTTCGATACTTTGGTGTCACGGTTCGATATTTTTTCGAACTCAAAAGTACAGTTTTTAAATTTAACCCTAACCCTTGTGCGTGTTTTTTATTTTGACAGCGAATGCGCACCTGCGGACCACTTATGTGCAGCCCTGGTTATATAGCTCGTCATATCGCAGCCACAGAAATTCTTTTGTCCATGAAACCATAAAGCTGCACTTTCTTTTTGCCTTATAGTCTGATTTGTCATAACTTCTCCGTTTTGTGGTAAGCTTTTCTTTGGCTGTCACGTCTTCACCCTGACCTGTCTTATTTGGCTCAGCAGAACTGAAATGCTTTTACACGCGCACTCACATAAGCTCAGCGATTCTCTGCGCGATCAACCTCTCACATGTTTAAGCTTGCTGCGGGAGATTTCACTTGTCATGTTTGCATAGTAAGCTAACGATTAATAAGACGATGTCAGAGGAATTGGTGCACAAATTATCATCACTCACCAATCAGTGCTGTCGCTCTCTATACACAGTTCACGCGATTGCAAAGTGAAAGCAAAAAAACAAGCGCAAATTCAAACGCGATTTCAATATGTCACATATTGACAGTGGCTCACCGATGCCAATGACATAATTACCCAGCTACATTTCTGAAAGAATGCAAAAGCATTGACATATATTTTTCCTACAATAGCCCGACGTTCAGGGAAGAGATAGATTTTGGTAGCCCGACTGAAAAAATCGCTAGCTCCGGGACGTCGGGCTAGCGATATTGCAAGCCCTGTATCTGATTGAGGAATCACTCATCTTTGGAAAAGAGAGTTTATTACAGAGAAATGGCTCTTTCCAAAATAAAAGCTATACTATCCGCTTCTTCTGGGCTATATTCTCAGCAGCATAAGGAGAATCATGTGCTAACAGCTGTCTAAATGACTCGGCTAAAGTTAGTAGCATGCTTGCTTTTTTTTGTCTGCTTCCACTTGTCTTTGCACTAGGATGATGTCGGCGTAAATGTGCAGTCATATTCGTCGTGTTCCCACTAGTGCTTTCAGGTTAATCTCGTTGAAATGACCTTAACGCCACAACACGGCAAATCTCCGTTAACGAGCTACCGCCGATCGCTCCGTGCATGGGGCTAGACGGCCAACACGTTAACGAGCTAACTGCGCTAGCACACTGTAATTGAGCATTGCATGGCACATCCAACATACTGTTTTACTTTAGTCCATGACTCGCTTACCTTCAGGGTCATACGTCACATGAAAACCAAAATAATTCCAAACGCCAGATCTGAATGAGGGTGGGGGAGGTGCCCTGCGCTCTTCCTTCTGACTATGCTGTCTGTGTTGAGCGCTCAGTGGATCTGCGCTGGACAGTGCAGCCTAGGAGGAGTAGTCGAACACAGATTCACTGAGCGCTCAACACAGACAGCATCGTCAGAAGGAAAATTGATAAAATAAATTACAAATGTTGTATTGTTCGATACATATGCGTACCGAACCGAAAGCACTGTATCGAACGGTTCAATATCGATACGAATATCGTTGCACCCCTAATATATATATATATATATATATATATATGTATATATATATGTATATGTATATATATATATATATATACATATATATATACGTATGTGTATATATATATGTATATATATATGTATGTATGTATATGTATATATATATATATGTATATATATATATATATATATATATATATATATATATATATATATATATATATATATATATATATTCATGCCATTTCTGACATGAAGTCTCTGAAATGTATTTTGCATTTTGTTATTGTATTGTCACCAGACCTTGTCATATTGCAGTCTTGCTGCAGGCAACAGCCTATTGATGACAATGACAATTTCTTGCCTGCAAAAACTTTTTAAAAAGTGTCAATGTGTTTGTTAACTGTTAAAGTTAATTACATGACAGTATTTACCCTCTGCTCTTTTCTTCCTGCTGGCGATGTAAGGATGTTAAAAGGTAGGATAAAAAATGTGGCTCACATGGCTTTGGTTAGATTAACTTACAGTCTCACTTGTGAGACTTGTGAGCTTGCTGATGTCCCAACAGAAAAGCTATACTTTTAATGTGCTCATGGAAAATAATGAATAGCCAAGTCCACTTAAATAGGACCCAGACTATGAAGAACCATAAACACTCGGACTTGCATCAGCTCTGTTTCAGTGCAGAAAGTGTACAGTACACAGCAAGTCCAGCAAAGGTTACAGAGAACAATGGAAACCTGATATATTTCAGCTCAGTGCAAGCTTCTAGGTTATTTTTAATAAGAAATAATTCTCTTCAGACTCTTTTGGGAAAAAAAAAATAGCTCACCTTGACTGAGAATGTCCAAGAGGGGAACTTTAGGAGGCACATATGTAGATAAAACACATTCCTTCATTATACAACAGTTTTTCAGTCAGTCTGATGGGACTTCTTAAATTATATGTGATGACTGAACTCGTTATAAGTAGTATAACTGATATGGTCAAACGAGGGGGTAGAAATATTACTGTAGAATTGTTTGTTCTTTTTATCATTACAGTCACTCGTTGTATGCATCAGAGGAGTTTATTTTATTGTCTAGTCTAGAAGCAGGGTTTTAGGCTAATTCATTCTTAAAGTTATTTCCTATTCATTAAAAAGCTTGTCTTCATGAAGCATGCAAGTGAGCATTCACCAGCGCCACCAAAATGATCTCTTCATATATATTTTCAACTGCAAATTCCATTTCATTTTGCACAGAAATTAAATAGAACTGAACACTTTACCCAAGTTCATGTTACCAATCAGAAATGGTGTGTTGCTGATCTTCTCAGTAGGATGTCTGACTCTTTCCATGATAAGTGGAAAAGGTTTACAAATTCAGACAGGCTTATTGTCATTACCTTCTTTAGGCCTCATGTACAAACATTTGTGTTCATTCATCTGTAAAATGATGCGCAAAATATGAAATATGACCACTAACTATTTAAGTTAACTTATTTGCTATTTTGGAAATGTGACAATCATGGTGTATGGTGACAATGCAGACTCAAGGTCTACATTGTCTTAAATTTGGCTAACAATCTATTTACACAGGGCGAAAGACTAGTTTACAACCAGTAATAAAGGAAAAGGTGTTCCCTGACTGATCGTGAGTTGTAGGAGGTTGACAGCAGTCCCTGGGAAAATGATCACTGAAGGCCCAGTCACACTAGCTGAAAGACCTGTTGGTGACCCCCCTGCTAAGGAAAAATGTGTATTCCCCAAAAACTTAACGATTGCTTTGGTCACTATGATGATATTGTATATTTTTTGAATGGATGTGACCGACTTATAGAAACACTTTCCACCTACTGTCTGCACTGCAGTGAAACCAGAAAAGTGCGACACAAACTGGAAAAGGAGGCTGTTTGTCTTCAAAGTAAAAGGTTTGCCTATTTAAACACAACTATTACTGTGAAGCTGTGAAGGTAGTAGTTTTAGCTTAGGAGGTAGAGTAGGTTATCTATTACTCGAAAGGTTGGTGGTTCTTTTACTGACTGCTCAAGCCTGCATGCCAAGGTATCCTTGGGCAAGATACTAAATCCCAAGCTGCTACCGATGATAAATGGTAAATGGACTGGTTCTTATATAGCGCTTTTCTACTCTTCTGAGCACTCAAAGCGCCGATACCGATGTATTCACTGGATGAATAAGTGTGACTGTTAGACTGTCATGTAGACAAAACATAGAAAAAAATACTTGTGACTGCCAGTGCCACCTGCCAGCCTCCTATTAGATACCTGTGGTAACAATTTCAAAATCCTATGTTGCCTTATTCAAAATCCCAAGTTATCGCATTTACAAGATTTTCAAAAAAACTGAGAGCCTAACTTTTAATATCAGCACCTATCAATTTTAAACTTCCCATGTCACCTCATTCTCGAGTTGTCGCATTCACAAACTGGTGTGTCCACACCGCCGGCCCGGCCAGTGGCGACAATAAACCATTTGCCTACTTGTAGATTTGTAGATTTGCTTCTCTATATAGTAGTAAGCAAGTATTTACAGACAAATATGAAAAACTACAGGCAACCACAGCAATATGGTTGCTAGCAAATAAAACAATCACTGGGAAGTTTTTGGTGCAGCATTTTCTTTTCTTTGTCATATTTAACCCAGCAGGAGCCATGAAACTCCAGAGACCACTGTCATCCAGTCACTAGCAACTGGCTGTTGTATCACATCTAATATGGCTGGCAACTCTCAGGCAGTGTGTGAATGAAAAACCTTAATATGTGAATGGAAAACTTGACATAAACATTATCAGTAATAATTACTTTCCTGTAAGCATTTTCCATTTTTCCATTTTAAACATTTCAATGAATTTTCTGTGAAAACTACAGATAGTTTCAAAATCCACTGTAGCAATTTAATTTAACTGAAACTTACTAAAAGGGAGGAAACTTTTGTATCTTTCTTAGACAACAGACATCCCATGGTGTATGTTTTGTAAGCAAATGACAAAAGGTGAACTAATTCCACATAGAAGGACGCTATGAGAAGATGATGAGTAATTAATCAGGAAACATTTGGTCTAAATTGGCTGTGTGACAAGCTATCACAATTTTGATGTGCTGGAACAAGTAAAACAAAAAAACTTTCACAGCATAAATAGATGGATCATATAGTTGCCTGTATTTAAATCCAAATCTCTCCATGTTTGGTTGTTCCCTGTGTTTTCAATAGAACTATTTAGAATATGTTGGTCTTAGGTTTTGATTTTATTTTTTTTATCAGACGTTAAATAGGCAAAATTGTTCAAAATCAATTAGCACCCCTTCTGTCAAAAGAATGAATAAATGAAAACTGTCAAATATGCAGTGGGGCCACAAGGCGACATTTTTTTAATACAAATGATTAAAAATAAATAAAACAATAATGCTACAGAGAGCAAATTTGTAAAAATTCTAAAATATGGGAAATTTTCAGTTGCCCATAATAATAATGTTGCAGTTGATTGTCAGAATAAAAAGTGTGGTTGGAAATAATGCAGAAATGACAGAAATGACGGGTGCAAAGTAGCCTAGTTTTCTAAATTAATGAGATGGTGATTGCAGAATTTGTAAAATATACATTTTATATATAATTTGTGCACAAACACTATATATACACACACACACACACACACACACACACACACACACACACACACACATACATACATACATACATATATATATATATATATATATATATATATATATATATATATATATATATATATATATATATATATATATATATATATATATGATGTGTGTATGTTCTCAGTTTGTTTAGAAAAATTCTGTACAAAGCATTATACAGAGCTTTTCTGTCATTAATTTCCATAAAGCAATTATCAGTGGACCTTTCTTTGATTCCATTTTTCAGCATAAACCCAGCAGACCTGTGAGTCCTGCTCTCCAGTGAAATGCTACACAGATGATAGAAGACACTGAGACCCTTTCTTGTTCCCAGTTTAGCAGCTTGTCAGTCAGGAAAAATAACGACACAAAACAGTAGCTATTCCCACACCAGCGGAGATGGAGGCATTTCAGAGGGCTGAGCCACTGTGGAGCTGTTCAAAAAACAGGGCATTAAGTGAAAGGAGTTAATATTAGCAATATTTAGTTGAGAGTAAAACATTTGTTAGTTGGACACAAAGGTTTAATACCACCAACGTTAACTGCTAGAGTTAATGATAGTAGTGTACTACTTAGAGGAGCCACATGCATGCTAGTTCACAATGGCATGTTGCTGATCTTCTCAATAGGATGTCTGACTCTTTCCATGGTAAGTGGGGAAGGTTTACAAATTCAGACAGGCTTATCATCATTACTTTCTTTAGGCCTCATGTACAAACATTTGTGTTCATTCATCTGTAAAATGATGCGCAAAATATGGAATATGGCCACTAACCACGTGACATTAACTTATTTGCTGTTTTTTAAATGTGACAGTCATGGTGGCCTCACTGGAAATGGCTTATTACACCAGAAAAAGGTCTTTTACAGATTTTATGTGAGTGTGTGTGTATGTGTGTGTTCATCCAGGATTTTATGACATTGGCAGTGTGTTTGGGATCCTTGCCATACTAACAAAGAAGTCCTTGCCAATTAGGTGTTTCCAGATGGTAGTGTATGGTGGATCAAATGCTGATGGTACTTTTCTGTGGTCATAATTCAATTAAATTTGACAAGATCTCCAACAGCACAGGCTGATATGGAGCCCCAAACCATGACTAAGTCAGATTTCTGTAGACACTCACTGTATCTCTCTCCTGACATTCTCTGTGCATACTGATGACAATTTCAATTTCATTCACAAGACCTGTTATTCCTGATTTTAAGTCCAGTTCTTGTGTAATTTGGAATACTTTAGCCTTTTCTCCCTAAAATATCTCCTTGACTTGCATTTCTGTTGAAGATTAAGTGAACAACAGATGCATTTATCACGTCCTGTGTTGTTCCTGTATCATTCATCAAAATGCTCAGGTACAAGAACTGGCCTGAAAATGGGACAAAAAAGCAACCAATGTCCAGAGAAAACCTTTAGAAAGACCTTCAGCAAGTCTATAGGACTGTTGCTCAAGAAAAAAAAAGTCTGGCTCCCAGAAAGCAGGGTGGATCAAGACTTTGGCACAGTACAGTATCTGTAACTCATGTACACAATATTTAGTATTAGTGTGTGTTCATACTGCTAACAATTACAGAGTCTCCTACCTGATGAAGCTTTTGAAAGCAGCTGATTGAGGATTAATGCAGAGTGGTACTCTACTTCCCTTTTGCTGTTCCAAAATGAATTGATGGATAATTTCTGTAAGAGAAACACGCAATCATCATTCATTATTAATGATCCTAATGTAAAGCCATTGTGAAGTTTTTTTTAAATATATTTCCCATGCTTACATAAAGATCAGAATTATGTTTTCTTTTCTTTATTATCTTGCTGCAGTCTTGTTACCAATGTTACCACTCAGAAAAAAGAAAATCATTGCCTTAGCACTGGTATTGGAGTAGAAGAAATAAAACAGGATGCACAGAAGGCAAGGAGTTTCAACGTTTTATCCTGAAAGTCTAATATTTCAAGCTGTAGCAGCATGTCCCTCTTTATATTTGGGAATCTCTGAGCTCCTGCAATGATATCTCATCAAAATAGCAGTAAAGCAGCAAATTCAAGGTACACAACAAGCCCAAGGCTAGATTTGCACTATTGTAGAGTCTTTACAATACTGAGCACCTTGGTATTGCTGCGATTTGCTGCTATGCCAATAAAATTGAATTGATAATGATCTCCATTGTTAATATGACAGTTGGGTTCCCAAGTGTCTGTCAGTCCTATTAACTTATTTTCATCTATCAAAGCCAGGGCTGCAGGGTTTATTTTTGTTGATGTTTATGCGCCTTGCAAATAGAAACAAAAAGAGCAAACAAATTTACCTTTGACTTGTCTTACAGAGCTCAGATTCTTCTCAAAGCCATCATCAAACTTGGTGTTAGTGATGGGCTCAAAGTCACTGGTGTACACGCGACCCGAGGATGTGGTATAGCAGCATTTGCACATGCACGTGTGGTAGCGAAGTCGACCCTCGTCTAGATAAGGATGAGCCAGGGCATCTTTGGCTGAAATCCTCTTTGACTGGAGACCAGATACAAAAGTTAAATGTGTTAAATTTTAAACTGTTACTCTTCAAATACAGGCAAGAAACAATAAATAAAGGACTGGTGTGAAAATCACTGAATGGCCCTTTTAGAAAAGGCACAGATTAAACTGTCACATCCCTACTGGACTGTGAGAACACTAATACTACCTCTAATAGACTGACATGACCATATCATTATCTGAAAGCAGACTGTGTGTAGCCACAGTAACCTGGTTTCACCAGTGTCAAGGATGGGTTTGATGAAACTGGACAATGATAGAAATTACAGGATCAATGATGTCATGAACTCATTAAGGATGCTCCTGCCTTGAGAGCTCAAGTAACTGAAGTGGGCTTTCATTATTATGGTAAATGGTAAAAATGGTAAATGGCCTGTATTTATATAGCGCTTTACTAGTCCCTAAGGACCCCAAAGCGCTTTACATATCCAGTCATCCACCCATTCACACACTGGTGATGGCAAGCTACATTGCAGCCACAGCCACCCTGGGGCGCACTGACAGAGGCGAGGCTGCCGGACACTGGCGCCACCGGGCCCTCTGACCACCACCAGTAGGCAACGGGTGAAGTGTCTTGCCCAAGGACCCAACGACCGAGACTGTCCAAGCCGGGGCTCGAACCGGCAACCTTCCGATTACAAGGCGAACGCCCAACTCTTGAGCCACGATCGCCCCACATTATGGTTCAAACTATGTTTATTATTCCCATGTTATTGCTTCTGTTCATCTGGCCATAGCGTTTTCAGTACCAGTACCATACCAGACAGCAGATTTTCCCCAACCTGCAAGTTGAATCAACTTTTTGGGATTTCCTTACCTGAGTAATTGAGTATACATTAAGACATATGTGTATTATTGTACACAAGCTACTTAGTGAAAGGGATTCATTTACAAAACATAATGTAAATCTATATCAGAATGCCTCACCGGATCAAACACCAGCATCCTGCAGAGAAGGTGCACTGCTTCGTGGGTTGCTTGGCTGGACAGTGTGTACAGAACAGGAAGGGATGGCTGTAAACCAAACATCACACCATTTAGAATGTTGCCCTCTCTTTCAGCTTCTGGCACATCTTACATTCATATGTTTCTTACAAGTACAAGAGGAAGAAGTGAACAACAAGCCAACAGTACAATTTTAGATTTAACAGCAATGTTACAAATATATTTTCCAGTTTATCATCTATAGCAGGGGTCGGCAACCCTAGGCACGCGTGCCACAGTTGGCATGCGAAGGGTTAACTGATGGCACGGCCATAGCTGGACTGGCCATTGGGCATACCGGGCATTTGCTCAGTGGCCCGATGATTTTTTTTTTTTTGTAACGGTATAAACAATGAAAGGTGTTGGATTGGCCAGAAGCTGGCCGGTGTGTGAAAATAACTCAGTTGTTTGGTGGTGGCATCGCGGAGCTTCCACAGATTCGGTAAAATTAACAAGTGGTGGAGGCCAGCAGGTGGATGAGGGAGATCGGCGGCAGGACGAGGAGAGACCCGAGGCGGCCGCCGAGGAGAGACCTGCAGTCTATCTGGGTCAGATATAAACCAAGTTTAGGTTTAGTTTATTTTCGTTGTGCTGACTTTTTACAGTCAGTTACAATAACTCGTACTGCGTACTAGCTAGCATGAGTTTCTATACAGCTGGGTGGGTGCTATGTTACTGATAATGAACTTTATTTAATTCATAAGGTTAGTTAGTAGAGTTGCCAACCGTCCCGTAAAAAGACGGAATCCTCCCGCATTCAGAGAAATTATTACGCGTTTGGTGTTGAGCTGAGAGGGGACACAGTTTGTCCCGGACTTCAGCTAGAATGAAAAAGACACAAAGGTGGAGTTATTTTGTCTTTGCTGCACATCTGCCTCTTCTTCTCTCATTCTCTCCCCTCTCTCTCCTGTTGCTACTTCAATCATGAAACTGATCAATGATCAGCTTTTCTCTCTTGTTTGTTTATCGCCCACTTTGCACCAGAAAGAGGAAACCGCCGGATGTCGCACTAAACAACAGCAGCACGTTTAAGCTTGATCAGCTGTTGTTAGAATTTATTTAATATTAATTTCTAGTATCAGCTGGTTTTTTGTCCCAGTCCAGCCCTGGGCTCTACACGCAGTGAATTAATCTGAGAAGTTGCATCAAAAAATAAATGGCCGTGCCAGCGGTGCACATTGCCAGCGGTGCACATTGCCAGCGATGCACATCGCCGGCAATGTGCACCACTGGCGCGAGAATCCCCCGCCGCCCTCTCCTCCCTGTGCCGCAAGCAGCAGGCGCACCTCGCAAACGGAGGGCGCCCTTACTCCCAGCAAATGGGCGATAGAAAACCGATCGGTGCCTACGCCATTCCCGATATGCACTGGCATGATGTCGGGGCAGCATGAGTACGAGTAATTATTATTATTATTATTATTTTTTTCCGATGCCGTGATACTGCCCTGGGCAACTGCCCGTGTCGCCCATATCAAAAACCGCTACTGCTTCTGTAGCCCCATCCAATACTCTCTGGTATGCACCTAGTTGGTCAAGAGTTCATTCTACAGCAAGATAATGACCCAAAACACAAGTCCAGGCTATGTCAGAGCTACCTCAGAAAAAAAGAACAGGATGGTAAGTGCTACATCCACCTTGTAGAAACATTTGTATCATTAACTAAACCTGGAGTTCACAATAAAATTATTTCCAGATTAAAAACAGCATCCTGTGGTATAAAAATGACAGGACTGCTTCTGTTAAAGTGAAGTGGGAAAAAGTAGGCAATCTGACAATTACGGAGGAGTGTTGGGACCACATATGTAAAACTGCCTGTTTCTATTTAAAAACATATTAATAACCTATTAAAGCAAACTTAAACTGGCACTTTAAAGTGATCCACACTCACTATTGCCCTAATTAACTTAATTTCATCTAAATTTTCATCATAATGCATAAAAATATTCTGTGTACTTTTTTTTCTTGTTTTTCATTTTTACTGCCATGGAAACAGAGTGAATGCCAGTAGGAGGCAGATTGCTACCTACTGGGAGTCTGCACTTTCAATGTTATCCCTTGATAAAGGCAAAGAAGTGAGGCATTGCCTGCTAACTTTAGCCACCATTTCCCTGCTTTTTGGGTTCTCTCGTAGATCTGTATGTCCTCGTAGATATGCTTGCATAAACCAATGGATTATAACATCCATCTATCCAACCATCCATCCATTTTCTTCTGCTTATCCAGGGCCGGGTCGCGGCGGCAGTAGCCCAAGCAGAGAAGCCCAGACCTCCCTCTCCCCAGCCACCTCTTCCAGCTTGTCCAGGGGAACACCAAGTCATTCCCAGGCCAGCCAAGAGATATAATCTCTCCAGCGTGTCCTGGGTCTGCCCCGGGGCCTCCTCCTGGTGGGACATCCCTGGAAAACCTCACCCAAGAGCAATGTTCCCAAGGGCTGTTCGATATAACGATATATATCGGATGACGATATAAAAACATCTATCGTTTTTATTTTACGCTATCGTTTGTTTTGTGGTGTCGCAAAATAAACTGTTTACGGCAATATTTTTTCACCGTTTTGATGGTCACTGTAGTGGCTATATTAATTTCTTAAGTTCTCTCTTTCTCTTATATTTAATATAGCCACACTACGGACGGACAAGCGCCTGTTTTTATGCGTTGTCATTAGCAACAGCGATGGTAAAACCATTGCGTGTCCGCTTGTTTATTTTCCACATAAACCTTTCACAATAAAGCTCAAGATCCTGTTGAGACTTTTCAAAATAAACTGAATCACGTGAAAGAGCATGCAGAGTATTTACGGATGAGAAGCAAAAAAGAGCCGTCAGGTGCTAAAAAATAGACCTTAGACTCAAATGTTAGAACAGGCTTTTCCCTGCAGCACGCCGTGTAATAAATACTCACAAAGAAAACGGCGGCCGTTACAACTTATGTCTAAAAATGTATAGTTTCATGCATCGGTTAAAACACTCGCTCCAGGTTTTTGATTGGTTGACATGGTACATTTTTCCACCAATAGGAAAGGGTGGGGTAAGTTACCATAGTTATAAGCAGTAGTAGTATAAGTACTGATTAATAGTAGACACAATATAAGGAATAGTTATAGAAACCAAGGTTGCACGGAAGTAAGGTTGTCTTGAAATAAGCTGACCACTATTATTGCAAATATGGATAGGAACCTGAATGTGGTTAGTTACATATATATATGTTATGATATTTTAGATGATATTTATCGTATTCGCCCCAAAATTAGGCCGTTGAGAGGTGTGGTCTACTCAAAATACAGCTATCCACGCCCAGTGAATTTTGTAGTGATTTATTTCTAAGGATAGATACTAAATATTCCAATTCCAGTGAGTTCCAATATGCTTTTTTGGGCAGAAAAAGAAAAGGATGACTTCATTATTTAACTTTAGACAGAAATCATAATGGTGCCTTTTTTCCTTTTTGGGGGGGAATAGGACAGTCTGTATTTGTGAAATTTGCTGCAGGAGAAGCTGGATCCTTAGATGGTAAGAGATCAGTCAATAATGAAGGCAGTGCAGGACGGTGGTGTTGCCCTCACCACAACTGGACAAGCGAGATAACTAGTAGGATTTTGTACAGTTCCAGTTCATTTCAGACTTCCTAATGCTTGTTTTAATCAGTTATCATTACCATGGTATTAAATTCCTACTCATAACACAGAAACCGCCACAGGTATGTACTGGTAGTCACTAGTTTAAGTTTGTTTTAAAAGGTTATTAACATGGTTATTAATATGTTATTAAACAGGCAGGTTCGCATCGTGAAGCTATTTCCTGCTTATTACACAGAAACCTCCATAGTTGTTTCCAGGTAATAATCACATACTGTTTAAGTTAGCTTTAATAGGTTATTAATATGTTATTAAATAGAAACAGGCAGTTTTGCATTTTGCAGCTCTGTTTCCTGTTTATTAAACAGAAACTACTACAGGCAATTGAGTGGTAATAACTTATTAATTACCACATTATTACATTCTTGTTTCGGCCTTGTTACCCTGCTATTACCACTTCATTACAGAGCTGTGTTTCCACATTATTACCCCTTGTTTTTGGGCCCGTAGTATCCAATAAATAAATATCAGTGCATTACTTGGATATTAGGTGGTATTATTTGTTTGTTTGTTTGTTAATTTATTTCGAACATGTAAACAATATACAGGTACATTTAGTAAAGAAAATAAGAGAGATAAAAAAATACTATACAAAATTAAGTCAATACATTTCAATATTGCTTCTATTCTGATTCATTTACATTTCGAAAGGGAGCGGGAAGAAGTACACACTTATTTAATCCCATCCCATAACCCCAAATTAACACTGCATTGAGGAGTTCCAGACTAATAACAGGATAGCGTGTGGCTGTGAGTGCGCAGATTTGTGTGTTTATTGTGCACACATGAAATGGACCAACTTGTAATTGTGATTACAGGCTAGAAACCCTGTCCCTTTTGCAGTCAAGTCCATAGTGCTGTTTCTATGACAGGAGGAATTACAACAAAAAATAAAATTTAATTAACCTGATCTTTCAGTTTCATCTGTATTGTTTTGTCTTTTCACATAGAACAGATGCAAAAAAGCACTATTTGACCTGTTTGTGAGGTCCTCTGAGAATATGTGCACGAGCGCCTTCACATGCCGTCCTCATCGCCTCCATAGAAGGTGTCCCCAACAGGTCAGTGATTAAATCCAGCTACACAAAAGCACACACATCACAGTATAGTGAGACACAACAGTTTGTTGCATGACTGTTTTTCTTTTAAGGAGGAGGTTATTTAATCCTGGTGGTGACTGGTAATGATTCTGTTTTTAACATTTTAACACAAAAAAAGGGAAAAAAGAACACACTGTTACTTTTATGTATCAAAATCTTTCCAGACAAAAAATTTCTCATGCCTTGCAGATTATCTTTTGTCATCTTATTTAAATTAAGTAGCAACTACCTGCTGAATAGGACTTTGGGCTTGGAAGAGGATGCGTCGCCCTAGCAACTCAGCAAAGATGCAGCCTACAGACCAGATATCAATTGAGTTGGAGTAGTGGCGGCTCCCCATGAGGATTTCTGGAGCTCGGTAGTACTGTGTCACCACTTCCTGAGTCATGTGTCTTGATTCATCCGACTCCTCCACTCGGGCCAGGCCAAAATCACAGATCTGAAAGACAGCCATTCAGAGATTACTGCAGCTCTTTTTATCTTCTGATTTCTTTTTATTCATCTTTCTTCTGAAACCCATCAATCTTGCCAAGATTTCTTGTCTCCTCTCTGCCTCCCTCACCCACTGTGCTCCAGCATGTACAGTCATGGCCAAAAGATTTGAGAATAACACAAATAATGGTTTTCACAAAGTTTGCTGCTTCAGTTTTTATGAAGCAAAGTCCTTCTTTGCCACGAAAATGAACTTAATCGCCCAAAACCCATTTCAACTGCATTGCATCGCTGCCACAAAAGGACCTACTGAGATCATTTCAATAATCTTCTTGTTAACTCAAATAAGAAAGTTGATGAGCACAAGGCTGGAAATCATTATGATCATTATGTCATGCTGGTTGAGTTAGAACAGCTGACTGGATGTGTTAAAAGGAGGGTGATGCTTGAAATCATTGTCCTTCCTCTTAACCATGGTTACCTGCAAAGAAACGTGCAGCCATCATTATGTTACATAAAAAGGGCTCACATGCAAGGACGTTGTTGCTATTAAGATTGCACTTAAATCAGCAAGCTCACCAGTGCAGAGCTTGCTCAGGAATGGCAGCAGGCAGGTGTGAGTGCATCTGCACGCACAATGAGGTGAAGACCTTTGGAAGATGGCTTGGTGTCAAGAAGGGCAGTAAAGAAGCCACTTCTCTAAAAAAAAACCAAAACAAAAAAAAAACCCATCAGGGACAGACTGATATTCTGCAAAAAATACAGCAAGTGGACTGCTGAGGACTGGGGTAAAGTCATTTTCTTTGACAAAGCCTCTTTCCAATTGTTTGGGGCATCAAGAAGAAGGATTGTCCGCAGAAGAAAAGGTGAGTGCTACCATCAGTCTTGTCTCATGCCAACAGTGAAGCACACATTCATCTGTGGGGCTGCTTCTCATCCAAGGGAGTGGGCTCACTCACAATTTTGCCAAAAAACACAGCCATGAATAAAGAATGGTACCAAAACATCCTCCAACAGCAACTTCTTCCAACCATCCAAGAACAATTTGGTGGAGAACAATGCCTTTTCCAGCCTGATGGAGCACAGTGCCATAAGGCCAAAGTGATAACTAAGTGGCTTGGAGAACAAAATATTGAAATGTTGGGTTCATGGCCAGGAAACTCCACAGACCTCAATCCAATTGAGAGCTTGTGGTCAATCCTCAAGAGTCGGGTGGACAAACAAAAACCCACTTATTCTGACAAACTCCAAGCATTGATTATGAAAGAATGAGTTGGCATCAGTCAGGATTTGGCCCAGAAGTTGATTGATAGCATACAAAGGTGAATTGCAGAGGTCTGGAAAATAAGAGCTAACACTGCAAATATTGACTCTTTGTACGAACTTGATGTAATTGTCAATAAAAGCCTTTGAAACTTATGAAGTGTTTGTAATTATACTTAAGTACATCACAGATACAACTGACACAAAGATCTAAAAACACTGAAGCAGCAAACTTTGTGAAAACAAATATTTGTGTCATTCTCAAAACTTTTGGCCATGACTGTAGTTGTCATGGTCCTGGGTCGGTGACCCAGCGCTTTTAGTTATCATTTTCTAGTTTATGATGATGATGATTATTATTGTTTGAGTTCTGTGTGTTATATTTGGTCTGCCTTTGAGTCTGTCTCTGTCTATGGTGTCACCCCATCTGTTTGTGAATCTGTCTGTTTAGTTCAATGTCTTGTCTGGTTCCATGTGTCTGAGTTTCCTGTTTTATTGTGAAGGTTTGTGTCATATCGTTAGCTTCATAGCATAAGTGCCTAAGTCATTGACTTAGTCAAATGACTTAGGCAATTATGCTATGAAGCTAACGATATGTGAGTGTGCTCAGTTTACGTTTCCCCTGTCTCGTCAGCTGTGATTTCTCCCAGGTGTGTTCCCCTCCTGTCTCTCATCCCTTGATTACTGCCGTCTGTGTATTTAAGCCTTGTGTTTCTCTGTGTCAGTGTCGCGTCGTACCCTCAACTAGCTGTGTGTTCTGCTTCTATGTTCCTAGTGTTTGGTCTCCTGCTCCAGTTTAGTGTTTCTTTCCAGTGTTTCAGTCCTTGGTTCCTCTGTTCTGACTTTTGGTTTTCTTTTGGTGAGTTTAGTTTGTACGAGGTTTTTCCCAGCAATAAAGCTGCGCCTTAAGTTTCACTTCCGTGTCTGAGTTCTGCATTTTGGGTCCACCACTCCTGCTTGCCTGCCACACAGCGATTCATGACAGAACGACGCGACCAGTATGGATCCAGCAGACTCACTGAGGAAGCGCAGCTCAGCCTTTGACGGGACCCGGCTAGCGCTTGGAGGGCCTCCGTGCTGCCGTTCCTCACTAGCTGCTTACCCTTCGGTCCACTCACCTGCTTCTTCCCCCCGGATGCCCCGGTCTCACAGAAAACGCTCCCGCCGGTCCCGGGAGGATTACTATGAGACCGCGAGCAACCAGCTTACACCAGCTCAAGCTTTCTACAAGATGTTAGGGATCATTATAGTGCCACCCGACTCACCCAGCGTTTCCACTTCACAGCAGGAGCAGCCACAGCCGAGTCATTCCTTGTCACATTCTGCCAGTGCTGCTTCCTCTTCTACTTGGAAGCGGCGAACGTGCCGCCAGCACTCACGGCTCCGGCAGGAGCCTGGGACTCTTCTCGACCAACCGCCTAGGGTGAGTGACAAAGTCCCCCTACATTCGCCTTCTGTGTCGAGGGATAAACGTACCGTTTCCCCCAAGGCCGCTAACGTCAGCTTCATGAACTCTAGATCTTCTGTTCCTTCTGTTCCAGAAAATGACAGTATTCATTTTGAGAGCGATCGTTTCCACTTTGGTTCAAAAGACTGTGCTTCTGATGCTCCTTCGGACCCAGGAGTTAAGACTATTTCATCTGGAACTGTTTATTCTGGGGCTATGTCAGCTCAGTTAGCCGCCTGGCCCGAAGCTCAGTTAGCCGCCCGGCCCGAAGCTCTGTTAGCCGCCCGGCCCGAAGCTCTGTTAGCCGCCCGGCCCGAAGCTCAGTCGCCACCTCCACCACATTCAGCCTCGCTTCCCATAGCACAGTCACATCCACAGCCTGACTTACTACAAACCTTATTTCAATCCTTAGCCCAGTCAATAGCTCAGTTGGTAGAGGAATCATCAGCCTTATCGTCAGCTCGGTTTCCAACTTCACAACCATCATTTTCCCGACCTTTTCTTCAGTTGCCCTCAGCTCAGCCACCTATACAGCCATCATCTTCACCTACACCTCCGGTACAGCAAGCTATGTCTATCCAACCCTTACAGAACTGTTCCACAACCTTGAATCCTAATCAGAGAGACAAACCAAACAATATTGTTATCAGTCCTCAAAAGCTGGCCAGTTCTGAGACTGAGATTCACTCCAGGGCCTCCCCAGAGGCTGGGTTTCAGCCCCCAGCAGACTCTGGACCCCTGGCGGTTAAGAAGCCAGCTGAGGACCGCACCCGGCCGTTGCTGCCTGAGCAGACTCAATGCTCTGTGCAGCTGCAGTCTGCCATGTGTTTGCCAGAGGCCCGTGTGCCTGGTTCTGTTCTGTCCCTGCCAGAAGCCCGTGTGCCTGGTTCTGTTCTGTCCCTGCCAGAGGCCTGTGTGCCTTCTGGTTCCGATCTGTGCCTGCCAGAGGCCTGTGTGCCTGCTGGTTCTGTTCTGTCCCTGCCAGGGGCCCGTGTGCCTTCTGGTTCCGTTCTGTGCCTGCCAGAGGCCCGGGTGCCTGCTGGTTCCGATCTGTGCCTGCCAGAGGTCCCCGCGCCTGCTGGTTTTGTCCTGTGTGTTCCAGGGGCCCCTGTGCCCACTGGTCCTGAGACTGTTTTCGCTGGAGGGCCCGGGGAGCCCGTCCAGCCTCCTGCTTCGCCAGCTGGAGGGCCCGAGGAGCCCGTCCAGCCTCCTGCTTCGCCAGCTGGAGGGCCCGAGGAGCCCGTCCAGCCTCCTGCTTCGTCAGCTGGGGGGCCCGAGGAGCCCGTCCAGCGTCCTGCCTCGTTAGCTGGAGGGCCCGAGGAGCCCGTCCAGCCTCCTGCTTCGTCAGCTGGGGGGCCCGAGGAGCCCGTCCAGCGTCCTGCCTCGTTAGCTGGGGGGCCCGAGGAGCCCGTCCAGCCATCAGCTGCAGTCTTATCACCAGCTGCAGTCTCATCACCAGCTGCAGTCTCATCACCAGCTGCAGTCTCATCGCCTGCTGCAGCTTCATCGTCCTCGCCTGCTGCAGCTTCATCGTCCTCGCCTGCTGCAGCTTCATCGTCCTCGCCTGCTGCGGCCTCAGAGTCTTCGGCCTCACCTGGTCCGGTTTCAGCATCTGCTTCAGCATCCTCGTCTGGTCCAGCCTCTGTGTCTTCATCCTCGTCTGGTCCAGCCTCTGTGTCTTCATCCTCGTCTGGTCCAGCCTCTGTGTCTTCATCCTCGTCTGGTCCAGCCTCCTCATCAGCAGCTTCGCCTGGCCCGGCTTCAGCCTCCTCATCAGCTGCTGCCTCGCCTGGTCCAGCCTCTGCTTCTGCTTCAGCCTCGCCTGGTCCAGCCTCTGCTTCTGCTTCAGCCTCGTCTGGTCCAGCCTCTGCTTCTGCTTCAGCCTCGCCTGGTCCAGCCTCCGCATCAGCTTCCGCCTCGTCTGGTCCAGCCTCCGCATCAGCTTCCGCCTCGTCTGGTCCAGCCTCCGCTTCAGCTTCCGCCTCGTCTGGTCCAGCCTCCGCTTCAGCTTCCGCCTCGTCTGGTCCAGCCTCCGCTTCACCTGGGGCTGCAGGGGCCACGCAGCCTTCAGGTCCCCTACTACCACCTCCACATCGTCGGTCATCTGCCTGGCCGCTTGTTGGGCATCTCCGCCACCGTGGACGCCCTCCTGAACGCCCTCCTGAACGCCGCCACTGCCTTCCACGTGGCCGGCCTCCGGACTTGTTTCCACGCCGCTGTTGCCGTCCGCACGGTCGGCCCCCAGAACTGTTTCCACGCCGCTGTTGCCGTCCGCACGGTCGGCCCCCAGAACTGTTTCCACGCCGCTGTTGCCGTCCGCACGGTCGGCCCCCAGAACTGTTTCCACGCCACTGTCTACTGCGTGGCCGGCATCGGGACCGGCCCCGCTGCCATTCGCATGGTCGGCCTCCTGAACTTGACCATCTGGGCCTTTTTGGACTCTGTCCCTCCGTCCTGGGCCCCCTCCGCCCACCCTGGTCGGGTGCTTTTCTTTTTTGGTTTTGGTCCGTTTTTGTGTTTCTGCTGGGCTGTCTGGAGCCAGCCCTTGAGGGGGGGGGGGGGGTACTGTCATGGTCCTGGGTCGGTGACCCAGCGCTTTTAGTTATCATTTTCTAGTTTATGATGATGATGATTATTATTGTTTGAGTTCTGTGTGTTATATTTGGTCTGCCTTTGAGTCTGTCTCTGTCTATGGTGTCACCCCATCTGTTTGTGAATCTGTCTGTTTAGTTCAATGTCTTGTCTGGTTCCATGTGTCTGAGTTTCCTGTTTTATTGTGAAGGTTTGTGTCATATGTGAGTGTGCTCAGTTTACGTTTCCCCTGTCTCGTCAGCTGTGATTTCTCCCAGGTGTGTTCCCCTCCTGTCTCTCATCCCTTGATTACTGCCGTCTGTGTATTTAAGCCCTGTGTTTCTCTGTGTCAGTGTCGCGTCGTACCCTCAACTAGCTGTGTGTTCTGCTTCTATGTTCCTAGTGTTTGGTCTCCTGCTCCAGTTTAGTGTTTCTTTCCAGTGTTTCAGTCCTTGGTTCCTCTGTTCTGACTTTTGGTTTTCTTTTGGTGAGTTTAGTTTGTACGAGGTTTTTCCCAGCAATAAAGCTGCGCCTTAAGTTTCACTTCCGTGTCTGAGTTCTGCATTTTGGGTCCACCACTCCTGCTTGCCTGCCACACAGCGATTCATGACAGTAGTAGAGTTTCACTGATGTTTTGTTTCTCATGCATAAACATATAATTTCATAGTCTATGTGTGTATATTAATGGTTAACTTTTCTTATTTGGTCCCAAATAAATAATGACAGAAGATTACTTTTGAGGTTTGAAATCATACTTTTTTCTACCCTGAAAAGCACATGCAGTTTCTTCAAATACTCTCAGTTAACTTGTATCTTTGTAAACTGAATTGACAGTGAATAAACTCTAACATGTTAGAAACCCCTAACTAAGTTCCACTCTAAATAATTAACAATGACTGAGTGAAGATGGTGGACAGGACCTTTGCCATACACATTTTAATTCACTGGTAGCGATAGATGTGAGAAATGAAATAGAAACATGGAAACTTTGGAAAAAGTACACTAGGTTGAAGCCAGGAATAACACATCTCTTATTCGAAGAGATGTCTTCTGGCAAAGAAACGTGTATCTGGCAACTCAGTGCCAGGAACTGTAAACCAACAAAATTAGTAAGTGGGACAGAGAAAATCTAAACTTCCCAGTGCCAGAAAAGGGAACCCAAAAACGTTAAAAAAAAGAACTACAGAGAAAAAAGAGTCACTGCCATTTGACGGACAGAGGAAAATGAAACTGGCATCTTGCTGCAAGTATAAATGGAGAAAAGAAGAGCTAATGAGGAAGAAAAGAAATGATGGTGCTGGCAACTTTTGCCTTTTGCAGTAAGGGCTGGAAAGGTTCTCACTGCTCACAAATCAAAGCCCTAATCTTTAACTTTTTAAACAACCTCTGGAGACTGCAATGACTTGCAGTGAGTTAGCATTCCTGAAAAGTGTTTTGATGCATGCTCAACCAACCAGGTAAGTAAATCCCAAAAGGTTGATTCTGTTCATCTGGACGTAGCATTTGGGAGAACGTTTCGTCACAAGTAACTTCTTCAGTCTCAGCTGACTGCAGTTTCCCCAAATTTATAGACAGTACCTTTGCACAATGACTGAAACTAGCCCACTGATGAGCAATGGGCTGTGAGGTCAGTTCCTTGATCATTAATTTGCAAATTGTCATGATGGGGATTGGCTGCAATTACAGCATTGTAAGATGGTGAAAGATGTACCCTTAGGCTCCCTCCTTGATTCAAAGATGGTCTTTCCTTTTTCATGTAAATGGCATCCTTGACTCCCCACTCAATCCAGCGTTCCTCCCTGTCCAGGATGTGTACATCCTCATCACTGAAAGAGTGTCCACTGGCCTGTAAGTGTAAATAGACTGCCGAGTCCTTGCCTGATGAGTTACTTCTTCTGTGTTGTGCCATCCGCTTCGCCAGAGGTTGTTTGGTTTCCCCGATATACATCATGGCAAACCTCCTGGCACTTCACAGCATACTCTATATTACTCTGTGTCAGGGGACCCAATCCTTGGGGTGGACCAATTTTTAGCGCAGCGTGTTTTGAGGTTTAAAAGCCATGGAGCTCAATGATCAGTGGTCTTTGATATGGGCTTTGATCAGTGGTTGTTGAACAATGGTCATGACAACTTGGATATTAATGATCAAGGAACTGACTTCACAGCCCATTGTTCATTTAGTGGGCTAGTTTCAATCACTGTGCAAATATACTGTTTATAGGATTGGGGAAACCTGTAGTCAGCTGAGACTTAAGAAGTCTCAGCTGACTACAGGTCAGTGACGAAACGTTTCTCCCACTGAAAATGCTACATCCAGATGAACAGAATCAACCTTTTAGGATTCCTAAAAAGTCACTTCAGGAAGAGTGAAGATAAAGGAGAAAAAATGAAACCGAGAATGTTTGGGTAGCAGATAGAACTGTCCAACTTTATGGACTGCATGTAATTTTGATACCTTAAGTTTCTGTTCTCCTAGTGGTGAACAGGAACAGGAACTTAAGGTGGCATCTCTGTGGCAACCGGGTCATGGTCTTTGATAAAACCAGCGTTTCGTATAATAGGTCATTGTGAAGAAGATCTGTTGGAGCTTGAATTAAACTATCCTTATTTGAGGTAGACAAGGTTGTCTATGAAGAGACAACTGAAAAAGAATAGAATATGAGGAGGCAGCATTACTGCCTCACAGCAAGAAGGTGCTGCGTTCGAATTCATCATCTTTATGGTGTCTGCTTCTCTCCGGGTACTCTGGCTTCTTCCCAAAGTCTAGATACTTGCTGTAAGTGGGCTGGAAGATCCTGTGGTTCTTGCATCAGGAAAGAGCTGTGTGGTCCAAGTTCTACTTTGTTTTTCCCTCTGGTCTGTTCTTTTAGGCATCAACTGGGCGATCGTGGCTCAAGAGTTGGGAATTCGCCTTGTAATCGGAAGGTTGCCGGTTCGAGCCCTGGCTTGGGCAGTCTCGGTCGTTGTGTCCTTGGGCAAGACACTTCACCCGTTGCCTACTGGTGGTGGTCAGAGGGCCCGGTGGCGCCAGTGTTCGGCAGCCTCGCCTCTGTCAGTTTGCCCCAGGGTGGCTGTGGCTACAATGTAGCTTGCCATCACCAGTGTGTGAATGGGTGGATGAATGGATGTGTAAAGCACTTTGGGGTCCTTAGGGACTAGTAAAGCGCTATACAAATACAGGCCATTTACCATTTTATTTTTACCATCAACTGTGATCTGTTTTTTGGATTTTTTTTTTCATTCCTCTACAAACATCATCATCTATACTGTCAATAAATATTCATAGTTTTTATTTCTTTATCTGTCACATGCCTGTCATACAACTCACATAAAGAATCCTTGCCATAGAGATAGGGTTAGGATTAATGCTTGCCTGTCCCACACACCTTGAGCACACAGTTGCTGTTGACTAGGAGGTTGCCAGGTTTGATGTCTCGATGTAGAATTCCAGCAGAGTGAAGGTACTTAAGTCCTGGTGATGGTGGAGTAGAAACAGACAAATTCATGAATCATGATATCACTTGTGCAAACAAGCTGAGCTACATGTTCTTACACAGAAATTCACAGGTATCTGCTCATTTACAAATAAGGATGTTTGATATTTAAAAAAATTATACAGTGTTAAAATATCAAAATTGTTACCACAACAGTTTCATGTAAAAAAATCAATCAATTCCTAACTGGCTGCCTCAGAATCAGCTGGGGGTTTTTTTCCCTTAAATTAGTTTAGTATATTTAAACCTAGCAAAAGTTTTCTTTAGTTTAATAGAAAAAAAAAAGAATACTGTAATCATACATACAGTATATTTTAATGTATAATGATCTTTCAGCCATGTTGGCCTGCCATCTTGAATATAGTGGTTGAGATGGATTTTGTTATTCCATCATGTTTTATGTGGCTAAAGACTGACCACACGTGTATCATGCCAAGAGCCAAAGAGAAAAGAAATTGTAAGCATTCACGTGCATGGAGGCAAATTTTAACTTGTGCCTACACCTTCAGATTCAAGACATGAAGGATCATACCTATGTTTTATCATCTGAGAAGGTGTCCCCTTAACCGTAGAAGCACACACACACACACAGACACACTTGACTTTCCTATTTTTGTGGGGAGTTTAAAACTCTTCTTAAAACATATTTATTTGCTTAAGCCTTTGGTACTTTTTAAAAGGTTGAATCAATTTTTTTCCTATTTTTCCAATTCTCTATTTTTAACATGTTTGATATTATTTTCTGTTTATGCTTCTTGTATATGTACACTTTGTGAAGCCTGGCTTTATTTTAAAGTGCTTTATAAATAAAGGTGCTATGGTATGGTATATGTCAGGGGTGTCCAACTCCAGGCCTCAAGGGCCGGTGTCCTACAGGTTTTAGATATCACCCTGGGCCAACACAAATGAAACAAAGGATTAGTTCATTATATCTTGAGAACTTCAAGACACGCTGAAGAGGTAATTTAGCCATTTAAATCAGCTGTGTTGGATCAAGGACGCATCTAAAACCTGCGGGACACTGGCCCTTGCTTAAAGCAAAGAAGAAATTGCAAGCAGAAAGTATCAAAGCACTCACACAAATTTATACTCCAATGCATGCATCGGAGAGCAACCTGGGGTTATCCAGCTAATTAGGTTGCTTTTGAAGGTAACATTGCAATATTTATCCAATTGAATTGAGGTTTGCAAATGTGAAAAGAGTTAAGGCACTGATATGGTGATAAGGCACTGCATGAATGACATTATGATTGGGAGATGAGCTAATAGATGAAAGTTTGAACCTAGATTTGCCTTAGTCAGTGGCAAAGGCATGCTCATCATCCTCTCGAAGATTATCACTGTGAAAGAGCAAAAGTAATGCTGACTTTGTTCTGAGTATGTTAATTAGATAAGTATAATTCAACTGATATGATTTTTTGATGATTATTATCATTATTATTGTTATTCTCATTATTGTCATTATTATTAGATTCTGCTTATACTTGCCTCCTGTTAAATTGGATTTAAAAATATATCCTGCATTCAAAAAAGTCTAAAATGTGGACATTGCCACATTGCCTCATTTACAGTTCCACAAAGGTAAAAATACAAATGTACCCATGATATGGTCCAATCGAATTTTTTGATGTATAATTATTTTTGGAACACCTGACTGTGGGGGAACAGTGACTTAACTTCTGAATCCAGATCTGAGGACTGAGGTGAGTAAGAGTTTTGGGGGACTCACTTCAGTCCTGAAGGATAGTTTTGGAGTGAGCAGGAGTAGACTGGGAACTGTTGCTTGTGGGTGATATTCTGGGCGTGAAGTTTGAAATTTCAAGGCTATAGTGAAGTATTGTTTTCAGTTCAGTTAAATTCATTTTTTTTAATATAACACCAAATCACAACAACAGTTGCCTCAAGGCACTTTATATTAAGTTAAGTTAAATACCCTACAATAATACAAAGAAAACAGAGAAATCCCCAACAATGACTCCCTATAAGCAAGCACTTTGGTGACAGTGGGAAGGAAAAACCCACTGAAGCCACCCTAAACCCTAACCAGTTGGGGGTGAGCGGATGAAGACAGGATAAAAGACATGATGTGGAAGAGAGCCAGATATTAATAATAACTAATGATAAAATGCAAAGAGCTATAAACACATAGTGAGTGAAAAAGGTGACTGAAGAAGAAACACTCAGTGGATTATGGAAATCCCCCAGCAGCCTACACCTATTGCAGCATAATTAAGGGAAGACTCAGGGTTACCTGTTCCAGCCCCTAACTATATGATTTAGCAAAAAAGAAAGTTTTAAGCCTAATCTTATTAGTAGAGAGGGTGCCTGTCTTCTGAATCCAAACTGGAAGCTGGTTCCACAGAAGAGGGGCCTGAAAACTGAAGGCTCTGGCTCCCATTGTACTTTTAAATACTCTAGGAACAAGTAAGGCCGCAGTCGGAGAGTGAAGTGCTCTAATAGGTACCATATGGTACTATAGGGTTCTTAAGATAAGATGTGGCCTGACTGTTTAAGACCCTGTATGTGAGGAACAGGATTTTAAATTAGATTTCGGATTTAACAGAGAGCCAATGAAGAGATGCCAATATACGAGAGATATGCTCTCTCTTTCTAGTCCCTGTCAGTACTCTTGCTGCAGCATTTAATTGCCAATTAATTTAAGGCAGGGATTTTTTAGGACATCCCAATAATAATGAAGTACAGTAGTCAAGCCTAGAAGTAATAAATGAATGAACAAGCCTTTCCGCACCACTCTATGATATGATGTTTCTAATTTTAAAGATATTCCGCAAATGGAAGAAAGCAGTCCTACATATCTGCTGAATATGCGCATACATACAACAGCCAGACACTTTTCAACCTAAATAACCTAGTTGACGACATCCAGGAGGGGCTGCGGGAAACGCTGCGTGAACTCGGCTTGCTCCACGAACCAGGCCTCGAAGCCTCGGCGTTGCCTGATGCCGGCGGACGGAGGTGGAGACATCGGAAGCGTTGCGCGAGGAAGCGGAAGCGCGGCAAGCGGGCGGGAGTCTGTGCTAGGCTAAAAACAAACCCTAGCCGGCCGGCTCTACCGTCCATCATCTTATCCAACGTCTGCTCCCTGGATAACAAACTGGATTACATCCGACTCCAGCAGGCCACACAGCGTGAGATTAGAGACTGCTGTGTCTTTGTTTTCACGGAAACATGGCTCAGCGAAAGAGTACCGGACGCCGCTATTCAGCTAAACGGGCTGGCCTCGTTTCGCGCCGACAGAAATGCAGCTCTGTGCGGTAAGACTCGCGGTGGCGGCTTGTGTGTTTACATCAACGAGAAATGGTGCAAGAACTCTGTGCTAGTCTCTAGTTATTGCTCATCGCTGGTGGAGTTTGTGACTGTTAGATGCAGACCTTTTTACTTACCACGGGAATTCACCACTGTTTTCATTATCGGAGTGTACATTCCACCTAGCGCTAATGCTAAGGAAGCGCTATGGGAATTGTATACAAAGATCAGTGAACTGCAAAATACACACCCGGATGGACTGTTTATTGTTGCTGAGGACTTCAACCATGCAAATCTCAAGTCAGTGCTTCCTAGATTCCATCAGTATGTGGACTTTGCAACGAGGGGAGAAAACACGCTGGATCTTGTTTACACAAACATCCCCGGCGCATATCGGGCAGAGCCCCGCCCCCACCTCGGCTACTCAGACCACATCTCTGTTATGCTAATTCCAGCATACAGACCACTCGTCAGGCGATCAAAACCGGTTCTGAAGCAGGTGAAAACCTGGCCAGCAGGAGCCATCTCTGCTCTTCAGGACTGTTTTGAGAGCACTGACTCGAACATGTTTAGAGAGGCTGAAACTTACGGCGACTTCACTGACTTGGAGGAGTACACATCATCAGTGTCCAGCTATATCAACAAGTGCACCGATGACGTCACTGTCTCCAAGATCATCATCTCACGACCCAACCAGAAACCGTGGATTACTGCGGAAGTGCGTGCACTTCTAAGGACCCGAGACTCTGCCTTCAAAGAGGGAGATAAGGTGGCGCTTAGAAGAGCGAGGGCTGAACTTTCTCGGGCCATCAGAGAGGCGAAGCGCGCACACGCCCAGAGAATCCACAACCACTTCAAGGACAGCGGCGACACACGACGCATGTGGCAGGGCTTACAAGCCATCGCTAACTACAGGACGACACCACCTGCCTGTGACAGTGACGGCTCCCTCCCAGATGTGCTTAACAACTTCTATGCTCGGTTCGACAGGCAGAACGACGTGGCGGCGAGGAAGACCACCCCTCCTCCGAACGACCAGGTCCTGTGTCTCACTACAGCTGAGGTGAGGAAAACTCTACGCAGAGTCAATCCACGTAAAGCTGCTGGACCAGACAACATCCCAGGCAGAGTGCTCTGAGAATGTGCTGATCAGCTGGCAAATGTTCTCACCGACATCTTCAACATCTCTCTGAGCAGTGCCGTTGTCCCCACGTGCTTCAAGGCCACCACCATCGTCCCCGTGCCCAAGAAGTCTTCTGTGTCCTGTCTCAATGACTACCGCCCTATCGCACTTACACCCACCATCATGAAGTGCTTCGAACGGCTCGTCATGAGACACATCAAGACCCTGCTGCCCCCCTCACTGGACCCAATGCAATTTGCATACCGCCATAACCGCTCAACGGACGACGCCATCTCCACTGCACTCCATCTTGCCCTGACACACTTGGACAAGAAGGACTCACACGTCCGAATGCTGTACATAGATTTCAGCTCAGCATTTAACACGATCATCCCCCAACAACTGATCGGAAAGCTGAGCCTGTTAGGCCTGAACACCTCCCTCTGCAACTGGGTCCTGGACTTTCTGACCGGAAGGCCTCAGTCAGTACGGATCGGGAACTGCACCTCCAGCACCACCACACTGAGCACTGGGGCCCCACAAGGCTGTGTGCTCAGTCCTCTGCTGTTCACACTGCTGACTCATGACTGTGTAGCAACACACAGTTCAAATCACATCATTAAATTCGCTGATGACACGACCGTGGTGGGTCTCATTAGCAAGAACGACGAGTCAGCGTACAGAGAGGAAGTGCAGAGACTAACGGACTGGTGTAAGGACAACAACCTGTCTCTGAATGTTGACAAGACAAAAGAGATGGTTGTTGACTTTAGGAGGACACGAGGCGACCACTCACCGCTGAGCATCAACGGCTCCTCTGTGGAGATCGTTGACAGCACCAAATTCCTGGGCGTACACCTGGAGAAGGACCTCGGCTGGTCCCTCAACACCAGCTCCCTGCACAAGAAAGCCCAACAGCGTCTCTTCTTTCTGAGAAGACTGAGAAAGGCCCGGCTTCCACCACCGATCCTGACCACCTTCTATAGAGGAACTATTGAGAGCATCCTGAGCGGCTGCATCACTGTCTGGTTTGGGAGCTGTGCCATATCAGACCGCAAGACCCTACAGCGGATAGTGGGAACAGCAGAGAAGATCATCGGGGTCTCTCTACCCTCTATTGAGGACATCTACACCACACGCTGCATTCGCAAAGCCACCAGCATTGTGGCTGATCGGACACACCCCTCTCACACACTCTTTACACTCCTGCCATCTGGAAAAAGGTACCGAAGCATTCGGGCACGCACATCCAGACTGTGCAACAGCTTTTTTCCACAAGCCATCCGTCTCCTCAGCAAAAAGGGACTGACTGATAAACACGCACACACACACACACATACACTAACATTATCACTCAGCTTAACTCAAATACCTCAAAACATTGAGACTGGACTGACTAACCAACACAAGCGCAAACACACTGACCTACACCACCAAACCATCGCACACACCAACCTGTAAATGCTCTTTTGCACAATATTATTACTAGATATATTATATATTATTTTATTTTTTTTGCACTAACTTGTCTTGTAGCACCTTGGTTCCTGGAGGAACGTTGTTTCGCCTCACTGTGTATTTTTAAACTGTATATGGTTGAAGTGACAATAAAGTTGAACTTGAACTTGAACTTGAGGAGCATATCCTGGTCAAAAATGACTCCAAGATTCCTGACAGTGTTACTGGAGGCCATTGTAATGCCATCCAGAGTAAGCATCATGATACAGCCCAAAGGAAACAGAATTGGTCCTAGCACAGAACCCTGTAGAACTCCATAATTAACCTGAGTGTGTGAAGAGAACTTTTCATTTACATAAACAAATTTGAGTCTATTAGATAGATATGATTCAAAGCACTGCAGTGTAGCACCTTTAATATCTATAGCATGCTCTAATTGCTGTAATAAAATACTGTTGTAAACAGTATCAAACACGGAGGTCTAGCAGAACAAGCACAGAGATAAGTCCACTGTCAGAGGATATAAAAGATAATTGATAACCTTCACAAAACCTTTGTATACTTTGATGAGCTTTGCAACTTGATTGAAACTCTACTAATTAGCCATTGCTCTGCAGAATATCAATTATCTGTTTTACCACTACTCTTTCAAGAATTTCTCAGATAAAAAAGAAGGTTGGAGCCAAGACAGCTTTGTTAAGTAATGGCTTTTTAAGTAATGGTTAACCACTGCCAGCGTTAAGGCCTGTGGTAAATAGCCGATTAATAGAGATAGGTTGATCATATTTAAGATTTAAACATTGATTTTGATTTTGAGCAGTCTTGTAAGAATGAGGTGTAAAAGACACCTTTATGGTTTGGAGGAAATAATTGCTGAAGTTAAAGATTGAATTGAAATATCAATTGGAGAAAAAGAGTCTAAATAAATATCAAAGCAGTTGTACGTCTGTAAAATGGTTATGAGTAATTTTTTTTAATGGTTAAAATTTTATTTGTGAAGAAGTTATGAAGTAGTTAATGTTAAAGGAATGTTTGGCTCAAATATGGCCAGATTTTTAGAAATGAGAGCTGTTCCATCCAAAGTGGGATGAATGTCTTCTCTCCTAATAAAACTAGGTTTCCCCTAAAAGGTTATCCAATTATCTATAAAGCCTACGTCTTTTTTGGACACCTCTCAGGCAGCCGTCAGTTTAAGACGAACGTGCTAAACATGTAATTCCAATTGGGGAGGGAACCACAAAAAATTAATAGTTCGACATTGTTTTGCAAAGTTACACATGGACTCAATATTAATTTTAGTGACCTCCGATTGATGTAACTGGGTGTTATTGTCGACATGAAGTATAATTTTATGGAATTTACATTTACCCTTAGCCAGCAGTTTTAAATTTCCTTCACTGTTGCCTTCTCTGGACGCTGGAAGACAATTGGGTGTGTCATTGAGTGGGGAACATCAATTATACACATGAATGGGTGATGTCACCCAGATAACCCGTTTTCCCGGCTGCTTGGAATAATCTGCCAGGGGAGAGCTAACGGGGCCTACACTACCTTCGGCTGAACCGACTACAGGGCCCTGGCTAGCTATTTGTTTTTCAAGGTTGTGAAGCTGGGTCTCCAATTCAGTGATCCTGGCCTCCAGAGCTGCAAAAAGGCTATATTTATTACAAGGATCGTTATTACCAAAGGAGACTGAATAGTAACTAAACATCTGACACAATGAGAAGGAAAGTGTAGGAGGGACAGGTGAAGAGGCCATGCTGCTAACGAGTCCACTACAAGCTAAGCTAAGCTAAGCAATCCTTAAAGACATAGTGAGTAAATACTGTGAAAACAATTAGAGAATGAATCAAAAGAGTGATATAAACGAAAATACCACTGTGCACTGGAACAGGAACAAGAAGTGATACTCTATCAGAGAAAGAGCCAACACCAAGTGCGAGCACCACCCAAAGGATGGTGATTATTGTTCTGAAAAACTTGTTAAAGTTTTAAGAGAAATATAACAATGTGGGATAGATGTTTATTTGTTTTTTAATTCATTATAGCATATGAAAAACCTTTATATTACCTATATTTTATAATTGCCAGCCAGAATTCCTTCTGATATCGATAATATCAATGCTCAACGTTGCTTACAGAAAAATCATTAAGACAAAGCAACGTCTTGGCTTTAGATTGTGACACTTGGACTGGGAGTTAAATAAACAAAATTGCAAAAATACTGAAAGCTTTCAGGCTCCTAGTAGATTGACCTATGTTATAAATGTGAAAAGGCTTCTTAAGCTATCAAATTCACAAGTTTTGTCATCTGAGATTCAAACTCATCTGCGACTTTTTGGAGATGTACCTATGGTATCAATTTCAAAATGGTAGGCGATGTCTTATTTGAGTTATGTCAAAACTATTTAAAAAGTAAAAGATGCAATTATTTGCAACTTGGAAACACATTTTATTCACAATAGAACAGCAAATATTTAAAAAGACATACATGCACAATTTTATGAAAATATTACCAAATTTTGAATTTGATGGCAGCAACTTCCCTCAAAAGCTGCAACAGTAAGGAACAAAAAGCTGGAAAAGTATCTGATACTAAAAAAAAATAGCTTGAGAAAAATTTTACAATTAATTAGGTCAACTAGCAACTGGTTAGTAACATGAAAGACTAGCAGAGTTTCTGAGAAGTAAAGAAATATGTGCTTAAGGGACATGGCTAAACACCGATACTGGATGCTTTTTGGAATTCTTTTTGGAGAATATGCACACCGCATCCTCCAGACTAAAGAGGGAAGAGGCTGACCGGCTTTTAACACACAGAAGAAGAAAAAAAATCACTCCTCAGTTCACAGTCTACATCTCTGATGGCATTAGTGCCTATGAGATGGGAAGCATCTAAAAACCTGAAAGATATACAGGTTTTAAAGCAACATATAATTGTGGTCAAAAGTGTACATGTGGACTGGTCCTTCTATAGTACTTTATGTGAGCACTCAAAACTTTTTTTTATATGCTTAAGTGGTTTTTTTTTTTTAATCTAACATTCACACTCTGGTGGATGCATCAAAGAGTAAGTTTGCATCTTGCCCAAGGATATTTGGCACGCAGATTGGACCAGCCAGGGATCAAACCAACAACCTTCCAAGTAGATGACTTGCTCCATGTCCTGAGCCACAAACTCATTTTGATGACTCCAGTGAACTGTTTATTTTAAAGGGTGGAATGTGTACATAGCAAACATTTTTACTTGACTTGGGGTGGGGTGTGAATTGATCTGTTTTTTTTTCTCTAATCCACACAAAGTCAAAAGCAATTTTATACACATATACGCGCGCACACACACAGTTAGGTCCATATATTTGGACACTGACACAAACTTTGTTTTTTAACCAGTTTATTGAAATATATTTCAAATATAGGTATATGATAGAGATGGACATAATGTGTAGCCTCTGAGCTTTTATTTGAGGGCATCCATATTGAAATTGGATGATTTTTGGATGATTTGCTGTGAACAGACAACATGTGGTCAAATGAACTCTCCATGCATTTGAAACAAGCCGTCCCTTAAGGTGCAAAGAGGAAAGAAAAAAAAAAAAAAACATTAAAAAATTGCTACAATATTACGAGTGACAAAATCTATAGATTGGTACATCCTGAAAACCAAAGAAAGCACTGGTGAACTCAGCAAGCAAAAAGTATCGGACGTCCACGGAAGACAACAGTGATGGATGATCACAGAATCATTTCCATGGTGAAGAGACACTCCTTTACAACAGCCAAAAAAAGTGAACAACACTAAACGAGATAGGAGTATCCGAGTCTACTGTAAAGAGAAGACTGCATGAAAGTAAATGCAGAGGGTTCACCTCCAAGGTGCAAGCCATTTATTAGCCTCAAGAATAGAAAGGTTAGATTTCACTTTGCTATAAACACCCAAAATAAAAAAGCTAAAAAAAAAAAAAAAAAGTAGCCAGACAAAACCTGCCAAAGTTTTAGAACACTACAATTTTTCTATTTTTTTTTTTATTGAAAATTATGCCGCTTAATGTGTCATTGCACTCTGAAATAAAAGCATAGTACAAATAGCAGTTGGAGTCAAAAAAAAAGAATGAATTTATAGACCAAAATGTGTTCTAAACTTTTGACTCATCTAATTAGCCACCTTTGGGGGCTGCAAAATGCTGTGGTAGCCGTTTTGTTTCAGGGTGCCTCTCACTCTGTACAGGTCACCGACCCTGGATTCAGCAAAACAGCGCCAGATCACCACACCTTCCCCCTCCATGTTTGACAGTTGATGCTACACACTGTGGAACCATCCTTTTGCCTACTCAATGATGTGCAAAGATCATGCATTTAAAGTTTTGATTCATCAATACCTTCTTTCATTCTTCAGTAATCAGTAATGGCGGTGTTTCATGGCCCAGGCAAGCCTCTTTGTCTTATTCTGACATCTTAGCAACAGCTTTCTTGCCTCAACTCGTCCTGTCAAACCTGCAGCTCGAAGTCTTCTCTTCATGGTTGAAACTGAGACTTGTTTACTACGACCACTATTAAGCTGTGCTTGAAGCTGTTGTCCTATGAGCCACCAGTCATGCAAGCTGTTAACTCTCAGAAACTTGTCCTGTGATTCAGTTGTGGCTTTGGGGTTGCCAGACCTCTTCCTGTCAGAATTGCCCCAGCTTCCGAGTGCCTTTTGAAGGAAACTGTACTTACTGACGCCTTGACTTTCTGTGCACTTTCTGTGTAGGAAAGACCTACATTTTTAACTGTTATGATGTTCTGTCTCTCTTCCATTGTTAATTGCCTTTTTCGCAACATTTTTGTAGCAACACACTACTTTCTGAAGTACAATACTGCTCAAATGATGGTCACAACGGTATGGTACCACAGTGTGTTCCAACACTGCTTTTAAGCAGACAGAGGGGGTTGCACGTTATCTAAAAAAGCTGGAAAACATGTACGAATTAGTAGCACCAGCTTTCAAGGTTTGATCAACCTCCACTGCTGCAGAACACCTTTAAATTGTGAACCGATTTTGTGTTCCATGAAAAAGGCAATAAGTGGCAATGAGTCTTTTACAGTGCTGTCGAGGAATTTTGGCCCACTCATCTTTGCAGAATTGTTGTAACTGAGCCACACTGGGGGGTATTCAAGCATGAAGTGCCTTTTTAAGGTCATTCCTCAGCATTTCAATCAGATTCAGGTCAAGACTTTGACTAGGCCGCTCTTCATTTTGTTTTTCTTAAGCTATTCGGAGGTCAACTTGCTGATGTGTTCTGGATCATTGTCCCACTGCATAACCCAAGTCCACTTCAGCCTGAGGTCAAGAATAGATAGCTGGACATTCTCCTTCAGTTTGTTTTGGTACACAGCAGAATTCATGGTTTATTTACTGCAGCAGGTTTTCCAGGTACTAAGGCAGCAAAACAGCCCCAGGCCATTATACTATGACCAACACATTTTACTGTTGCTATGAAGTTCTTTTTCTAAAATGCTGTGTTCTTTTATTACAGATGTAATGGGACTCAAACGTTCCAAAACGTTCAACTTTTACTTTGTCAGTCCACAGAGTAATTTCCCAAAAGTCCTGGGGATCAATAAGATGTTTTTGGCAAATAAAAGACGAGTATTTGTGTTGTTTTTGGGAAGCAGTGGTTTTCTCCTTGAACTCTCCCAATTCCATTTTGCCCAGTCTTTTTTTTCCTGAATCATGAACTCTGACCTTAGTTGAGACATGTAAAGCCTGCGTTTTTTTTTTTATTGTTGTTCAATTTAAAAAAAAAAAAAAGAAAAAAAAAAAAAGAAAAAAAAGAATCTCAGTTGTTGTGGCCTGGACCTCGTCAATGTGCTCTTGGACTAATTTTGGTAGGCCAGTAACTCCTGGGAAACTTTGCCACCATTCCAAGTTTTCTCCATTTGGTATAATGGCTCTCACTACGGCATACTGGAGTCCCATAGCCTTAGAAATGGCTTTGTAACCCTTTCCAGACGTCAGTAACTTTGTACCTCAGGTGTTTCGTTAGATCATGGCACAATGGTCTAACGAAGGCTAAAACACTTTTTGAAATGTTTTAGCCTTCTTCACTTTGTCAGACACGTTCTATATAAGTGATTTCTTCATTCTTCATTCAATCACACCTGAGTGTGCTTTGTGAAGCTGAGCTCAGCTTTCCAAAACGTGGTGTGGTGGGGGTGCGGTCTTTGGCCTGCTGCAGAGAAGGGGTGACGCAGTGAGCTCACAGGGCGGCACGGAGGCGGGGAGGGAACAGGTGCACAGGACTGTTTAACGAGGGAGACCTGTCTTATGTCTTTGGCAGTGAGGAGAAGAGGACACACACACTGGGAGCAACGGAATGACAGCGCCTGAGGCTGGTGCCAGAAACCGCAGGAGAAGAGACATTGTTTTGAATAAAGCACAATTATAAGCACAACCCAGAAGTGTCTGTATGTGGGTCCTGTGTCACAGTAGTTAATAACAGTTATTTAATGATTTAACAAGAGGGGCAATTTTTTTTTTTTTTTTTTTTAAAAACAGGACCAAGTAGGTTTGAATAACTTTTCTCCCTTAATCAATGAAATCATCATTTAAAAACTGCATTTTGTATTACCCTGGGTTATGTTTGTCTAATATTAACATTTGTTTGATGATCTGAAACATGTAAGTGTGACAAATATGCAAAACCCTAGGATATCAGGAAGGGGGCAAACACTTTTTCACCAACTGTACATATATATTCGTACATGTACGTGTGCCTCCACTCCTTTTTATAGTGGTGCCATACCCAACCAGGCATGGTAGAGCACAGTTGTTGGCAGAGGCAGCCGAGACACTCGCGTCAGTATGCTTGCTAAGAGGTGGTACAGGTGTTCTATATTGCTAACCCTCAAACACCTTTCCCCGGTCCAGAACGGATAGTGCCGCTACAACTAAAATATAACAGAGTCAAAGTCGGGATTAGCGCTTGCCTAACGCATCCCTTAACTGGGAAGACAGATTGGCCAGGGTTTAATAATCTGTTGGGGCAGTGTGTGGAGATACGTTCACCACTGATAGGGGTGTGTAGTGTCTGCAATGCGCTCAGTGGTGACGCTAGGTGTACATTGCCGACTCTGGGGAGGATGAGACAGCGGGGGCTTCTCAGGAGGCCCCACTGGCTCCAATAGTTCACTCCAAGAGAGATTTTCTACTAGAGCAATATTGTGATGACACTCTGGTCAGCCAACGACCAAATGATGAAAACTGTCAAGAACATGACCCTGACATAACACTGATCTACTTGCATTTTGTGTTTATTAGAGACTAAATGTATCAAGTGAGTCGTGACACTCACACAGAAGAAGAACACACCCAGTTGCTGGTGTCAAAAAGCCAGCTCAGAACTCCAAGGTGGGGCATATGAGATATGGAAAAACTGAGGTGACTAGTGCTCCGATTTTATTGGCCGGGGGGGGGGGGGGGGGGGGGGGGGGGGGGGGACGGGGACGTGTGCCGATGGTGTGTCCTGCCCTGAGTGTCAGCTGGTGAACCAGCTGGCCATTTCAAAAGCAGTGTTGAATAGTTTCTTGGATTCACAAAATCTTGAATGGTTTTTGAAACATAATTTCTTTTTGAAACTGGTTGGCACCCTTTCACCTCTTACAGTGCCACCACTGCTGACCCACACACACTGAAGCATGCTGAATTGGTTCATCTCCTGCTTTTACCCTGTCTGTCAGCTGTTTGCTGCCCTCAAGCTATGGTCATTGCCTACCAGCATACTTACAGTTACAAAAGGATATCTGGCGACTGAAGCAGGAACTTATGAAGGATGAGCTTCACAGATTTCATCTGTGGCCACCACACAAGCAAAGCACTGGCTTCCCTATGGATCTCCTGCTGTGCCAACATCGACAGGTGCAACTCCACCCAGTGCTCTGTCTCGGGAGCTCCCTGTGATGCCACATTCCCCTGGTCTGGTTCTGCCACCACTGGAGGACAGCCAGTCATAACAGCCAATCTCCTGGCTCTGGCTGATGAAATGTAGCATGTCCATGGGGCAAAGCCAGTCTGAAGTCTGCTTCACACACTGCAAGTCGCAGTCGTGGTTCCTGGTAAAGGGCTGCAGCTGACTAGACGCCCAGTCTGTCTACACCCAGAGGTTATTCAGCTGGTGAACAAATTTTACCCGCTGGAAAATGTGCAGGACCCGGCAGTGCCCTGGGTTTCCTTGCCACTACTCCTCCAGGCTGCCTGGCTCCAGCGCAGACACCTAGATGTCTCCCTCTTCTAGAATTCAGGCATCAGCATTTTTCACTGCCAGGTGCTGCTGATGCTGCTCCTGCTGCCCCCACAGCCGCATCTCAGAGCCCACATGTGGTCATGCCCCCAAGCTACCCATCACCACCTCCTCAAGGCCGTGTCTACCTAAAGTGATCGTTGTTGGCACCTTTATGGTTCAACACTTGGCGACCATATCTTTTGCTATCCTAAGAGCCGGTATGAAGAATATTACTCAGACCTCTCTTCAGCCGTTGAAACTCACCACAGCGTCTCTTCAATGTCAGCACTACGTCAGTCAGAGACCCTCAAACAAGACTTTATGCACCTTGTGGAAAGTCTGCAGAACACCAGAAAGCAATCCATTAACTGTGGTCCGCTGCTTCCCCCCTGTTATGGTGACATAAAGTTCAACAGTCTGGGTCATTGACTTTTTAAACAAGATCACCTTCATCCAGAACCACTGAGGTTCAAGTACTGAATTAATCCTTCACTCATGTAGGACCCCTAAAGCATGAGGGAAAATCTCGCTATCTGCGACTCCGTCACTAGAACTGATATTTTCTTGCCATCACTACTAAACAAGCATTTCACTACTAAACTGCATAACCACTATTATACTGCTACTTCACCTGTTTTCTCAGTTCTAAAGTATTCATCTTTACCAATTCCATTGATTATAACGCATAAATTTAAAAAAGTCTTTGCCAGTATTTGTACAACCAGACTCAGTAATCTAATTACTATGCGCTGTAAGCCTCTTCCTCTTAAGCCTGTCTCTCCTGCAATTATTACCCCCTTTAACAGTACATCCTTATCTAACAAATCATTCCTACAATTTTGTCATCCCTTAAAAATTAGACATTTTCAAACCAGGCAACTGTTGCCTGTTACCCCTCAAAACTTTGTCCACCAAGTTAACACCATTTAGATAATTATAAGAATTATCTATATTGTGTGCAGTTTAATCCTGTTATTTTAATTCCTTTGAATTACTATCTTATAAAATTCAATGTGAATATCCAGGTTGCTATATTGTAATTTATTGACCTCCAAATCCTGCAATAATTTCTTGAATTAATGATTCCCTAATCTCCTCTCATCTGTTACTGTTAATTTAGATAAAATCAATTTGGTGGGTGACTTTAATTTACATATTGATGATCCCTCTAACTGCACTGTGACAGAATTTCTTAACATTGCAAAGGCATTTAATTTAGTGTAACATGTTACCGGCCCACACATAATTGTGGCCACACACCGGATTTAGTTTTTACTCTCGGTTTATCTAAAAACTTTTTTGTCTAATCTACTACTGATCAATAGGGGTGGGTTTTGATTATCGATTAAAATCAATTCTAGCTTGCATAACGTGAAATAGATTCATTAAAATCCTGAATCGATCGATCGATAAATATAAATTTATTTTGCCCAAAACACCAGAATCTCAGGTTAAACCTCACAAAATTTCAACAACCACCAAACATCTAAAACAATAAATGAGAGCAGGTACACAGAGTCTGCACAAAGACGTAAACACAAAGGGCTGAAAGCCAACAGCTCACTGATTCTGATCCGTCAGCAGGTCGGCACTTTGTGTTTACGCCCCTTTTGCACTAGATTCAGAAGCTGCAGGTTTTTAATCTCTCTCCAAACAATATTGACTGAACCAGCAACAAGAGAAGATCCAAACTACACTTCACATTTTGCATCACATAAACATCATCATGAATGCCCTCTTAGTTTGCTGTTTTGCTTCCACCACGATAAAAATCACACTTCATGCAGAGCTCGCGGTCTCTCTCTTTCTCTCTGTACTTCAAGAACAGGTTCCCATCCAAAAATCTTTTTTCTGCATTATCCGCCTGCTTATTACGCGCAAGTCAACTGTTGTTTCTTTTCCCTTTTACTTACTTCTGAAAAGAAAGCCTCATTTCTGCTGTTCAATAGGCTACTGAACAAATTTAAACTTTTTAAAATTATGCAAAATTGCAAAACGCTTAGCTGCGTCTCTAATAAAACCTCTGTAACTTTGCTCTGCTTCACTTCAGCAGCATCAGGTAATGTTCATATTTTGATTAATGACTTTCTTTCATTTTTGATCTACTGCAGAACATTTTTAAGGTTATCTGCTATAAAAGTCGCCTTCATGTTTTTCTGTGTTTTATCCTCAGTTACTTTGACACAAAGGCATCGGCTGTGATGCTTACACTTTTGATAAAGTCTTGCAAGTGTCAGCTTTCTTTTTATAGATATAAAAATATGGAAATGTACTGATATGTGATCAAAATTATAATATTTCTGACTGAGACAAAATTTCCCAGATTAAAATCGAATCAAACCGAATCGTGGATCGAATCGATTCGGGACCTTGTGAATCTGAATCGATTCTAGAAATCAGTGACGTTACCCAGCCCTACTGATCATAAGCATGTAATCTTAGACACAGTTCTGCATCTAGTGTTGTCTTCCCAGAGAAAAACTGCTCATATTCGGAAGATGCAACTGCTATCATCATCACCCATCCATCCATCTTCTTCCACTTAATCCGGGGCCAGGTCGCGGGGGCAGCAGCCTAAGCAGAGAAGCCCAGACCTCCCTCTCCCCAGCCACCTCCTCTAGCTTATGCGGGGGAACACCAAGGCGTTCCCAGGCCAGCCCGAGAGATATAACCTCTCCAGCGTGTCCTAGGTCTACCCCAGGGCCTCCTCCCTATCATCATCACCCCGACCCAAAATTACATACCAAGCCCCCCAAAAATGACTGAAGGTGCATTGAGTGCGAGAGCAGCTGACCTGAGAGATAGGATCATGGCGAACCTGGAAAACCTAACCCTTGGCCAATTACCAAGATTATATGAAATACCCTCTGAAGGTCTACTAGAAGAATGCAGCATTACAGAAAATCCCTAAAATGGCCATTACCAAAACGAATCAGCAGATCTACATCACGACAACAGTGATCACTTTTTTGTTTGGCTATAAGATGAACAGCCAACAGGATCACCATCCCCTATGGAGAAGGAGACTAGGGGCGAAGATCAATGTAGTGCAGAGGGAAGTTAGCAAAACTACTGGAGCTGCAGAAAGGCGTTATGACTCGATGCCCCACACATGGATCCTGGAATGCCTAGAACTATACAATATCAGGAATTCAATGGGGATGTGGCAAACAACACTAGAGGTCAACCCACGGAACATGTCAACATCACGTGTAGGAGCTACCAAGGAGAGATCTGTCCCAACTGCTGTTCTACATAGGAAAGACCCCTTAGTGAGATCATTTACAAGACCTACAAGCTACAGACACTGACTTCGGAACTGAGCAATCATCAGCCAACTGCTCCAAATGAATGACATCAAGCTGCATCCCAGGAGTAAGCAAGACAAAGGGGGTGTCCAAATTCATCTGCTGCATCCTCCTGAGGCCGCATTTGTAGACCGATTACCTCACAGTGACGCGCCAAGGCTGTCAGAATTTGTAGACTCCTCCGAATGCACCCGACAAACGCGGATGTATCCTTTGTGGCCCACCATATCCCAGAATTCATAGAAATTCCAGTTTCTAACAATGGCAGTTGCTACTAAGTTTTAATATTACTCTTTCTGGGTCACAAATTAAACTTTTATGATATTTCAGGCAAGAATGTGGCTGTGCAACTTCAAATATCTGCTGGGTTTATCAAGACATCACATATTTGCAAAAGTGCTCTGACATTTTCGGAGACGTCTGTTACCCAGCAGCTCGATAGCTAGCCGGGGCGATAACAGCGAACTCCCCGCACAACCCACCTTTCGCTACTCAGGTTAAACATGATATATAAGTCACTTAGATAACTTAACAGTGTTATTGTTTGGCTTTTTCAGTGTTTTATTTGTTCATGAGTAAATCGGTTTGGCTGAGATTAAAGTTATAGTTTTCACACAGCTAAATAAACGCCAAACAGAGAACTGATTAAACAGAAGTGTGAGATGATCGAGAATTTATGCCAGTGTCCTGTTATATTATAGACAGAAAGGAGCAGACAGCCAAGTTTATTAAACTCCACCGAGACAGCTGGTGATGCAAAACTGAAGGCTAGACCGTCCAATTTCACAGTCGCTCACTTCCGGCCTAGCCGGCCTTTGGAGGACGACCGCGAAGGCCGGGTCCTCAGGAGGATGCAGCCTATGAATTTGGACACCCCTATAGATACACTGATTCATACCAGTAGGATCTACAACAACGAAATTCTAATGCCGTTAGGACTGGGAAAAGTGTAGTCAGTTCTGACTACTATCCCCTTATTTGTTACAGAGAGAATTGTACTACCAGGAGGCAACATTGCAGACATCAAGGACAGCTACAAGTACCTAATCCCACAGGCAAATGGGAGCCATAAAGAGGCCACTAGGAAATCTGCAACCTCCAAATACCTGCAGAAAGTAAAGCAAGTCCTGAGGAGTCAGCAGAATGGGAAGAACAAGATCCGGGGCAATTAACACCAATGTCCTGCCTGTGATCAGATACCCTGTTGGGAAAATAAGCTGACCAAAGGAGGAGATAGAAGCCAAGGAAAAAGACAAAAGAAAGTTTCTTACCATGCATGGAGCGTTTTACTCCAAGTCCAGGACCCTGAGACTGTATGCTAAGTGGAAAGTGGACATTCACTAGGCTGAGGCCTAGTGAATGTCACAACCACTATCCAGGATGAAACAACAAAGATCAAAAGATCGAAAGTCAGGAAGATGGGCAAAACTGCTCATGTGCTTAGGAAATACCTGAGCCAATAGAAATCCGAGAAAGAAGAGGAAAAAAATCATCATGGAGGTACACTAGTACTAGGCTGCTAATGTACCACGGGCAGATCAGATTCCTGGATGAAAAAGCTGGTCTGAAAGACAGCAGAGAGGCACTAATAATGGCAGCATAGGAATAAGCTAAGATCCTTAGGGACTTCCAGGTACAGAGAGACAAACTGGTGATGGGTAACCAGACACTCTAGCGGTGTACAAGCAGATTAATACAGCCATAGTAATAGATATAGCTACGCTGAGTGATAGCAACATCAGGAAAAAGGAACACGAGAAGCTCAAGAAGTACCAAGGGCTGAGAAGATGTGGAAGGTGAAGTGAATAGCTGTCCCTGTGGTAATCTGAGCACTCGGTGTAGTGACACCCAAGTTGGATGAGTGGCTCTAGGTCATATTTTTCAGATCTCAGAAACAACACCTGAGACATCTGTCCAGAAGAGCACAGTTCTCGGAACAGGAAAGATACTGTGAAGTATATACGTGCATGCTCAAATATATACATACACTCAAACATTTTAATACGTTCCACTGAAGGTTCTAAAATGTCTTAACTTTAACAGTCAAGGCATACCAACTTGTTCCTCTATATTGTATGTGGATTAGAGAAAATCAAAAATAAAGTCAAACTTGTGCACCCAGGTTTTTTTTCTTTTTTTAAATTCAAAAAAGATGTATAGTGTATATTCACTTCACCCTGCAAAAAACACAAAAGATGTTTACAGAAATCAATATCAGAATTCTCCATCCTCATGAGTGCATGTAAACATTTGACCACAACTGTCAAATTTAAAATGAGCTAATATTTTTTGTTAAAATTGTACATTTTCTACAGTTTTGCATGTGATATTTTCCGTGTTCCATTGTGAATAAAATATAAATTTATAAGGTTTGTAAGTCATTGCATTTTACACAACATCTCAACTTTTTTGGAAATAGGTTTGTAGCTTTTATTGCAGTTTTTAAACAGATGGTAAATGTACTTTTTTCCTCAACTGTGAAATATTAATGTGAATATCCCCAGTACTCATTCTTAAGCTATGAGACCCAAAAAAGCTATTAAAAAAAAAAAAAAAAAAAAAAAAAAAAAAAAAAAAAAAAAAAAAAGGTAAACCCACCCCTATGTGATTTGAGTGCCTTAAACTCTTTAGGGTGTAAAGGTTTTCCTTTTATTATGGAATTTCCTAGTGTAAACCCAATCCTCAAACTCCAAAAATCTCTACCAACAAATCCTACTCACAAATTTATCACCAAGTGAAATAGAGAGCACCTCTATATTTCATGAAATAACAAGGCCAAACTGTTTCCATTCATGACTAGACTTCCGTTAAAAATACAATATAAAGATTTCCCATATAAAAATCTTAAATTAAAACTGAAGGTCATTGAATTAGTCACATTTCATTACTAATTTAGTTTTCAAATCTGTTGTTGTCAAGAGATGCAGAATTCTGAAGAGTCCTGTATTATTGTTCAACCTTGAGTATAATCTGTATAACTTCATCAGTACCAACGCTTGAGACCAGTCTATGGGCTGAACTTGGATAAATGTAACCATAGAGATATCTGAAAGAAAAGAAGACCTACCTCGCAGAATCTGATAAAGAAAAACTTTGGCATGGTCTGAGCTCAGAGGCTGCGGTGATACAATGATCTTATGGAGGTCACTTTGCATCAGTTCAGTTACTACATAGCTGATCAAGAGGAATTAAGGTTAAAAGAAAAACAAATATGTGCAAGAACATAAACAGTAAATCTCAATGAGAACCTGAGAAAGACAGTATAGTTATAATAAAGATGTGCTTTATTTTCTAAGATAGAGTTTAGGCATCAGCATCACTGCATTGTTTTCTTACCTTTCCAGTTATCTTATGTTAATCACTAGCAGCATTCTAGAAATGAAAATGTAAACTGGCATCTTCTTTCACATAAAGTATGGGTATTTGGAATGAAAAAGCATTACACAACAGATCATTGCAGAGTGTAAATACCTGCAGTTACCAAAACTTGTTAAAATTCACTAAACTTAATTCACACTTTTGTTTTCTGCGTAGCCTTAAGGCCTTACCATATTTCCATCTTGGGCAGATGGGCAAAAAGAATTCCCATGAATTCCAGAAATCAGAATCACCACAAAAAAAAATAAAATAATTAAAGGGGGTTACCACAGGTATTTTGATTTAGTAGATTTTTACGCTGGATACCTTTCCTGGTGCAAGCCTCCTAGGAATTGTGTCTCCTCCTAATTTCAAACGTACAAGTTGATTGATGATGACGTATCCTGTAACACACCTTTACAGAGTCTTTTAACGTTAGGGAACATGTAAATGGCCCCACACATACAGGGTCAGACACTGGTTTAAATATAAATAAGATGCAGAAAATTATTATGAAGAAAGGGATGCTTAAGAAGTACTGCAAGCTGCCCATAACTCAGGCCTTAGAACCTGCCAAACAAAGACTCACGGGCTTTGGCCTGCTGCTGGCAAGGTATACTATCTCTTCAAGGTGCATTTGAAGTGGCTTACCAGAGAGCTAGAAGCCAGGAGAATAAACCAGCTGTACTCCACTCCATGGAGTACAGCTGGTATACTCCACTCCATCCAAGGTGTATTCTCAGTAGCAGGGTAACAATATGAGAACAGCCCCACTGAGGCTGGAGACAGTAACTCTGAAAATGCATGTGGGAGAAAGACGTAACCCATATCAACAATGCTCAGAGGCTGGTGGAGCCAAGAGTAGACTACAGCACCCCCCAATGAACAACATCCAGTAACAGTGGCAGACGTCATAGAAAGGGCCTCTGAGCGTCTGGCAACATAAATTAAGCAGCTGCAAATGGGCGAAATGCACTCAGAATGGCTAACTGAAGCCTGGACAATCCTGATGCCCAAGCATCCCCAGAAGGCACCGGTCTAGTACAACTATCAGCCAATAACCTGCCTTGGTACAACATGGAAGCAACTGTCAGGCATCATAGCGGCTAAGATGAACAGGCACATAGTTCAATACATGAGTGGGGCACAGAATGGAACTGGCAGGAACATCAGAGGGGTAAAACAACAGCTACTGGTAGATGGAGCAGTCACTCAAGATTGTAAGACTAGACTGAACAATCTGTGCACCTCCTGGACTCATTACAAGAAAGCCTATGATTCAATGCCCTACACATGGATCCCAGAATGCCTAGAAATATATAAGATCAACAAAACCCTAAGAACGTTCATCAAGAAGTGGCAAACAACACAATAGCACAAGAGATGATCTGTCACCACTGCTGTTCTACATACGCCTGAAACCCCTCAGTGCGATATTTGACAAGACTGGCTATGGATACTGATTAAGAAATTGAGCAATCATGAGCCACCTGCTCCACATGGATGACCTCAAGCTGCATGCCAGGAGTGAACAAGATATCGATTCACTGATCCATACCACTAGGATCTGCAGCAACGAAATTCCAGTGTCATTAGGACTGGAGAAGTGTAGTCAGTGAAACAAAATGTAACAAAGAAAGGGATAGTAGTCAAAACTGAGGGGATTGTACTACCAGGAGGCAACATTGCAGACATCAAGGACAGCTACAAGTACCTAATCCCACAGGCAAATGGGAGCCATGAAGAGGCCGCTACAAAATCTGCAACCACCAAGTACCTGCAGAAAGTAAGAAGTCCTGAGGAGTCAGCAGAATGGCAAGAACAAGATCCTGCCTTTGATCAGATACCCCAATTGGGAAAATAAGCTAGCCAAAGAAAGAGATAGAAGCCAAGGGCAAAGGCAAAAGAAAGCTCCTTACCATGCATGGAGCATTTTACCCCAAGTCCAGCACCCTGAGACTATATGCTAAGCGTAAGGAAGGAGGCTGAGGTTTAGTGAATGTCAGAACCACTATCCAGGATGAAACAACAAAGATCCATGAGTCAGGAAGATGGGCAAAACTGCTCATGTGAGTCAGTATCTGAGACAACAGAAACCCGAAAAAGAAGAGGAGCAAGAAGTGGGACCATCAAAGAAGGACAGGCAAGCACAGCATGTACCACTGTAAAATAGAAAAAGTGGCTGATATCAAGTAACATCAATGCCTTGACAAAGCTGGACTAAAAGACAGCACAGAGGCACTAATAATGGCAGAACAGGAATAAGCTCTGAGCACAAGATCCACAGTGTTGGTGCTCTACCACACCAGGCAAGACACTAGGTGCAGGCAGAGCAAAGAGATTTTCCAGCACATAACAGCATGGTACAAGATGCTAGTACGCAGATTCAGGACTGTCAGACCTTCAATTAGCCATTCTGGGTGTGTGCCATTATTAGCAGCTGGTTCATTTGTGCTGTTAACAGCTTATGGTGTACAGTTAGCTTCTTTAGCCTGTAGGCACTAATCATGTCAGGGCCCGGTGCAGTCCGACTCGCCATGATTTTTCTTTGCTCTTTTTCTGTAAGTGCTTTCTAACACTCAAACACTTTCATACTCCTATGAGAGCAACTTGCGGTTAGTATCTTGCCCAAAATAATTTGGCAGGCAGACTGGAGCAGATGGGAATCGAACCACCACCCTTCGAGTTAATATGCTCTTCCACTGCTGCTGTCTGCTCTTAGCTCCACTAGCCACTGAGCATTGCTGTTATGGATTGCATCCTCCTCTCATATGCTCTTCCAGTATTGCTGCTTTTCCAGACTTGGTCGGGCTTTCCCCCTGCCACTGAGAATGCACCTTGGATGGTTTAGGGGAGTACAGCTGATTTTATCTCTCTGGTATACCTCTTCAAGCGGCTTTCGAAGGCTGAGAGTCGTTACTTGGCATCTCAGTGACCACTGTGATTGTGATTCCCCTCTCGCCCTCTGGACGGTCATTATCCTTCAAACTCAGGTCTTCTACCAGAGGCCTGGGAGCTTCAGAGTCCTCCACAGTTCCTTGCTGTTCCTAGGACTGCGCTATTGTAGACAGAGATCATGGATGTTGTTCCTGTGATTTGCTGGAGCCTCCCGCCTAGTGTGGGGGTCACTGCAATGAGTGCTCCAGTTACCACTGGGACTGTTTCCTTCACATCTTCTCAAGTCCTTCACATCTTCTCAAGTCCTTCCCTCAACCTTTAGTACTTTGAGCTTCTCGTGTTCCCTGTTCCTGATGTTACCATTATTCGGTATAGCTACATCTATCACTATGGCCATCTTCTTCTGCTTTTCCACCACTACTATATCTGGTTAGTTAACCATCACCAGTTTGTCTGTCCATACCTGGCATAAAGGTTGATGTCATCCATGCAGCGGAGGTACCTGGTGACTGGTGGATTGTGTAGTTGGTATCCATAGCCAGTCTTGTCAGTGATCTCACTGAGAGGCTTCAAGCCTATGCAGAACAGCAATAGGGACAGAGCATCTCCTTTGTAAATCCCGCACTTAATGTTGACTTGTGCCACTGGCTTGAAGTTGGCCTCTAGTGTTTGCCACATCCCCATTGAATTCCTGACGAAGGCTCTTATGGCCCTGTTGATTTTATATAGTTCCGTGATTCATTTGTCGGGCGTTGAGTCATAGGCTTTCTTGTAAAATATCCAACTGTGGGGATCAGGACTGACTGGGCTTCAGTTAGCCAATCCACATATCTCATCTACTAGCAGCTGGTCCATTAGTGCTGTCAGATGCTCATGGAGTGCAGTCAGCTTCTTCAGCCAGTAGGTATGAATCATGTCAGGACCAGGTGCTGTTCATATCTACATACTGGAGACCCTTTCCTGTGATGACTACCAGACCCTGTTCAGGGAGATTGCTGTGGTCGGCTTTAACATTCACTATCAACTGAGCCTTATTGTTATGGGTTGCATCCTTCTCCCATATGCTCTTCCAGTCTTGCTCCGTCTCCACTCTTGGTGGGCCTGTTCTTACATTGTTACACTGCCACTTGGATGGCTCAGTACAGTACAGCTGGTTTATTCTCCTGCCTTCTGTTTCTCTGGTATACCTCTACTTGGCAGTTTCCAAGACAGCTTGCTGTACTTCTTAGGCACCCCTTTCTTTACAGGCCCTGTGCTACCTTATTCTTGGCTTCTAGTCACCTTCTCCACAGAGAGTAATGCTCCTTGTAACTGTTCATTTTATAGCCAAGCAGCTCAGTGATCACTGCAGCTGTGGTGTAGATCAGCTGATTCAGTGATGGTTGCAGTAGGGATTGTGCTACATTCACACCTTCTACTAGACCTACAGAGGTTATCTCACGTAGTCTTGGCAATCGGCCATGGAGGGTCCAGGTTTCCAGCTTAGCCATGATGCTATCTATCAGGCCAGCACTCAATACACCCTCAGTCATACTTTGTTTTATTTAATGGTAAATGGACTGGTTCTTATAGAGCACTTCTCTACTATGAGCAATCAAAGTGCTTTTTATAACTTTTCACAACTTGTCTCATTCACCCATTTACATTTTTTTCTTTGCTCTTTTTCTGCAAGTGCTTTCTAACACTCACACGCATTCATACTCTTATGGGTGCATCACAGAGCAATTTGGGGTTAGTATCTTGCCCAAAATAATTTGGCAGGCAGACAGGGATCGAACCACCAACCTTCCGGTTAGTAAGTGACCTGCCCTACCTGAGCTACAGCCACCCCCAATGTGACCTAAGGAAAATTTCTTATGCAATTCTCTGCAATTTCATACACCTGATTTTAAAATGTAATTCCTGTAGGCCCTGCATCTTGTTATAATCTTTGAATAAATCAATAGTAAAGGATACATTTCTTCAAAGTAGTCAATGTGTGGAGGTTGTAGTATATCCAGCGCAGAGAGCACCTGAGAACAGAGGTAAAGCTGTGGTCTGTTTTCAGGCTGAATGCAATCATGCAGGCAAACACATTTCTTTTTCCTTTCTAGAGGAAACTATAAGCTCCATTGTGACATTGTCATGTACTTACATTCTCATGTTTGAAGAAGCACAGCATCTTCAGCTCACGAAATACCCTCTTACAAGAAACAAGGTTTTGGAAGACATTAGGCATCTTTTTGAGAGCAACTCGCTTTCCGTCTCTGGGGTCTGTCACTGACCTGGGTGAATATGAAAAAGAAATTCACAAAAATTATAACATTGGATGAAAAGTTAGATAAATAGATCAGCAGAACAAATCATGTCATGGATTGGACGAAGTTATAAAAATATTTCAGTATTTTTTCATCACATTTTTGAGATTTGGTTTGTTTTTGTTTTTTAAAGGACTATTTCCCACGACCAACTTTAAGCATCACTATTATCAAATCTCAAAAAGTGCATTTTGTGTATACATGCAAGGGTTATATCATCTGAGACAAGTGGCTGGTCAAAACAAGTTACACTATATGAAAGGCGTCCTTTTAATCTAAATTTACGACCACCATCTTCCAGGCTCATCTCACAGAATTAATGGGCAGCACGGTTGCACAGTGATTAGCACTGTTGCCTCACAGCAAGAAGGTCCCGAGTTTGATTCCACCACCTGCCTGAGGGCTTTGCATGTTCTCCCCATGCTGGTGTAGTTTCTCTCTATGCGGGTGTCAATGTGAATGGTTGTCTGTCTCTATGTGTTAGTCCTGCGACAGACTGGCGACCTGTACAGTGTATCCTGCCTCTCACCCTATGGTAGCTGGGTTAGGCTCCAGATCCGGGACAAGGATAAGCGGAGAGAATGGATGGATGGAACAAAGAATGACGTTGATGTGAAAGGAGTGGCCAGAGAAGAGATTAGGAGAAATTCCAGACAACGAGAGAACTTGGCAAAAGTGTGAAAGAAACCATGATATGCTGGGATGTGGCCGGATTCGGTGATGAAGAGAGGGTCTGAAGGTAATGCGTGATGGGATTTTCTAAGGTAGAGGAAATGGGTCAGCAAGTCAAAGTGGCTTAAAGGCAAGATTATTTTGAATTAAAATAT